>NC_090866.1:6730000-7092500 GCF_024217435.2 Syngnathus scovelli | reverse complement strand
ATTTCTTGAAAGTACATTCATCCAAACTAAGAAAAGAATCTGCTTTTAAACCTCTGGTTCTATCATTAATCTTTAAACATGAAAATAAATAAATAGATAAAAGTCTCTGATTTAAAAAAAAAAAAAGGGGGAATGTTTTGCTAGATAACGCCCAAAGGAGCAAAAAATGCTAAAAAAAAAATGAAGGGAAAAAAATACAATTTCTAAAAAATCTGATTATTATTGAGGGAAAAATACATTCCAGGATTCTGGGTTAGTCCTGTCAGGTTCAAGATAAATTATGGAGACATTCATATGTACTGGGACTGTGCTGAATTATTTATTTTTACCATGCTTTAACTGGGCTTCCATTTAGCTCTGAGTGCTGAGCCAGTACTGTAAGTCTGAGACTGCAGATTTGAATCAGTTGGGAATTACTTTGCGATAACATATCCATTCGCAGTTTGAATTATTATGTTTTGATGGTTTGATTACAATGATGAAAAAAAAAAGGGCAAACCACTTGGAATCATTCCTCAGTCATCAAAACATATTGTTTGATTCATGCAATCTGGAAACTTTGTATCAATCAACAGCAGTGACAAATTGATGTGATTCCTCGTTAGCATGTTTAGCATTCACAGATGGTAGTAAATTTCTTTGCACGACAGATGCGGCTTGGAGAGAACATTGTTCTCCTCAAGGGTCATTTATTTTTAAATTCTAGCTATTTCACTCTCCTCTTTCAGAAATAGCACAGGGAGAGACTGTAAAAAAAAAAAAAAAAAAAAGCGGGAGCTGGCAGCCGGAGGCGGCCATCTTGGACTTGGTTAAAAGCATAATCCTGGTCACGCTGCATCAGCAGTAAAATAAACATAAGAGAGTGAGGGAATGCCTGAGATGGGAAACCCCTTTGCACCGAGAGCGTGCTTACTGCAGATATGGTTGAGGCGTGGGTAGGAGATGCAAGAGAATAAAATATTCTGTATTAGCCGCTTAGATTCTGATGTTTGGAACTGAAAACAGGAGAGAAACATCTGAGTGGATGAGATCTTTTTAAAGGAAGAGGTCGAAATATCTAATATATATTATTTGCACTCTTTTCAAATGATCCAATCAACAACAAATATAAATTCATTGAATCGTGTATTTTTATTTGCTTGACTAGGCCTAAATTTCGGGGATAAAATAACAATTTGAATCAGATAACATTTAATGAATTTACAGGGCCAGAGAACGAAAACATGCAAGCAATTAGATGTGGATGTAGATAAGAACGCCAAACATAATAGGAAGGAATTTCAATTAAAGACAACAAACCGAAAAGCCGGCACACCGGATAACAATGCACACTGTCGATTTTTGAGGAAATTAAAAGGAATTCAAGTGCGCCTAATAGTCAATACTATATACCGAAAATAGTAGTAGAAGGAAAAAAAAAACATAATTTCACATTCCTTCATATCTTTTCTATTTTAATTACAGTACTCTGCCCTGTGCTTGTATTTCATCTATAACAGGAATGTTAAATTATTTTTTGTCGCAGGCCGCATCATAGTCATAGTTTGCCTCAAAGGGCCATTAAAATTGTCAACCCAAATAAATGTATGAACGTCTCATATTGTGTATATATAGAATAGGCTACACAACAAACTGATGAATAACTAGTTTTCAAAACAGAGACTAATAAAAACTGTTCAAATATTTAAAAATGAAATATTGAAATCAAATATTTAAAAATTATTTTAGAAAAAATGAATGGTAATAAAAATTGCTAACAATATCTCTATTTTGTGAAAACAATTTGAAATTTTGGAATTGACATAGGAATTAGATGCACAATTTGTCTCCGGGGGGCCACCTAAAATGATGTGGTGGGCCGTATCTAGCCCCCGGGCCTTGACTTTGACACCAGTGATCTAAAAGGTGTCAATGCAAACCGTGATAAATAAACAATAATTTTTTACAATCATCCAATCTTATACAATTCTCTGTTGTGTGACCGGCGTAATAATACATCACGTTACTTGACTGACTAGTCTGGTCTGGCTGCACAGGAATTAAGAGCATGTTTTAAAACAGACAGTTGAGCTGTAGAAACAATACTGGTAATGAGTAGTTTCGCAGAGAAAACTGCCTGTGGCCACCGTGCCTGGAATCGCTAATGAGCTTGCTGTTTACTCTGCAGTGTCTTCAGAGAGGAACAGTTTAACGGCATACCGTTGATGTACCAGAGGATTTGATTTCAGACGCAGCTTTTTGCCACGCTTGCTTTGTTCCGTACATTATATCCTTGTAAATAGCTCGCATAAGACAATGAAGTTAAAAAAATAGTCTGATGTGGATGTAGCAAACAAGCACGGCAGGTTGAAGCGATTGACAAAGCCTTGAAACCTGTCACCAAAGGAAATAATGTGACAAGGAGACTATGATCATTCATTTTTTCTCTCGTTCTATTTCAGGGATTTGAGGCACGTCTCTTGTGATCCATTTTTATCCTTATAACACTTTTATCTTCGCATAGCTATTTTTACTACACTTCAGCATGCAGACTTGCAAGCTGATGCAAAGATAGTTTTGACAGTAAGATAAGATAATAATGAAAGGATTTTTCTTTTAACAGAGCCTCAATCATTTTTACTCCCACTGGGAGTAAAAAACATTTGAGATATGTCTGATTAACAATTACCACGTTCCAAGCAGCAAGGTTGTTAAATATTTGAGTATTACAACCTGACCTCTGATCACTTTGCTGCATAAATTGACCACAAAAGGAGAAGAAAGCATTTTTATATGAACATTTCACTCACATTGTATTGTGCTATTTAAGTACCGTATTTTCCGCACTATAAGGCGCATTGGATCATAAGGCGCACCTTCAATGAATGACCCATTTTAAAACTTTGTCCACATATAAGGCGCACTGGATTATAAGGCGCATAGAATAAATAACTCAACATTGCTCAAACGTTAATGCAGTCACAATATAGTAACACTCGAAATAGTGAAAACAATAACTCAACGTTGCTCAAACGTTAATATCACACAACACACAAAATAAACACGTAAAGCTTACTTTAATAAGTTAGTCCTCATCCACGAATCCATATTGGTGCGCCTTATAATGCGGAAAATACGGTAGGTCAGTATACTGAAGTGTATTGTGGCTAAAATAAATATTGGATTAAACAAGGTAAAACGGTAAAACAAACACATAAGAATGAAAGATAGGCCACAAAATCTTTGAACAAAGTCACGACTATAAGTGCATGCATGGCTTGGCACCAAGTCTTTTGTTATAATTGAGGCCAACCTTGTACCTCGACGTGCGTTTTACACAAATTACAAATCAATATATACAGTACAGTATATCAAACATGTGCCTTACTAAAATTCCCTTGCTGGCTCATCACAATGTCTATTTCAGTAAGGAAAGCAATTAGGGTAATAAAAATCAAAATAATGCACAATCATTAGAATTATGAGATTAGTTGGTCTTCCTGAGAAATTGAATTTCTCATTAATATTCGGTAATAATGGACACCAACTGATGGATGTAGAAAGGATAAAGGTAAACCAAAATCAGTAGTCAAAAAAAGAAGTGGACAATGAAATCAAACTATTAATGTTTGTTTTCTGCTCTTAAAAAAAAGTAGCTTGAGAGTTAAAATAGTTTTATAATGAGGCTTTTGTACCCACACATGTAGGTGCTGTGTTTATGTACACATAAAAAGTATGTGCAGTCAGCAGAGTGGGTGGGACGGCTTGTAAAAACTCCACATTGAATAATTGATTGTGTACATAAAGCATGGATGTGAGAAGAAGGTGGGAGAGGCTGGAACAGCAAAAAAAAAAAAAAGAGATGTGCATTGAAAGAAACTGGAAAAAATATTCTAAACCTAGATTTTGGGAAGAAAAGTTTGACCTCACTTTTATTTATTTATTTTTTATTTAGTTAGTTAGTTATTTGTTTGTTGTTTGTTTGTTTATTTATTTACTCATTTATTTATTTGTTTATTTACTTATTTATTTTTATTTATTTAAGTCAATCTAAATCCAAAGTTAATAAATCATAAATAAAATAAATCATCTTTAAACTACGCGTTTCTCCATTTCAATAATTTACCAAATATTGAAGGATTTTTCAAGAAAAAAAATTAAGTATTAAATTTATTTATTTATTTAAGTCAATCTAAATCCAAAGTTAATAAATCATCAATAAAATAAATCACCTTTAAAGAACGCATTTCTCCACTTAAATAATTTACCAAATATTGAAAAAAAAAAATTTAAACATTAAATAGCATCCCTGCATGAGTGTTTACAATTGACTGAAATCGACATGACATTGACTTTCATTTCCCGAAAACGCCATGTTGTTTGTGCCCGATAAAAGTCACTTAGGGCGACACTCACCCGTTAGGTGTAACATAAAACAAATCAGACCATAAATACAGTACAGGATGACGCTAAGCAAAAAGCCTATGCAGCTAACTAATGGCCTTCAGTTCGGGGATTACCCAGGATCTTTCCCTTGAGAGGGTAACAGCAAGCCACCATCTATCATTACTCTGAGGAAGCAGGGCTGCAAATCTAAAGAAAAATAAACATCACTTAAAAGTAGCACAAGTGACGCACACATTTTTATTATCCTTATTCTCAGAAGCTGATGTAACGCAGGAGAAGCACACAATTCTTTCTGCAAAAACACTACCACCATAAATGCACTTAGAATTTTTTTATTGTGGTCAAATTTTTTAATGGCAATATGTCTGATAGGTCTCAGTATTCTTGTTGGAGAATATTTTTAATCAACATTATTAAAAGTGCATTTCTGGAATTGTTTTATTTAATAAGTCTAACCAGTGAAATGCAATGCAGACAATAACTATGAACACACGCACACACTACTCCGCTCGTGTGCCATTTTTCAAATTTATCGACCCATGTGCCAGAGCCATTCTTGAGCCATGGGCCTGGACAAACATGCACACAAGGGAACGTGCATAGCAATTTACTGCTTCATTGTGATGGGTAAAAGCATTAGGAAACCAATATGGAAGGCTGAGCAATTTTCATTGAGTGCACTTGAAATTATAGCTTTGACGTTGATAAATTTGAATGTATTTAGTAACGCGAGACAAAGATTGATTGGATTCCTTTCATTAGCCTCACGGAATGCGTACATGCGAGAAGACAGAACTGCCAACACATTTAATGCCCTCACAGGGGTGGGGAAAATGTTAGGTGTTGACATATGCATGGATTTCTAGCACAAAATCCAAGCCGACATCCTAAATCAAACACTTTTCTAATATGTAGTTTTGCAACTTGTTAAATGGAAAAAGTATACAAATTTTCTCCTCTACAAAAAGCATTAGTTATTGTCATGTGGGTATTCATTTTTCGCAAGATACAGCTCGATTTTACGTGCTTCGATTCAACGTGACTTTGTCAATTGCGGTTTTGTCATGGACCCAAATTTTTTTTTTGTCCTAAATACATTTCCAAGTAGTATTTTAAATGAACATTATAAAGGCCGTACAAAGCTAAATGCGCATATTCCAACCATGTTGCTGTTATTTATTAATTAATTTATTTATTTATTATTTATACATTGCTCTTATTTATTCATTGTATGCGCCATCTTGTTTTTACTTTTTGTATTGTTTACTTGAATGTTTTGGTTGTCCGTGGAGCAATATAATATATATATATAGATATATAGATCTATATCTATATATATATATAGATCTATATATCTATATCTATCTATATCTATACGTATATATATATAATATGTAATATGTCTTGTCACCGTGGGATAGTAGGAAACGCAATTTCGATCTTTTTGTGTGTCTTGACGTGAAGAAATTGACAATAAAACAGACTTTGACATTGACTTTGATAAACCTTAGTCCATTTAATTCCTGTGACTAATTTAAAGGCGTTTGATAAGAAGTAATCGGTATAGGAAAGTTGCAACTCCTTAGCTGCCCAACATGTCTGATTTAAATTAAAGTGACAAAGGACCATGTTGACTGCCTACAAACATGCCTTTCTAAAAAAATAAAATAAAAAAAAACAGGACTTTCTATATAACACTCTTAAATCAAGCTTTTGCTGTACCTCAATTGAGGTGTGTATGAATGCAGTCAAGAATGTTTTTCAGTCGCGATAGCTGACTACACCTTTTTTCGTATTTACAATACACAGGGTGTGAAAGAGGGATCACTCATGCGCCACTTTGCCATACGCACCAGTGAAGCTGAGGTCCCAGGACGACTGATGTCACAATTTCTTGTCTATTTCAGTCCCTAAAGGTACCCTTGTCATTCACCTTTACATTTACCTTAACTTTTTAAGATTTGTTTTTTAATTACTTGTATGTGTGTTGTGTGTGTTCATGCATACTTCTGTGTGTAATTGTGTGTTGTTCCTTGACTAATCTGTCTTCATTAGCGGAATGGACCTTGAGTGTCTAACGTCCTTTCTGCCCTTTAGATCAGTAATGAGAATAAACACCCCTGATACACAAAATAATCCATGTCAAAATAGAAATACACTTGCGGGCCTCATTTTCAAGGAGTTAAAAATAGCAGTGAGCTAATGGGAAAAGTTAGCATGTGATGAGGGTGGGTGTGTAATTAACAATGGAAAAGTGAAGACAAAAAAACACTTTTTCTGCTTGGTCAAACTTTTTGCTGCAAATTAGCTCCCATAAATGAACCAAATTCCCTGCTGTGCCTTTAGGAAGACAATTTGCTAAATTTATTGTTTCCACTGGATACTGATACACACTTACGTCAAGGCCATCTCTTGGAGGGACTATTAAATAGCAAGCCCTCCTCAGGCTCAAAATACCACCATGACTAGTCTCTAAATGTAAAAATAAAAAAAAAGCAACAATGCCTCAATTTTATGGTGGAGTGGGATACTGCTACTTTGCAGAAAAGATTTCTCAGCAGGCAGCCGGTGCATCAGCAGTTCACAATTGTCGCTCTTCCAGGAACCTAATTGAGGTCTCTGTTGTCTGTCACTTTGTGTACAACAGTGCTACAGGAAGTACAGAGAAATTAGGTGCACTTATACAGCCATATATTTTATGGTAATGAACTACAGCAAAAGCTCGGAAGGATATCCATCCATATTGTAGGTCTAATTAGGTAAATCATTCATTTAGGTCGTTGTTGTACAAATGTGGTCAGCAATCTAACATAATTTCCTTTCAAATCAGAATTCTGACTTTAAAGTGGGAATTCTCAGTTTAAAGTCAGAATTCTGAGTAAAAAAATATCAAAATCCTGTCACCCCCCCCCCCCCCCCTGTTTTTTTTTCACTGGCCTTAATCCTCTTCCGTAGTGATAAATACTATCAGCGTAATTAATTAGTTTAAAAAATAAAATAAAATCTAATTAGTGATTGAACTCGCTATTGGGAATAGTCATTTGAGAACTGAAGCATACGATTTATTTAAGCAAGAAATGGCGCTATCTAGTGGCAAAAGAGTAACACACAACAGCCACTCATTCAGAGCATGCGTCAACAATACTCACCCAAAGAAAATTGGCTAATTGGAATTTTGAGGGGTTAGAGCTCATAACTGCTCCTACAGCAAACTCACCTCAACTTCTTTATGGCATGTTCCTAGGATATGTGTTTGCAGTAAAAATAATTAAAAGTTGTGTCAGGCAGGCAGTTGTCAAGGATTCTGACACAATGCAGAAAATAGTGTTTATTTTATTGCACATATGGAACAAACAAAAAAAACTTGGGACATTGACGGTACAATGATTTGCAAATCTCTTCCAACATACACTACAAAGACAAAATTATTGGATGTTAGAACTTTATTTTTTGATTGATGGTAAATCAAGCCTGTGTTCACACCCACACCGCAGCAGAAAGCCTGTTTTTAACCGCGTCAAGATGCTGCATGTGCGAAAATAAATTCGTCCAGCCCATCTCAATTCAGCGTTCGTTTTTATCTTACTGTCCCATACTATTATCCTTGAAGACTCCTGTCAGTATCAATCCACTAATAAATCCACGTCTCCTCTCCAATATGAGAGTATATGCAAAACTGTGTTTAAGAGGATTTTAGCTGCTGTGGAATTAAAAGCAGCATTCTTAATTTAACATCACAGGAAAGCTTGAGTGACAGGCTTAGGACAAAGAGGCTTTGAATTAAGGAAAATGTTTGTCTCTTTTTTTAGTCCAAAGCAAAGAAAGATGTGTTTATATAATACGTTCTCTCCAAGTAATTAAATTCTATATATTAATTCTGGTTAATCAAGTTTATTGTTGTTTGACATTTCAAACATTAATTATAACTGGACCTTGCTCATGTCCTTTATGTGTGTAGATAGAACACTAAGCTATACCTCCAGGTCTCCATGGAGATGATGGCTGAGAGCTGGAGCATACCTGGAAGTTGCTCAGATTATTTGCACATTTTCATATGTTATTGTTAGCGTAGCCTTTGGTCAACATTTGGTCCTTCTACTTTTATGTTTTGTCCGTCACAACATTATTACCTCTACCGCTGATAGCAGTGGTGGGAAGTCACTATGCAAATACTTTATTGTACTTTTTAGGTATATGTACTTTTTATTTTTACTCTTTACATTTGAAAATGTACTGTAAATCTGTACATCCTATTCATTTCTTTCTCATAATTTTCTGATTAATTTCCTCAACCTTCCTGAATGACAACACATCCAGAAAAAAAACTAATGTGCATGAGCATGATTCTCAAACATGGCCATTCATAATAGCATGTGATTAATAAAATGCATACTTGTAATACCTAAATAAATATAGTCACCCATAACTACGCTAGTATTAGCACTGGAAACATGACCATGACTATGTTGGTAGACTGAAATTTGTAATGGAGTTATTTGTTTATGTTTCCATAGACTGCATGGTAGTGCCGTGTGCATTTAGTAAAAAATAAGCAGAATGGATAAATAGTGTTTCAAATTTAAAATGTGATTTTGCATATGAATGTCCTGAGAAAGAATATAACTCGTATGTCAAAGCATCACTGAACCAGTCGGAAACATGGGAACCACATGGAAAAAACATGTTATACACAATAATAACCCGTAGAGGACGCCAGTCACCAAGACAAATATTTTGTATCTACAGTAGCTTGATCGTGTTTTCATTTATAACAGTATTTTAGTTAATGTACCATTTTTATCATCAAAATGAAATAATGTAGCTAATTAATTCCCCTTTTTCTTGCAATGTGTGATCATCTTACCTAAACATTGATCATCATCGACGGCCGTGTCTAATAATAATAATAATGATAATAGTGATAATAATGATAATATTGATAATAATGATACATATTATTATTACTATAATATTATAAGAATGATAATCATCACATCATCATTATTATGGTAAATTTTCATGCAAATGTAAAATAGAAATGCATCCAAAAGCTTATTGCAATATACCAAAAATAGAATAAAATTTAAAAATAACATGGTGGAATTCAATGCATTTGCACTGCGCGTGCACAAGACACACGTGCACACGCCCTGGGTGTTGCTCGCATCAATCCACCTGTTCGCGCGTTTGTATATGATGTGCTCCCTTCTCTCCTCTCAAACGAATGGAGCATCCACCAGTTCGCCTCCTCTGGGTGGTTTTGCACATCAAATAAGCCGTCGGCATTTTATTTGGATTTCTTTTTCCACAAACAATGTTTTTCTGAAGACACCAGCCTTGCAGTCAAGACGGCGAACGCAGCGGCTTCTCGTTGCGTGGACTGATTTCGAACCAGTTTGGAATTCTGACTCACAACACCACTGCGTGAAAGACGCAGTGGACGCGCCACTGTGAGGCTTTTCTTTTCTTTTTCCATTTTTATTTCTTTTTCTGCCTTTTATTCCTTGACATGGGCGAAGTCGTGGTACCGGTGCCACCTCGCCTTCTCGTGGCAGTGTGACAACTTTATTGTTCATCATTGCCCTCTTTTTTTTTTTCTCCCCTCTTAATGGGATCGCGCTTTTTCCGGGGAATTACCCGTCGTTTCCTTCCCCAATTATGTTCACTTTTGCTGCCTTCTGCTATATGCTGTCTCTGGTTCTCTGCGTGTCCCTCATCTTCTTCGCAATATGGCATGTAAGTACTTAATTTATTTTTAGATGTGTCTAATATCTTATAGTGCGACGCCGCAACATTTTCCAGTCATCTGTGATATAATTTAAAAAAACATTTATCCTAATTTGGGTCTGAATGAATGGTGCACACCTGTATCTGATCTCATTGTCGCATAAATATCACAATTTAGCCTCTAATTTTGCTTTCTTAACACGATTGCAATCCGGTTTAATGCAACCTGCAACACGGTGTAATATCCCATATCAATAAATCAGTAATCTTCCCTGATCTTTTTGGGAGTCCTGCAGCTTTCCCCGCACACGGACACGCACGTACACACGTAATCAGATCCATCCTCAGATGTTCTACTCGACCATGCAGTGCAGAAATATTTGAAAAATATGACAGGTGGCCTACACCTTTTTCATCGTTGCTAAATATGCATGGATCAGAATTCTAAACAACAAACAGATGCATTTGGAATGGCTGCATAAAGTATGCATTGACTTCAATGTATGGATATGTTTACTAAAAAAGATTATTTTGATCTCCACATTCTTAATATATGCTAATTGTATGATTGTCATGTCCAACTCTAAGTAGGAAGTGATACACTTTTATTATTGTGATTTATTTATTACCTATCTAGACTAACTAAGATGATTTCGGTTTTGATGGGACTTTTAGGACACAAGTTGTGGACAATGCAGCTTTGCGGAACATTAAGAATGCAAAATTCGTAGAATTTTAATCATGATCTCAATTATTGGTGCCATGATTAAATTAACCTGGTACGGAGCAACATTTTTATTCAAAATGTGGGGTCTGCTCTGGGGCGTGGTGGCCATGGGGACCGTTGGGAAAATTTTGGGATTTTCACGAATGGCTGGTCTGTATTGAGGCACAACAATTGATGATTATCTTTCCTAGCGTCATGTCTAACGTCGGCGATTGCATTTTGGCGCCAGACGACCAACTCGGTTGCCCAAAGATCAGGTAACGACCAATTATGGCCTGTTTCCTTTGTTTGGTCATGTGACATTGGTAAACTGAGCCATGACTGGTTGTTACTGGAGCCCTGATCACATGATGTCATTTTCAACCAACAGCAAAATTATTAATTGTACATGAAAAATAATGAAGTTCTGAAATTCAGTCAGCGATATTTACATCATTCGTTTGATGTAGTTATATTTATCGGCGTGTATGCCCGACATGCACGTAATCCACTATTGATTTTGCAGTTTTAATCCATTTTTTAATCAAAAGTCATTATTTTGGCTGGTTATTTTTTTAATTAAATGTTATCAGATGATTTCCATTCTAATTGTTAAAATCCCAATCCTATTTCCTTGCTGTTTTATAAAGAAGTGACGGAAAGCAGACCATCGCCAACAAATGTATATATTATTTTATTTAAACCTACATGTATTATTTGAAAGATACAACCCATTGTGAAGCTGCTGTGTTGTGTTTTCTGCTTAAGGCAGCAGAAAGAGTGGTGACGCCTTCTCCACAGATTCCTGACATATAGACACACAGCATAATAAGATCAGGCTGCACACTGAGAGGAAACATAATTAGGTAGAGCCTGTGCGTTGGGAATATGATGCTGTGGAAGCATGCTGCAGAGACAAGCTTTGCACATTTAAACTAGACACCTGCCGAAAGCTGGTAATGTTGGCTCACTTACTCACTCCTCCTACCAACTGTTTTTTTTTTTTTCGTGTGCTTTTAACTCATATGCATTCAAAGTACTTTGAGTCAATAACTAAGACTTTATTGCCTGCAGGTAATTGCTTGCATTGAAAAACAGTAGGCTTTAGCAAAGCTATAAATTATAACACAATAGACACAATGCAATGAAAAAACTAGTTGGAAAAAATGTTAGAACAAGAGTAAAATGAAATGTGAACTTTGGCGACCTAAAACAAGTCTGTTATTTTTGCACATGTGCTGGACCCTTTTGGCCTAATTTTACCCACTTTACAAAGGCAAGAGCATGCATAATTAATCACTCAAAGAAAAGTGAAAAATGTTAAATTGGAGAGATGTTAGGATTATTTTTTTATTTAGTCTTAAATGATGAGAGACGTGACACTGTCTAGCACATTCAATTCAGTGGATAAAAATAATCTTAATTACGATACGAGCTAATTAAGTAGGTGCTGACCTAGACACTGTTGTGTATTTGCTTTACAAACAAATTCAGACTGCGGAGACAGATGAGAGGCGTTAAAAGTAAGTCTTTAACAAGCAGGAACACTGCCAGGGAATTTAGTCAGTCAGTATATTGCGGCATAGTGTTAAGTGGTTAGCCGATTAGCATCCCAGTGGAGAAGGTCTGGACTTGAATCCGGTCTCCGTGTGCTTTGCATGTTCTGGGAATGATTATGTTACGATCAATGAACATGAAGGAGAAGTCATGTCCTATATTTAGAATATGACTACCGTATTTTCCGGACTATAAGGCGCACCTAAAAACCTAACATTTTCTCAAAAGCCGACAGTGCGCCTTTTAGTCTGGTTCGCCTTATATATGGACCAAATTCCGAAATTTAAACTGGCCCGAAGCATTGTGTCATGAAATCAATCATAAGTGGCCCGCTGAAGACTATCAATCATGAATCAAAAAGACTATGATCATTATTTTGTGATTATAATTTGTTGCGTCTGAAGTTGAAATGAAAAAGATAACATGGAGAATGATTTGATTTGGATTAAAAATCTGACATTATGCATTGATGGTGCGTCTTATAGTCCGGTGCGCTTTATATAAGGACAACATTTTCAAATGGGCCATTCATTGAAGGTGCGCCTTATAGTCCGGAAATTACGGTAAACAGTTATATGGAATGGGAGTGTGAAAAAACAAAACATGCCTTTCCAGGTTTTACTGTTAATCAATAGTGTTTGAAAGGAGAGCGATGAGCTGTTTGTTGTTTGTTGGAAGAAGAACTTCAATTCCAGATAAATGCCATATATGACCTTTCATACCTGAACTGGTGTCCACTTCATTGCGTGCCATTGACTTGGAACCAATCTGACATTAGTTGCATAAATGTCAACAATGTGTTTTTTCTCCAGGTGTCCATGGTGACAAATCCAAACCATAGAGCAGAGAAAACAAAACATCCCACCCGCCTACATGCATAAACAGTCAAATGACCTCTATGTAAGACAGCGCTTAAGTGACGGAAGCAAGGGACTCCCCCTTCAATCGAAAAAAATTGAACCGAACAATTTGCGGCTGTCTGCCAGAGTAGATGGAGAAGCCAAACAATAACAATACCCATGAAGACGATGATAAGCAAAAGTGATGGATAGCTATTTTCACCACAAATATGGTATTAATATCACTAACAGAGTTACAGCCGAGATAATACGATCATTCATGATTGATCCCTGGAGAGGAATTTCAGCTGTCCTGGTTAAAGCGGCACAACAGATTGTTAAAAAAAATATTAATACAATACAAGACGCAGTAATTGGAACTCTGTCTGTTCATTGCACAAGAAACAAGAGCAGTTGCCCATAGGGGAGCTCATAGGAATGATTATGAAGCCATTGTAATTAACATACAAGGTGAACTGCAACCTCCCTTGAGCTCTAATGCTCAACGCTTCGCTAGGCCAACTTCACTTGAGTAATTTCTTTCCCATGTAACACCAGTCTCTAATGTCCTCCATGTATCATTAAAGCCAGAAGTGTGCCAAATGATCTTCTGGAACACCTCAGAGAGATTGGGGAAGTCCTCTGGTGCAGACATGATATACAGACTGTCTAGCCAGTGTTGCGCAAGGCACATTGGGAGAATAACTCTTTCTGTCAGCAAAAGGCCACAACTTATTGGCTCCATGTGTGCAGCACATCACATTTCATTCAATCCAAATTTCCATCCCTGTATTATATAAAAACTGAACACTATTGCTCTTTATTTGCCAGATCTTGCTTTGGTCTAACCCATTGGGTCCATCTCAATTTTGCTGATATGGGCAGAATTTCTTAACTGTATTTAACTTCTAATTATAGGGCAAATGCTGTCTACCCTTTTTTTTGTATTGGAATAAAAGATAAATTTAGTAAAACGCAACAAAACCATGTTTGTGATGTTGCAAACCACATTTAGCTGTGCATGAAGCAGAGACGATTGCACGGCTTGGCTTAAATGTTGAGGAAGAGGTCACACTTCTCAGAAGATATCATGTCAATTAACCAAATGACCCAAGTCGAGCAACAAAACTGAAATGAGCCAAAGACACGAATATCAAATGCGAGAGTGGAAACAATTTAAAGTTCAAAAGCGATAGAAGAGCAAAACAATACTTAAAGGTACCGTATTTTCCGCACTATAAGGCGCAAAGGATTATAAGGCACACCTTCAATGAATGGCCCATTTTAAAACTTTGTTCATACATTAGGCGCACCGGATTATAAGGCGCACCTTCAGTGAATGGCCCATTTTAAAACTTTGTCCATATCAAAATCCATATTTTTGGACACGCCTGCTGCAGTGGCTCAATATTGGTCCATATATAAGGCGCACCTGATTATATTATATCGTATCTGCCTTCATGATGGATAAGGGGAGCAGAATTTAAAATGATCAAATGTAAACAAAAGATCAAACTGATTGAGAGGGAGAGTTTCAGACAGCTATTGAAGAACCTGTAACGTTGAATCTAATAGGGCATGACAGTTCTTTTGAGTGTACTGAATCATTAGAATCAGATGACTTAAAAGAGGAGTCAAACGAGTCATTCACTGAATCATTAATCCCCCTTCAGAATATAAAAAAAAAAAATCTCTTCATGGTTACGTCGTCGGCGTCCTTGGTGAATGATGAACCAATTATTCACTTCCTGAACTCGCCAATGAGAACAGAACGAATGTATGAATTTAGAAGATATTTTAATGCGAGAAGCTTTTTTGCTGGGGAAGCCCTGGCATGGAAAACAGATCGCCTCTTATGAAAGATAAAAAATAATTGAGACAGCAGTACATCAGTGCAGACCGGCGGCAGAAAAGAAAATAGTTGCGGTTAGTGCACTCAGTCTGCACCGTCTTCATCTGGATTATTCATGTCTTTATATCATTAATGAAATAAAGATGAAGTATAATTGATTATTTCCCTCATAATGTCCTACTTACATTTTTTTGCCTTTATTTCATTCGCTACTAGTAGCAGGGATAATTATCTGTCTGTCTGTCTGCAATGCACCACATTGTACAAGCGGAGGAAACATGTTTATAAATTACACAAGAAGAAACACAGTGAACTAAAGACAAGTGTTGATAGATCTTTCCTCACACGCATGGTGGGAGTTTCCGCCATGTGCACTGAGCTGAAACGCGTGGATGAGTGAGACATCAAATGGGAAGAAATTCATTGGTGCTACAATTGATTGTAATCTCCATGAAGCAAACAGTCAACAGAGTTTTTGGCACTAAGAAATGCAGGTTAATGGAGGTTTGGCGGAAAACTGGCTTGGCTCAGCATTGATCCACGTGTTCATTAACCCCCACTGGCTCCTCATCCATCATCCTGACTGCACGGTTTCTATTGTTTCATTGCACAATGCACATGCTGGAGGATTATTTGGCAGTTCCTTATCCTTCTTTCATTTTTCACTTCTTTTTTTTTAGCAAACACTCAAGGACGGTTGCAGGAGACAAATTTAGTTATTCATCAAAAAGTACAAAGAAAAATCTTGTTTTTCTTATTCTTGGTTTTTCGTTTCTAATTCATTGCGGTGGAAAGTTAGACTGTGTTGGTAATCCCACAGTTGAGTGCACATGAGAAGAGGGGCTGCGCCGTTGTGGGAGTGATCACAATCAATTTTAATCATGGCCATTCTTTTGAATGTGGCATGCTTGTGGTGCACTAGATTTTGTCCCTATGTGGTCCCTAAGTGGGCACCCCAAACGGCATGATTTTAAAATTATATTTTTATTTATTGAGGAATGATAAATCGTGTTAGATGATCTGTCTACCGTGCTTCAGCCACGTGGGTTTAAATCAACTTTCTCCCATCAAATTGTCACTTGAGCTGGCACGCTCTTTCCCTGAATATTCAGAAAAGCAACCCAAGCTATAATATAAAATATTTCAATAATTCATATAGCGTATATACTATTTATTAGTTCTGTCTGTAGATTAATTTTCACTAAACAGATTACAAAATGCACTAATTTAATTTAATAAAATATGTATTTTTATATCTTACATATGCTTCCAATTTTCCCATCATGCCTCGCAGAAAGCCTGACAGCAAAATACAGAAAGCTCATCGGAGATGTCTGTGAGGAAACGATTAGTTTCATTTGATTTCCTCAGAGTGGAGTAAAGGGTTAACCGTGCCAACGCTGTTTATCAACATCAGGGAAACTGGCTTCTCCAGCTGTCTCCCTCTGCCAAGGTGTTCTGCACAGATACAGGCCCTGTAGGAAACATGAAAGTGATTAAAGCAGAAGCCAACTCACGGTTTATGCATTACCTTTGACCTCTGGGAAGTCTGCGGCAACGATTTTGATATTCCTTCCGAAGTCCGACTACTAGTTGTCACATGGGAACTAATAATTTTTTGTTTTCCGAGCACTGAACACTTCCTATTTAAAAATGTAAATTACTGTATTTTTAGTGGGTAATTTGAAACAAATGAAATAATCTCCCTTAATTTTTACAATATGGTTGATCCACATACACGATAACACTGCATATGCAATCTCATCAGGCATGAGGATAGTCAAGGGGTAGCTAACACTAACAGAGGGGCAATGAACCAGGATCGTGCTTGGGATCCACTGGGTAATAACATGTATAAAAAGCTGCCTGTCAGTTCTGGAGTCAAGGGAAATAATCAGGATCAGAGCAAACCTCTGCTGTGTCTTACATTGATGTGAAAAAAAATATAAAAGGCGTGCCGTGCCGCTTCTGTTTCTGTGCATCTTGTGTGATCCCCCCCCCCCCCCATCAGGTGTGCACATACCGACACAGATATGTTTTCGGATTCCTGATCGGTATAAACCGCATTATGATCACTATATCATAATCAGTCATAATGTTTGGTTTTTTTTTTTATTTTCAGATAACAGCTTTCGATGAGCTCCAGGCGGACTTTAAGGTGCCCATCGATCAAGGCAATCCACTCCATGCGGTAGGTGTGCTCTTTTTTTTTTTTTTTTTTATAAATATATTGTTCTTGTGTAGCCACAATTACCAGAACTACATTATCAGCTTTACTTTATGACATTTTTTTTAAATATTAACGTTCCTGGTTACCTGTTTCAAAATAAATGCTTACATGTCAGGAAGCATTTCCATCATCTTATTAAAACAACTTTTGAAGCCTATATGAGTATTTATATTTTTAGTGATGTAATTGTTGCCTAAAATAACACGTATTTCAATAATTTGCATTTCAACCATTTTGTCTGTGTCTAACATCAGCAGTAACATTTGACTGCCACCTATTCCATGACTGTAATTTAATAATTTCAAAAGCTTAATCATTAGATTCAAGCCATGAGCCAATAATGAAAATGTAAATCTCAAAACATGCAAACAGAACACGTTAAATTCTTCTCAAAGAACATGTTAGTTTGCAACAGCTCATAAATCAATATTTAATGGTTTATTTTTTTCAAGAAGACTGCTAGCAGAGCCCAACTTGTCAGAACTTCCTTCCCTACCAGAAAAAAAAGACACTTCATTTTCTAAGAGCCACCGGGTTCTATCACTGGGTATTGGCAGTGAGCTCATGGGAAATGGGATTCCTGCAATAAACGAGATTGGGTGAATTAATTTCAATGCTGGTTTCCATAGCAACTCACTACTAACCATTTCAGTTTTATCATAATTGTGTTATGTAAAGTGAGTGCTCTGCATAATTTGCCACTATTGCCTCACTATATTCATGGCTACCTTTTACGTTCGTGCTAGCGTAGCGTAATATGTTCAATAACTTCTCATCTTTCTCATTTGTTAGCATGTCAATCATGCACAAGGCACTCTGAAATAAATGTAAATGACTGTGATCCAATCCAACCTGTTGTTTATTTTTGCATCTCTTGCTCATGTCACCAAGTACAAGTTACTTTTGCACCAAATTTACCTCCACTGCCTAATCTAGTCTAATTGCCTGCTAATTAATAGGTAGCCTAGCTTGTTGCTAGTTTGATTGTTGTTGTTATTAGTACTACCGAATTTTACAATAGACTTTGATTACTGTTGGGATAATAATATTAAAAATACCGTATTTTCCGCACTATAAGGCACACCTAAAAACTTCAAATTTCCTCAAAAGCCGACAATGCGCCTTATAATCCGGTACGCCTTATATATGGACCAATATTGAGCCACTACAGCAGGCGTGTCCAAATATATGGATTTATATATGGACAAAGTTGTAAAATGTGCCACTCATTAAAGGTGCGCCTTATAATCCGGTGCGCCTTATATTGCGGAAAATACGGTAATGTGATTGCGGTGAATCAGGTCATCTTCAGGACAGAGGAAATGCATACTAAAAGGATCAGCTATTTTTTTTTTCCACACTGTTCCTCTGTGAATTTTTTGTTCAGTTATGCCACCAGTAAATTAAACATCAGAGGCAAACTTTCTTTTCCCTGAAATGACTTTTTCTTGTACTCTGAAACACTTAAAATAATGAAAAAGGCAGCAAGATACATTTCATGCGCTTTTTTCTTCTTCTTTCAATCCCACATCTTTGGTAACTCTGAAATGAGGTAGGGTCCCATGTGACATTTTGGCATAAATGATAAATTTTTATAATTCATAATAACAGCATCCAATCATTTCCAATCAAGTGAATTAAAAAACATTAAATACACACAGATGGGGAATGAATCAAGGGCATCTCAGAATCTGTACATATATTGATATATACATAAATAGATAAAGTAATATTTTTTTATATGAAACTTCATTACCGGTAACTCGCATTTCTGACAGCAGTCAGCTGGCAAGAAATAAAAATCAAGTCACCAAATAACCACAGAACAGTTATTCTGACACTGATAGAAATACTTAATAAATAGAAGCCAAAGTTATACACAACATATTCTTTAGAACTTGCAAAACTGCGGGGAAAACCCAGAATGTGATGCTATGGGAGTTTATTTAATATTTGATGATGACGTTAAAAGCTTAAGTGAAATAGTGGCTGCTCCAGTCAGCACTTTGGCGAGTGCTGATTTGTGCTTCAGAGGCTTTTTACACATTATTACACAAGCTGAAAACATATTTTTAATACATTCACAGAATGTTTTTCTTAAATCTGTCTGCCTGCGACTCAATCAAATCCAGCAAAATGTGAGAATCTGAAACTGTGTCTACTTTTTGTCACCCAAAAATTCAATTATTATTATTTTTTTATACTTTATCTCACAGAGAGAGAGACTGCGAAACATCGAGAGGATCTGCAACCTGCTGAGGAAGGTGAGCAGCTTACAGACTATCTATTTGTTTTTATTATTAATAATATTTGTTGTTTTTATAATTTGGAAATTTGGAGTCAGTCGTGGAGCGGTTTATAATAACACACTGATGCCTCCTGTGTCTTCTTGCTTCATGTTGGACTGGTAATAAGGCAATACAAATTGAAAGGTGATATGCCCTGCAGAGCTATTGAGTGTGTGAGTGTGTGTGTTTGTGTGTGTCTGTTGACACTTTGCCTTGAGGATGCAGTTTGATGAAAAAATGAGGCCTCCTCCGTCCTCACAGTTTTAACGTGACATTATTCTCTCTGATGATCTGAAACGGTCTCTGGATCCATTTATCCATCCATCGTGTTATGTTCAATTACAGTGTTTTCCCCAAGTAAGATCAGAAAAAAAAATTCACAGCAGAAATTAATGAGTCGGTGTAAATTGTGAGCACTGTAGAGAAGAAAATCTGAAAATTTGAAATACAGTAAAGCGTGCATAATTATGACAGAGTGCAGGATTAGGTTAGCAGCAGATTGGGAGCAGTGGGAGGAAACATGAGAATGAAGGCTTATGGACTTTGTGGGCACTGGGGAGTGCTAGGACATCATCTTTCTTAATATTGTTGCTTTTCTTTCTGTTGGTTGTGATGGGGTTGATGTAGAATTATTATGAACCACATAATATTAAAAATGAATGATTCAAATCAAGTCAAGTCAAGTCAAGTTTATTTATATAGCCCTAAATCACAAACAAGTCTCTAAGGGCTTCACATATCCAAAACAAATTGACGATTATTCTCAAACATGATAGATAATGTAACTATTAATATCCTTCAAGCAATATTTTAGCAAATTTTTACAAATAATATTATGAATAAGTTGGAAACTGGAGACTAGTAAAAACTTTTCAATGGTAATAAAAATTGCTGTATTTTTTTAAAAGTGAAGACAACTTGTAACTTTAGTATTGACAGATGAAGTTGATGCACAATTTGTCTTCGGGGTGCCACGTAAAATGATTTGGCGGGCCATATCTGGCCCCCGGGCCTTGAGTTTGACACCGATGATTGACAGTATAATAATGAAAATAAGGATAAGCATTCTACAGGCTACCAAAAGAACCAAGGCATAACGCCAGTCTTACGGTTCAACTGGCGCCAAATGAACCGTTTTCCCGATTCCTTGACAAAACAACAAAAAAGACATTTTCATCGCATGGGAGACTTAAATGTCTCACATATGCAAAGTTTCCCCCAATGCATGAGGTGACTGAAGTGCCCTCAAGTGACTATTTTCCTATTCCCGCATTAAACAGAGAGTTCACAGAGTATGTTTTTATTCTGTTTTGTGGATGCCTGCGGCTGCGAAACAGGAGGTTGCCGCCTGTTTCCCCCCTCCTCTTTTATCCAGAGCTCATCTTCCCACTTGTGAACTATTCAGCTCACTCCAACTGGCACAATCACAGCATGGTGGTCCTGATTGGTTTGGGTAAAAGCTTTGGCTAATGTTTTTTTTTCATGCTGGCAAACTCACAGTTCCATTTAAAAACGAGCAGAAATTAGAACATGTGCCGTTTTTTGGCTTCCCTGATAGTGAGTGGATTTTTTTTTTCTTGTAAAGCAGCAGGGGTTTGGATGACAACATTTAGATGTTGAGCTTTTTCGGTACAAATGTGAATGTTATTCAGCAATGAGCCGGCACGTTGTCACAGCAACTGGACTCATTAAAACTCGTATTTTTAGTTTACTTGCTTTTTTCCACTTCTCCAGTTTAATGCACTCTATGGTTCTTAGATGATCAAACCAGTGACTTTCATAAAATGGATGGTTGTCTTGATTAGAAACCCAATCCCCAATCAATGTGCCCCGCAAGTAGATGGTTGTTAGAATCAGCTCCAACATGTATCGATTCACCAAGATCAAAAAGTCAGACAAGTCCAACCAGGGGGAAAGACATGACCGCTTCAGAAAAGGCTTCAATGCTGATGTTACGAAAACCCCGCTGGTGGTTGAGATACTGCTGACCCTCAGAATCAATCAATCCGCACAGTCATACTTTTGACTGCACTGTGCTAGAAGGTCGAAGTCTGCAGGGATGCTTTCTGTCTGAACAAAGCCCCCTTGAGTGCTTTGTTACAGGGATGAAATAACTAATTAAAGAAAGTGGGTTATTTAAAGGATAATTACAATGATTGAATCTGAACTTGAACAAGAGTAAAATGTTAATATAAACACTTTGAGTTTAAGTAAAAGCCAAACCGAATATTTTTTTTATTTGACAATTGATCCACAAAAATCACTCTAACCTGCTTTCAGGTATTTCTATTGATATTTAAAATTTGCTGCAGAGTGTACCCTGACTCGTTCCCAAAGTTACTGCATTTATAAAGCCAAGTAATAAATAACTTGGACAAGTAAAATGAAAGATCAAATAAAACAAATGGATATAATCACTCATAGGAAATTCCATATTTCTATTAAGACAACAAAAGTGATTCCCAGTGTAGCTTATAAAAGCACGATGTGTGAGTGAATGAGATCCCTCATGTGGGAACGGTGTAAATCAGTCATTCCGAATAATAAGCTTATGCGCAAACCACAGCGCTACGTTGCTCCCACGCAGTGTTAAGCAGGCAGGAAGTCCTCAGATGTGGAGAACACTGTGGAGGAATAGTGTCAAGATTGGAGAAAGGGAAGAGAAAGCACCAGGCAGTAAAGAGGATAATAATAATAGGAGAGGCGAAATGGGGGAAGGGAACCCCGTCTTTGATAAGAAAATAGCTGCCACTAGGAGATGTGTAAGAAATGAATATTAATAATCCCACGACTCATGCTAGAGACAGCATACATTTACAGGATTACCACTGTTTCTCTGAAATATAATTATAATTAATTAATAATTAATTCCACTCATATATATATATATATAGATTATTATTATTTTTATTTTTTTACATATACAGTAATCCCTCGTTTATCGCGGATAATTGGTTCCACAAACTACCCACGATAAGTGAAATCCGCGAAGTACGGTAATCAACAAGAAGTACTGGGCAGGCTAACGAGTTAGCGGAAAGATGCTAATTCGTGATCGTGCTAACACGCGAAAACGGACTTCCAAAGGAATGTAAACGAACATTTGGAGCAATACTACTTTGTCCTGAAGGTTACACACATGTTTCGTCAATTTAGAAGTTTTATTTTGACTTTTAAATTTTTTTTTAATTTGGAGAAAAAATCCGCGATGTAGTGAAGCCGCGATAAATGAAACGCGAAGTAGCGAGGGATCACTGTACATACGATGTGTTAAGATGGAAGCCCGCTCCAATCTAAACCCAGCCAATCAGATTTGTGAGTGATGAGTAATGGTGGTGGGTTGAAGTTCAAGAGGTTCCCACGAGATTTCCATGATGCTCTGTGATGTTTCACTACAAAGGTTCTTGACGCCGCCTCACTCTCATTCATTTTTACTGTGTCCGTCATGCATCGCATCCATCTCATAGTCTGTTCCTCATTCTTCTCTCTTCCAACTATGTCCACCCACCCCATACACACACTCGCACACCATTTATCTCCATTGGCCATAGAATGAACGACAGCTTGGCTTGCTGTTGCTTTAATCAGTGAGATTGTCTGAGACGGTGCCACTGAGGACCTGTCCTGCATACTTTGATAAAGTTTGCCAAGACACATTGAAGGAAAGATATACAGATGGTGTCTTTATCTGTTGTGAGAGAGTGAGAAAGACATTTCAAATTAAGTTTAACTGGGTTAGAAATATACTGCAAAGGATTACCCAAGTTTGAATTCTTAACTGATCTTAAAACTCTGAGATGATTAAAGAACCCAATTGATTTGGATATATTTATAAAACTATGATTATCGTAAAAATGTCCTTTGTTTGACCATAGAGGACAACATTTGCAGGATACAAATCAAATTCCTCAGTCCTCTCACATTTATTTTCTAACAAATTTTCTTCAAAAATTCAAGAAACCCACTTAACTACATTTAGTAAAATAACGACTTACATCAGGCATAAAACCCTTTCAAGGGAAAAACTCCAGATACATATATTTACAAATGGATACGATTTAAACATGCAGGTTTTTTTATTCCCTTCTACATTTCCCAGTTGACGGTGATGTTGCATCTGCTCCTCGTCTCACATCTCCACCCAAGTGTACGAAGGCGTTTAGAATGTAGCAAGGCCCAAAGCAGCTGTCCTGACAACTCATGCACAGAGGGAATTTCATCAACTCAATTGCAAAAAAGGAAACTTCAATTTCATGCCTATCAAGACTGCCCTAGGGTTCAAAGGGCATCAAGTACTGCTGACAACTGCAGTTAGATGTTTCAGTGTTTTTTTTTTTTATATATATCTATATAAAAACTGTCATATATGCAGCTCATACAATATTTAGGCAAATTTGTTTGTGGAGTTTCTTTTAACATTTAGTGAAGCTCTGTAAAGTTGAGGGTAGCAGTAGAATTGAAATTTTCTAGGTCATCACACAACACACATTCAAAGTTGTCATTAAAAGTCTGAACTTCACAAAATCCGTGATAAGAACTCGAGCTGTGCTTCAACATATTCAACAAAAAAAAAAGATTTGTGTGAACATTTCTTTCCCATACTGTCAATAATACCATAACATTGGTTATAATGCATCATTTATCAATGGACGTCTTTATGGCCAGTGAAGTAGTCCATAATAGACCCATGATAACCACATCAGGCATAGTGACTAAATCACAATGACACTATCACGCTAATTCTCCTTGAGGGCTGACGATGAAGTAACGCTTGTGTTACAGTAATGAAGTATAGCAGTGTGGCCCTGCCAAGCTATTAAAAGCAGAGTAACAAATGTGTGTGTGAAGGTCGTCTTAACGCAGCACATTAGCGTGTGCTAGTAAATAAACGAGTCATAGTTATTTATTTATTTATTTATTTATGTATTTATTCTATTTACAAGATATACATACATACACATACACACATTTATATATATATGTATATACATATATATGTATACATATATATGTATATATATATATTATTATAATAATTGCAATTATCTATGTTATGTTTACAGAATTTCATCATCAGGTGTCATGAATGACCTTATAAATCATAGATGTCAAACTCAAGGCCCGGGGGCCAGATACGGCCCGCCACCATTTTATGTGGCCCGCAAAGACAAATTTTGCATCGACTTTGTGTCATTACTAAAATTACAAATTGTCCTCAGTTTTAAAAAAAAAAAAAATAGAGACATTGCTTGCAATTTTTATTACCGTTCGTCTTTTTAAAATATTTGAGCAGATTTTACTAGTCTCTGATTTAAAAACTAGTTATTCAGGGTTAACTAAATTAATAAAATAAATAATTGAATAAAAAAAATGAAATAAATGATAAAATAAAAAAATAAAAAATTGAATAAAAACTAGTTATTCATCATATAGCCTATACTATATATAGAAGACGTCGACAATCATAATGGCCCTCCGAGGAAAACTATGACTACGATGTGGCCCACGACAAAAATGAGTATGACAACCCTATAATATACATAACTCATTGTGTTTGAAAAATCAGTCATCTTTACGGGATCACATCATCTAACTTTTATGTTTAATACCTCTCTGAGTGTAACCTAAACCCAAATTTTATTCTTCACGAGATAAAATGTAAGACAGCGCTCTTAAATTTCCCCAAATTGAATAGCACAGGGGTCCATATAATTAATATTGTCTGTGTGAGAGCAGTCGCATTTGAAAAGCTCTCTAGTCCTTTTTTGTCAGCTGTTAGTGTTGCACTTGCCCAAGCGGGTGGCGGTCTGGCTAATTGGAGTTGGAGAGGCTGAGGGTAAGATGAGGCAACCCCGTGAGGAAGTGAATGAAACGTGGGCAGGCGTTCTCATGTTGCAGTAGGAGGTCTCGGAGGTAATGAGAGGAAACACTTATGCTCTGATTTACTGAGATCCCAAATGACAAATTGTGATTTTTGCATCAAATCTACAATTGGCAAGCATCTGTTAGGTTTTTTTTTGTATACAAGCTGATACTGACCCTATAAATAACATGCCGGAGCGATCACCGACACAGCTCATTAGTACTGCAGGCAAGAACTAGATCTTGTATAGCCGTGAAGGGAATCATGATGCAATGTCATCCATATTCAGTGGATGTACTGTACCTGCTATGGAGCTGTGCATCACAAGAGCTGCTGCGGGTGAAAGAGAGGTTGGATGTGTCACTCATCATCTGCCAGAGATATCGAAATTGAAGCAGATGATGATGTGCATTAAATATAGGCATGGGAGATTCTACTGTTTTTTTTTTTTTGATAGGATGCTATACACTGAAAAAAAACAATCACGTGATTAAAATCTGTTAAAATAATTCCTCGTTTATTGCGGATAATTGGTTCCAAAAACCACCCGTGATAAGTGAAATCCGCGAAGTACGGTCACCACCAAGAAGTACTGGGCAGGCTGACGAGTTAGCGGAAAGATGCTAATTCGAGATCGTGCTAACACGGGGAAACGGACTTCTAACGCAATGTAAACGAACTTTTGGAGCAATACTACATTGTCCTAAAGGTTAGACACATTTTTCCTCAATTTAGAAGTTTTGACATTTGAATGTTTCTTTAATTTGGAAAAAAAATCCGCGATGTGGTGAAGCCGCGATAAACGAAACGTGAAGTAGCGAGGGATCACTGTATATCATTTGAATATTTTTGAGGAAATCAAAGATATTGACCACATTTCTCCAGAAGTAAATAACTTTTTTTTAATCCTTGTATAAGAATAAACTTTGATGAAATATAAAGCATTTAGACAACTAGTAATGCTCACTTTAAAATTTAAATCTTAAATTTTCAAGATTTACTAGACAGGCAACTGTATATTTACTGTCAATATCTGGCTATGAAGCAAGTTCCTCACAAAACTGGCTAATGTGATTTTCCACTGATAATGTTTCATTTACAGTGATGCTAAAACCGACAGCTGATTTCCCAGGATGCATATTTTTTTCTGTCATCAAACATCAGGGTTATAGCTTTGCGAATTACCATAAGTATAGTAATGCTGTCTATCATGCGACACCTCCCAGGAGTAAAATTACATTTCGGATTACTGCATGACTGAAACTTCGCCAGTGATACGGCTCAGTAGTGGATCAGATGGATGCTAGGACAGCCTCCGGGCACTCTAACACTGCAGCGAGGGACACAGAGCTACAGTCCCAGATGGACACGGTCCCAGATGGGCACCTCTGTCAACACACTCACTCACTCATTTCAAATAGTCGCCAAGCAATTAAATTTAATGTGTATGCTTCAGTACTCTTTCACACTCACAATATTTAGTAGGATTTCTCCACTCCTCACAGTTTGCAAAACTAAACTAGTACAGAAGGGCTTCAAGTTATATTATATTATATTATATTATATTATATTATATTATATTATATTATATTATATTATATTATATTATATTATGATGTCAGTGCAGATAAAAAGATTTTTCAGGGGATGTTTGAGAATAATTGTCTTTATTCACATATATGTGAAGCCCTTTGAGACTTGTTTGTGATTTAGGGCTATATAAATAAACTTGACTTAACTTGACTTGACTTGACTTGACTTGACTTCAAGAACAGGTAAACCCTCAGCAGACGTTCGTGGTACTTTATATTGGATGATGATAATCAGACAGCTGTTCTTGCAGATAAACAACACATGCTCAAACACGAATGAATTTCATGACACATAAGGGGACGTCACATTTGGATTCTGTTTGTTGTTTGTCCTTCCAAAGTATTTATAAAGTTGTTTTTTACACCTGGTCAAAAGCAGATTTGAGGAATATAGGTTAAAAGTACTTTATCAGTCTTTGCACTTTAGTTTGACTGTTGCTACTCATCAGACAGAGGAGAAAAATGTGAAACATATTGTGCTTGTTTTTTAATGAGCTTTTTGTTCATACGAGGAGTGGGCAAGTGTTTTTGTACTCATCCATGCATACTGTATTACAAGGGAGGAGGGGGGTAATGGATAAATTTAGGTTTGGTTTTAACAGCTTTTTTTTTTTTTTTTCCCCCCCATGTCTGCTGTTGATGGGGAGCTTTTCTCAGGAAATGTGTCCTTGTGCTTTTATAAAGGTGTGCAGCCATTTGAATAATGCATCCAGAACACACTTTACAGCAAGGGACATGTTGAAAGTCTAACTATATTATTGCAAGCACTTGCATAAATAAGTGAAGAAATATTTGTGTATTAGCCATAAAGCATAGGACAATGCTTTTTCAAAAGCTTTTTAGTATCTGCACTGACATCATAATAAAATAAAATAAAATAAAATAAAATAAAATAAAATAAAATAAAATAAAATAAAAGTAATACATTGCACATTGCATTCAGTAAAACTAATAGGAAAGAAAGTAAGCAGCTTTCACGCGTGGATCCGGTGAGGTAGTGACCCCATATAAATGAAATTTATTTGAGGCCACAGCCTTCATGGACAAGAATAATATTTGGATGACTGAATAATTGTTGTCATTATGTCATTTTGACATTTTGTAAATCTTCAGCCATGATTCGAATGTTCAATGCCGGGTGAATGATAAATTGTAAAACTGTGAATGTCATTTGTTTGAATCTTACTTTGTGAATTCCTGGCCAAGATTTATATGCAAGGAACGGCATATTTGTTTTATAACCCTCGCATGTGTTTGTGTTTTTACAACCAGAACTCAGATAAAAAAAATTTAGTTAAGCTTGGAAGGACTTTTCATATGACTGAACTGAAGCGGGTCACCAACGATGAAAACGACCTTTAAGCATCACGTGGAGGACTACTTGTTTGACCTGAATAATTATAATTATTTGGATTAAAAAAAAAAAAGTATTAACATGTTAACACATTCTCCCAGGGCTTGCGTTGTTTTTTTTTTTTTGTTTTTCCTCGTACTCCGTTGCCCTCCCACATTGCTCATAGTGAAGTAGGCATGAGTCATTGCTTATCTATATGCATCCCGTGATTGGTTGGTGACCAAAAGCTTTAAGTGGAAGATTATGAAGCTCGACAACCTGGCTGAAGCGTTAGCCATTAAGTCTCTCAAGCTGTAGACAGAAAAAAAATTCTTGACCTCTGTGACTTATTGTCCTTTTTTTTGTCTCTCTATCTCTGTCCGTCTTATCTTTTAGTTGGTGCTTCCAGAGTACTCGATCCATGTACTCTTCTGTATCATGTTCCTGTGTGCTCAAGAATGGCTGACTGTGGGCCTCAACATCCCTTTGCTCTTCTACAACACATGGAGGTGAATATTGTAGTCGTAAATATTGTCCTTTTGAATTTGGATTCGCTGATTTGAAATATTGACTAAATTTAAAATCACTGACTAAAATTATTTAATAAAAGGGGCAGTTTCTCAAAATGGGGACATGTCTTTTAGCGAGTTTAAAAAAAGTCATCATCTATCATTTTTGAATGACTGTTATATAAATTCATGCAAAAACTGGTTTAAACACCAAAACAAAGGGTGCTTCATTAATTTAGGCCTTAACCCCCAAGGGTGTATATATTCTACGTTGAAAGAAAATAAAAAAAACAGCAATCTTGCTCCCATGAATGAGCAGAAACTAAAGTATTCAGTTTCAGATAGATATTACATTTTCAGAGCCACCCCCGAAGCATCAAGTGGAAATTGGGTCACCATTAATTCTTCTTTCGCTGTCATCATGACTGTTCTTCCCGTCAGTGTTATATCGATGCAGGGCGCCAGCAACCTGATGGCTCTGAGCTCAGCTGGTTGTTGTTGCAAAGGAGAGGAGAGTCTCGGAGAGAAAACACGTCTTGCTGTTTCATTAATTGGAGACTGTGCCAGATGCCTTCTGGCTACAGATGTTGCTTCCCATGCAGCTAAGAGATGAGAAGACAGGGGGAGGGAGAGCAAGGCAAGGATGGAGAGGAGAAGGAAGAGCAGCTGGAGGCTTGGACGATGAGGCAGAAGAGAAAACATGGGAGTGATAGCTCATCTAGACAAGGTGATTTGGTGGAGAGTGGCATTGATGAAATACACACGTCTCCTCTACATGGGAGTGTACTGCATTGGCATGTGAGTGATACTCAAGAGATACTCAAATGCCTCCCGGGTGGACGGAGAATGCCAACGTTGAGTTTTAGTCATTTAAGGGACCAGCAGCCAATCAAAGCAGAAGTTTTTAGCTCCTGAAATGTAATCGTATGATATCACATTTATTTTTATTATTTTTTTTTTGTATTCTTTGGTTCCCTGCTTTATCATTGCTGTGTTTACCATTATGGCCAGATTTCAGCATGTCAAGTTAGAACTGCATAGTCAATTGCATAAAAGTATGTGATTAATCATACACTTTTAAAACTAACATATAATATATATATATATAATATGAGTGCCAACGTGGGTTTTTTTTTTTCCGGAAATTACGCGACGTTTACTTGTTATGCCAGTAAAACCCATTGTTACAAATCCTGTTTTGTTTATAAAATCGAATCGAATCGAATCGAATCGAATCGAATCGAATCGAATCGAATCGAATAGAATAGAATAGAATAGAATAGAATAGAATAGAATAGAATAGAATAGAATAGAATAGAATGCCCTTTATTGTCATTTTACAACTTAGTTGTACAACAAAATTTGGAGAGCTACTCCCTTTCTACATTACAAAAATTTCAAAAAGTATAAAGGAAGTCTAAGAATAAAAGTGGAAGATCTTATCAACTCAGGTCTATGTGTTGATACACACATGTTCTGTATCTTATCACTTGGGGTCCATTAAAAAATACATTTGCGCTGTGTGTAATGAAACAGTAAGAAAACATCTCTTTATACATTTCTTGGAATTTCTAGGTCTTAATTACATCTCGCTGGAATGGAGAATCTCCAGGATAACTCCCGAGATGCCCCCAAAATAATTCAGCTATTAATATTCCATTTGTTAGAGTCCAAAATTACATTCCTTATGGACGTGAATGAGCTTATCTTTATTTTTTACTATTTCCTTGGCAGCATATTGCATTTTATCACATCTGAAGTGTGGAACAGGTCAACTACCCGTGTCGTGTTCTTTCCCCTTTGCGGTAGGTACTTCCATTCCCCAACGGATACCAAGGAGTTGATCTACGATCCGGCTTCGGTAATGAACGGCGACACCCTCAAGTTCTGCCTGAAGGAGGCCTGGTGCAAGCTGTCCTTCTTTGTCCTGTCCTTCTTCTACTATCTCTATTGGTAAGCATCCAGAAAAACGTGCGGGAGCTGTATCGCAGGTCAAAGAGTCGATAAAGAGCGGCTGCAGGTAACGCAAGGATTCAAAACAGAACTAGACCGAGGGTACCGAATTTTACTCGAACATTTCAAGGTCTGGCTAAGTGCAACTCACTGAATAAAGTAACCATTTCTCTAGCAGTCACATGCAAGTTCAGGTGTGCTAAGATAGTTAGGGTGTACTTTTCGGTTTATGCTCGCTAATGCATGTGATGTTGAGAGAATTTGATTCTTTACTTCATTGACAAGCACTTGAAGAATTGTCATGTTTATTGAAATGTCATTTTCTTGCTCTTGTCTGATGCTGCTGATAATAATCACTACGGATTTTGTTCCATGTGTCATGTGGGGGCTGCAGTGTGTGGAACCTGGAAATATCCCTCTAATAGCTCTTACAAATGGGAACACTTAAAAAGGTACCATCCTTACATTTTTAACCTTATATTCATTTCTTTATTTGTTTTTTTTGATAACAATGCAGTGGCGTTATTCGCCATACTTGTAAATGTCTCATTTACGTGCCAATAAATACTTCTGCTGTAATCAACAGTATTTTTATTAGCCACAGTATTAGGTACACCATCTATCTAATGAGAACTACCCAAATATATGTATAAAAAAAATATTATTTAGTGTCAGCTGCAGACACATCAGACTATACATATTCATAGCCAAATTGGGTATAAGTATTTCTTTTATTGGCTCACATTTTATTGCCTAAGTGTACCTAATTTTGTGACCAGTAAGTGAATATGTGTGGCTTCTAGCTGTAAAGTGTTCATTTGATTTTTTTTTTTTTTTACAGCGCCATGTCCGAGTGTAGTTTGTTTTACTACTTACAGCTCTCTGCTAAATTGAGTTTTTAAAAATATTTATTTATTTATTTATTTATTTATTTATTTATTTATTTATTTATTTATTTATGTATTTATGTATTTATTTATTTATTTATTTATTTATTTATTTATTTATTTATTTATTCATATATTTATTTATTTTATGCATTAATTTGCTCTTGTAAGTGTGTCATAATAATGTCGATACTTTAAAAGAATATTTTGGTTAAGAAAAAAAAAATGATGCAGTGGTTGTGCTCTAAGCAACCAATGAAAGATGGTGTCACAATTTTGATCTTTGAATCTTGACCAAAACTGTTAATGAGGACGATTATGAATTGGGTTACCGTGTCAAATATCATCAACGTCCAAATTAATGGGATATCTTTTTGAATGAAAATTTCAAGAGTTGTTTTTCCCCCCACATCATACTTCTAAACTATTTTGATTCCCAAGACTTTGCTGTGCTCCTTTCTGGCATGTTAAAGTGATGGAAATACTTCAGGGGTTACTTATTTAGTCATATGTTGCATTAATTTTTTAAGCTTAGCCGTCACAAAAAGCATATATTTTTATTTCTCAGAAGTTATATCCTCGGGAAAAATACTTAACTCCTTACTAAGGCAAGTTCAAAGAAAATAAAGTAAATTGACTAAGCAAGGCTACGGTAAACAGGTTTTGCATTGGAATATTGATGCAGCCATAAATTAGATCAAATTGGGTAATTATATTTTCTGAGATGCTGGCTGGCTTGTTGTAAACATTCACCTTTAACTTGAAGCACTTGGCTTACCTCTGTCAATCTATCCTCCAGCTCATACTGGACGTACTTGGTGTTTTAAACGACCGCTGGCAGCAACAAAAGCAGCACTGAGGTATCTTTAAGAAATGCTAGGTGATGGTCACTTTCACTGAAATTCATTTTGAGATGTGATTTATTTTATTTTTTTTAGCTCTATAAACCAAAAGAAAATTGGCCACATGACATCTAACTTAACTTTATTGCTTCCAGAATTTTTTATATTGTTCAGATTTATTTCAGCACATTAAATCCAGTCATAAAAAATGATTGAACTAGATATGAAAGCTGCACTTTGTGGCCCATTTTCTTGTTACACTAACACACTCTGTAGTTTTTGCATTTGTGTTCTATTCATAATCTGGCTGTGATATTTGCACGGGATGATGAATTCAGAGGATTCACTTACTTTCACCATCTACACGACTTTTGCTTTTTAGCTGACTGGGAAAGAGGCACAATCCACCCTGGGCTGGTCACTAGCCAGGAACATTGTCATGTTGGTGTCACAATGGCTGCACAATAACTGCATTCACAAGTATCTTGTTTAGTCTGATGAAAAATGAATTGGAGTGGGCCCGCTCTGCTAGTCTGAATCTTATCATCCCAACCGTGGTGGAACGAGATGCTTTTTCAAGTAGCACCTATCGTTTTTTTTAGTTTTTGCTTTGACTTTTGAACACAGATTTGAGATACGCAGACTTTATGGTGGCAATTAATCTAATCACCTCACAACAAGCAGCAGTTTGGCAGATACCATTTGTAAAAGCTTCAAGCTGTTTATTGCTACTCCCAGTTGCATTTCAAACTATAAATAAAAGAAAGAGAGTTGTTGTGTATTCAAAGCAACTACTTTAAGCAGTAGATTGAACACAGACAATATAAAAGTACTCGTGGTCAGATGTTCTTTATCCTCTGCAAAGAATGGTCAATCTTAGTGCTGTACTGATGAGACCTGACATTATCTGACTGTCTGCACACCAGAAAGAGCAGCAAAATCATGCAATATAACAAAAACAGTTTTTTTTTTTTGTCATTCCTGTAACTTTTTATAATGTACAATATTATAAAATATATTTCTCCTCTTTAAAATATATACATAGCTTGACATGTTTTTTGGGGGGAAGGGTAAAATTGATTAACGACATTCCCATTCATTTCCGTGAGACTAGATGATTTGAGATATGAGCATTTGAGTTGTGATTACGCATTAAATCAAACTCGTATCATGGGCGTAATGTTATGTAACATTAAAAATCAGGAAATACGTCTGACTGACGTTTCTGCATAGTGAAAGGTGCACTCAGTAAAACACATTTAAAAAGCATTGTGTGACATTGCAACTGGGAAAGATAGTCAAGTCAACAAACAACATATTCAATCCGGCAGGGATTTTTTGGGGGGGAAATACAATGGCCGCACAATACACAACAAAATGGTGCAACCAGGTAGTCTACTGATAAAAAAAATTTTCCTCTGTGTTCTTTCTGTCACAGGAATGTCACTCTCCACTCACTAATTTACTTCCCTTCCCTTCAACATCGTTTCTCTGTCTGATTTAAATATTATGTTGGATGGTGTTCCAATGGGTTTTGTAAATATGGGTTGATTATTTTTAATACGCTTGCTTTTTTCTGTGCTGTTAAAATCTGTTTTATAGATTCACCACACTCACACGAATCTTTGGCTCATTTACTTGACAGATGTGTAAAGCTAATGAGACACGAAATGAACGACATCTGTCACTTCATCGTGAAGCAGCCAAGAAATTAGCTCACATGACGGAATTGTATTTTCGTCTAGGTATTAGTCGATCTGTATGAATTTATTTTCCCTGAGAAGGGTTTGGTTTGGACTACTAAATCAAACAAGCCAGAATCCATTTACGCTCTTCTAATCATGCTAGTCTTGACTTAATCAATAATTACAATTTTCAAAACAGAAGCTTATTCATCGCATATTTTCACACAACTCAAAGCAGAACTGACACGTCTCAGTTTTCAGGTTCCAGTCTCCTTCACTTCTGATGAATGTTCTTTTTTATCAACCATTTTCAAGCCGCAAAATCTTATTTACGTCCTTCTGCATTTTCAATTTTATATTCATGAGTGGACATTTAACAAAAGTGTCGCAGGCTCCCAAAGGCACTGAGGATGAGTACAGTCATTAGTCAACTCTGCTGATCTGTTCTTGTCAATTCACAGCTCAAGTGTTAAATCCACAATCTGTGACTTCTGTGGAGTCATTTTGTTGTACACCGTATTGCGGGAGGAACACACATCACTTTGCAGCTTATTGTTTTGTACCTTCTCAGTGGTATTATTTTGCTTTTTAATTGCAACTTTGTGACTTGCTTTCTTTAAAACTCCATTACCCCTAATTAAAATGCTTCTGTTGCTGAAGAATTGTTAGATAGGCCTCCAGATAAAAATTATAAATGTGAGGACCTAGACCAAGTTCGGCCATTCAAACAACATAACAATGCAAGAAAAACGTCCCGAAGCCCTTTTCAGCTCAAGTCAAGTCAAGTTTATTTATATAGCCCTAAATCACAAGCAGTCTCGAATTCTTAGCCTTTGTAGCTTTACCTTCCCAATTCCCGAAGATCTGAACCAGCATGATAACCACAGAAGCATTAGCCTCAGCTCAATTGGGCCAACAATGTTAACAGAATAAGATCGAAGCTTGATAACATCGAAAGGAATGTCCAAATGGATTTAGGGCTGAATGAACTCAGTCTTGCTCTTAGAAAGATAGAACAAATAAAGACCTGCAATCTCACTGTAATTAACTTTTATTGATCGAAAAAAAAAATTCCATCCCATACGAAAGATGGAAAATGCTAAAAAATCTTGAGAGCAATGCTGAGAAACACTATGGGACCTATTTTTGTTTTGTACAGCACTTTTCTGTGTTGATTTGTGATTGATTTAATCATTATACTACCATATTTATAACACTATATGGATATGTAGTGTTGTAAATATGGTAGTATATTGATTATTGAATATGGATATGTAGCCTTATAAATATGGTAATATTACTGAATACAGCTGATTTATGGCAAATTGAATATTGGAAATGCATATATAATATAATAATATATATATATATATATATATATATAATATCTGTATTATGAATAGATAAAAGAGATAGGGGGGTAGGATTGGAAAAGTTCCTTAACTTCTTCCTACTCCTTTTCGAGCTGTGCTAATTGTTGTTGTTTAAGTTATTTACGACTTGCTTGGGACATTTTGTTATTGTCCTGTTTTCTTTTTTTCCTTTTATATTTTACTGATATCTTTTCCTGTTTTTAAGCTCGAAATAAAATTGATAATTATAAATAATTTCAAATAATGTCAGAAAACGACATTTCTTCCGCACTTTATCTTAGTACAGTATAAATATCGTATCTTAATCATACTTGAACAATCAACAACAAAAATATCCACTCAATTTCTTTTCCCTCGTTCTTGTTCTTGTGTTTCAGTATGGTCTACTCCCTGGTTACCTCATAACTGACTGAAGAGACAAAAAAAAAGCCTCTGGATACACAAACTGCCATTTTTACAAGAGTGCTTTTTTTTTTTTTTTTTGCCAGAGACATAAACGCTTCCCTTTCAACTCGAAAGGGATTCATGCTCGACTATACATACAAAACTACCATTCACAGTTTGATTGGTCAGAACGAGTTGATGTGAACTCTTGCATATAAACTCACGTGAACAGCTTCCTCTAGATTGGTGCAATTAATTTACTGTTTGGTAGCAGTGATGGTAGCGCACAGGATGAAAAGCACAGTAGCATTTGCACAGTTTGTCTCAGGCACAGCAGATCCAGCACGCCCATCCCGCTTCGGAACCTCACCTACCGTAGCAACAGTGAGTCAGAAACGGAGGATGCGTGGATGAACTGGATCACACTGCGAAAGAAAAAATAGTTTCGGGGAGGCACATAAATACATTATGACGGTATGGTGGGCATTTTGATGTACTCTTCGTCCAAAGGCATTTCCAGTGGAAACATATAGAGCAAATGCCTTCATGTTGTTTTCGTGTTGTTCTATGAGAAACGTTTCTAAAACTCCCAAATAAATGATCGACACACACATTTGCACAAATCGTGTATTTAATCTTGCACAATGTTTGCGATATTGGGCGGTGTGTTCATGATGATGTATGATGAAGTCAGACACATCGATGAAGGTCTTCCATTATGTAAAATTTCAAACAGGGAAGCTACTGTATGTTACAATTTTCTAGTTCTATTTCAACAAGGGACCAAAATTCTCTTTGGATACTAATTTATTACGTCAAGTGTGAGATTTTATTGCATCCACGTTTAGCTTACTGATTATTTCTTCCAGTGTTAAGAATGATGAATGTGGTAGAAATTGACATTTTGGAATGGAATCAGTCACACATTTTGAATCTAATAAAAGCAACTGTAGCAGCTGATGTAGGCCACACCTCCACTGACACAAATCACACCACCTATGCTTGCTATAACACAATTCCCTTAAAGTAAAATCTTACTTAATAGATTACATAACAAATATGTAATTTTGTCAATGCAGAGCGGATGTTTCCCAAATATAGTTTGCATCCTCTGTCCTAGTCCAAACACCTCCCGTTCCCATTCTCGTCATCAACACGGAGTAGATTGGAAGTCCTGCATTTTTTTTTTCTCCCCACCCCCCCTGTATTTTGTCCTATTCCAATTCTGGCATTTTCTATCCTGACTGTGTATGTGACTTTAGATATTGTTTATGAAATAAACTATTTTAAAATCAAAAGTTTATGTTGTTTTGTGCATTATATTGTAGATATAAAAATGTATTCAGTAAATATATATATATATATATATATATATATATATATATAACAAATTGTAGATATAAAAATATATATAATATATTCAATAAAAATTATTCAGTAATTGTTTTATATATATATATATATATATAGTAGATATAAAAAAATATATTATATATATACTATATTGTAGATATAAACAATTATTCAGTATTTTTTTTTCTTTAAAATATATATATTATATCGTATATTTATATATATATACTATATATATATATATATATATATATATATATATATATATATATATATATATATATATATATATATATATATATATATATATATATATATATAAAATGAAGAAAAAGGCGGATAATGATTGTTGATGCTGATATTGATATTGAAGATTGGTTCAAGCAGGTGTGACTGAAACCAAGAGATGATCTGATGTACGCCTGTGTGTGTGTGTGTGTGCGCTTGTGTGCATGTGTGTGTCCAACCCGTGGCAGACGCAAGGTGACAGATTGGTGACAACCTGTCTTCTGACTATGCACTCCATAGCAATTTTATGTACATCATCATAATTGAAGCAGACAGCCGCTGCTTACCTTCCGACCCATCATCATGTGCACGTGTTTGTTTCTGTGTGTTGGCATGAATTTCGATTTAGAATCCCCACCTCCTGCATTAGCCCCCCTGTCTCTTTTTCCAGAAGTCTTTGCCAGCATCAAGCTTTCATCTTAAAGCTGCGGAATGACACTGAGCTCTTGTCCCGCGGCACTGGCACACAGTGCTCAGCTTTCTGGAACCTCAGGTCTTTCCGTAGAACTTGTCTGTTTCCTCAGCTTTTCACAGCACGGAAACCCATTTTAATCCCCTTCTGCATAGAACTGAATCCCACTCATACATATTGATACTTTTTTTTTCTGTGGAGAGAAAAAAAAAAAGGCCCAGTAAAAAAAAGACTTTGAATGCTATTCTCAAGTATAAATTATAAATGATAAATCAAGTTGCTTACAGTGCACTTGTTTCCACCGGTACTTAAATGTGCCATAAGCGTGTCAGAGCATTGCAAGAACATCAAATTAACTGCCCGACAGCTCTGAACTGATTTGTGTCTGCCAAGACACATTTAACCACCTGGGAACATTTACAATCATTGCCGCAAATCTAAAAATATTACGAGCAGATCCGACAGTTGAAATATGGGAAGACTCTGTTGTTGAAATAGTCTGAGTTTGTAGAATCCAACGAAAACACCTGGCAGCACGTGTAACTAAAGTCAAATTTAGAGCCATTGTTTAACATAAAATTCTCTGATTTATCATAAAACCATCATAAAAACAGACTGATTGTATTTTGTGACATTTGCAAACATCTACTTTTACTTATTTTATCCGATCAATCAATGGAGTGATCGATTGACAAGTCAGAAATTAGATTTCCATTGTCAATCATCAAGTTAAAACACATCCTGTTTTAAGCATTTTTTTTTCTCAAATTCAATGACAATTAAAATACTCGCCGGTTGTTACAAAACAAAATGTGTCATATTCTCTCCTCACTGCCTCGTTAAAAAAATGATAAAATTTTCCATTTGTTACATAACACAAACAATATCAATGTTAAAAAGTCGAAATGATTATAGAGTAGTCTTTAGAGACATAAAGATAACCGGAGATTAATACTTTTAAATACCCTGAAATGTTACGTCATCATTTTGAACATTCCTTAGAGTCTAATCCTTTAATTAAAAGGATTAATGGTAATAAAAATTGCAAGCAATATTTCTATTTCTTTTTTAAAAGTGAAGCCAATTTGTAATTTTCGTAATGACACAAAGACGATGCAAAATTTGTCTTTGTGGGCCACATAAAATGAGACGGCGGGCCGTATCTGGCCCCCGGGCCTTGAGTTTGACACCAATACAGTGTTAAACGGATCTCAACAACTTTTTTATTTTTTTATTTTACAGCCTTCCCAACACTTGCTGTCACCACTGTCCCCGGTGATTTCTGTTCCCTCACCCACAAAAAGACAGACAAGTGTCAGTGAGCCAATAGAAACCGTCTCAGCACAGAATGATGACCCTGTCATTTCCTGTCCTCAGGTGACCACCCTGTCAAACTCCATCCATCAAATCTCTGTACCTCTTCTTCTCACTCGGGTTACGGGTATTCTTGAGCATATTGGAACCTCAATTTAACGGACTGATTTAGTATCAGGGTTGTCCATTAGAGACATTTTTTGTCAATATGGCCTGCATTTAACTCTCCCAGAAGCAGGTATTTACAGTATTCCCTCGTTTATCGCGGATAATTGGTTCCAAAAAGCACCCGCGATAAGTGAAATCCGCGAAGTACAGTCACCAACAAGAAGTATCGGGCAGGCTAACGAGTTAGCGGAAAGATGTTAATTCGCGATCGTGCTAACACGTGACTTCTAAAGAAATGTAAACGAACATTTGGAGCAAAACTACATTGTCCTAAAGGTTAGACACATGTTTCCTCAATTTAGAAGTTTTATTTTGACTTTTAAATGTTTTTTTAATTTTGAAAAAAATCTGCGATGTAGTGAAGCCGTGATAAACGAAACGCGAAGTAGCGAGGGATCACTGTATACCAGTTAATTAGCTCTCTCCCATAAATATAGCCAGATTAAAAATACTAAATTAGTGTAACTTTACATATAGAATTTTGACATTTATTTTCTCTTTACATTGTACAGGTTTGTGTTAAAACTTTACGGTCCATGTAGCCATTGTATATTAAACTGCTACCGCATAACGGTTTTCTGGATTTTCGAAAGACTAATTAGCATATAAAATATGCACCGGTGTAAATAAGCAATAATTAACTTGCTAGGGGAAACCAAAAATGACCTTTTGTTGTATACTAAATCCCTTCACTATAAAACACTCACTAGAGTTCCCCATGAGCTCTCCAGAATCATGTCCAAATTATGTTTTCTGGGTTGGCGAGATAAGCTATCTTTATCTTTGTGCAGCTGGTTTGATGTGGCATTTTGCCTTGTTTGATTGTGTGTCTGTGTGTGTTTAATTGTGTGGGTTTGCTGTGTGTATGTATGTGCAGTAGGATGTATGCATGCTTTGTGGGAAGCGTAGATAAACTTTACTGGATTTAAAAATGTTATGGCATACATGAAGAAAAATCCTTTCATACTGTACAACCTATTTATTTGATCAGCCCTAATTAATATGAAGAAGCTTTTCATTCTGTTTCCTTTCTAGCAAGTCAACATACCGGAACAATTGGGTCGAGATTTTTTTTTAGCTCATTATCTTGATTTCATCCACATAGTACTCTACTACCTGCCCAACCACAGAGGAATTGTGCTTGCTTTATTTTTCCTTGTTATATATATTTTTTAAAGATCATCTCATCTCATTTCAACGTGCTGCGCCGCCGGCAGTCATTCCACTGAGAGTGCAGAATCAACCTTTAACCTTGCTTTATCGCGACAGTACTGACTGTTCTTGGGCATCTTCAATGGAATTATGCCATCCAAATATAATACTATATCATTAAAAAACAAAATTTACAATGTTAAATTACTTGTTTATAAATGACTGTCTGTCTGTGATTAACGCTGCATTAAAATGACATTTACCGTATTTTCTGGACTATAAGGCTCACCGAAAAACCTAAAATTTTCTCAAAAGCCGACAGTGCGCCTTATAGTCCAGTGCGCCTTATATATGGAGCAAATTCCTAGATTTAAACTGGCCCGAAGCATTGTGTCATGAAATCAATCATAAGTGGCCCACTGAAGACTATGAATCATGAATCAAAAAGACTATGAATCATTATTTTGTGATTATAAAGTAATTTGTTGCGTCTGAAGTTAAAATAAAAAAGATAAAATGGAGAATGATTTGATTTGGATTAAAAATCTGACATGATGCATTCATGGTGCGCCTTATAGTCCGGTGCGCCTTATATAAGGACAAAGTTTTAAAATGGGCCATTCATTGAAGGTGTGCCTTATAGTCCAGTGCGCCTTATAGTCCGGAAAATACGGTATATAATACACAAATACTTATAAGTATGCCTACTCCCCAATAATGTCTTATCCTAAGTCACAAATATAGAAAGATAAAGCCATATACAAATTGAACATGTAAAATATGATATTACAGTACAGCACATTTGAACATTCCTGCAGGCGTAAAAAGGTGGCATAGAAAGCAAAGAACTATAAGAGCAGAACATTTGCTGTGACATAGTCAGGTCAGAGGGGATGAGAACATACCTTCAAGCAACGTTTGCACTGTGGACCCGCCAACAGCAATGTTTTGCGCAGAGAAGATTTACATTAACATGGCTGCATGTGAGAGGTAAAAGCTATCTACTATTTTAATTATGAATATTATTCCAAAATTGATTCTTGCTGTGTATTTTTATGAGGAAATTTTTTTAATGATTTGTTTTGCCTATAAATCTATGGTCACCACTGAAAGCCATTGAGCATCTCTCACTACTTTTCATATGAAGGTTTGCTGTATTTTGTAGTTCAGCCAAAATTAAACTCTAGATCAATTTTAATAACATTGAATATATGACTGGGGGATCGGGGCTTCATTAAAATTGAATCGAGTGAAGGAAATTAAAAATGGTGACATTTCTTCTCAGGGAATTCCTATTTAAATAAATCTCGATTGAAGGTCTGCTGACCGATATATTATGAGAAAACATGTTGGAAGACAACTTTGTTACATAAAATATTTGAATGTGATCCAAATATATATAATGTCCAAATGTAATGCTTATTTAATTTTATTGCATGTTATATCTTGTTTGCTTGTATTTTACGTCGTGTCAATCTTGTTTTCATTGTTTCAATCTGTTCTCGTTAGTCCCGCCCCTTTTGTCTTTTAATCCGCTTTCCCAGCCAATCATGTCTTGCCTCTTTGTCTCGTCAATTTGTATTCATTTCCCAGGTTTTTTTTTTGTCATTCATTCCATTATTTGTGTTGCCAATCTATCTCAATTGTTTGTCTATGTGAAGCCTTTTGAGACTGCTTGTGATTTAGGACTATACAAATAAGCTTGACTTGACTTGACTTGACTTGACTTGTCTTAAAACCTAGCCTTGTCCATTTCCTTTTATTTTGAAAAATGTTCCTTTAATTTAATATTTTTATAATCCCATGAACCTTGTGTGCTTTTTTTCTAATTTTTGGAAAGCAATGATTCACACATACAAGCAATGACCATGTGCAGCTTGGACAGACACCGATATGGCGCTCTCTGTGGGAGTGCTAATTAGCCAAGATATGTTCCTAACGCCAAGCTGACCTTCAACACTGTTCTATTAAACAAGCGCCCACAAGCACCCTGCACACACATGCTGTAAAATATTCCTGTTACTTACCTGTTATATTAACAGGAACAGCCTTTGGTGAAGTCTCTTCTCCATCTGCTTCAGGCTGAAAGCTGAGAACTGTGGTGCAATGTTGCAATATTTTTTATGGTGTTAATTAAACCATATTCTACTTTAATATAATATGAGCAATTGATTGACCGTATGTAGATTTGTGGTCTTGTACACCCCCCTAGAGGCAATCCAAGTACCCCCACGGGCAAGAAAACACGCGTAACAGGCTTAGAACTGGTTTTACATTCATTATTTATTAGAGGCCAGAGAACTGCCAGATCAAGTCTCCATGGACTCACGAAAGTCATTTTATATGTGGTACAGTACATACAATGGGGACTAGTTACTAGGAAGGTGCCAGTAGTAAAGTGGCTAGTGAGCAGACCAGCTACATGGTCACTGGTGTGAAGTGTGGAGCACTTTATGGATTACACTACCATCATGCTAATTCTACTTTTATCTGGACGAGTGGTGACATGTCTGTCTATTATGAAAAGGTATTATCTGATGATGCTCGTGCAGTGGATTTTGTTTTTTGTTTTTGCAGTAAACACGAGACATTGTATCATCAAACTGTCGCAGGGCTGATTCAGACAGTAGAACTCCCAAAATAGAGCGTCCAACCCACACTAGAATCAATGATACATTTTTAACTCAACATGAGAATTTTGTTGCGCATTTTTTTTTTTTTTAGACTTCCAGTGGGAAACAATCAGGAAACAATCAATTCTGACTCTCATCCCAATCATTTCGCAAATGTCTGCAAGTCTCCAAAGCACATGAAGGGTGCTTGAGCAAATTCTCTCACACCTTTCGGAACCCTGCCAAGAGTGTTCAGTTGGTGCAAAACCAAACAGATTCTTAATTGTAACCCATTTTTATTTTTGGATCAATGTCAATTTATTTAAAAAATTCAAGCTCTAATTGGACCTGCTCCGAAAATTTCTAAAATGAATACTTTTTTCACATTGATTACTTCATATCATTTGAACTACTTCAGACCTAAGTTATTCATAAAGATTTTTTTTTTTTTTTTTGGATGAATTACAGCCTGGAATAGGTCATCAATTGGTTCTTGTAAAGTCAAATTTTGCTTCTTGGCAGCCGACTTGAAAATGAGCAACGACTCGCCCCCCACATTTTTTTTTTTTTTTTTTGCGAGCCCCCTTTACTTCCATTACTGAAATCTTGGTTCCCATTCCTTAAGCCTAATTTTTTTTTCCATTCAAGCATATTGATGAAATGTAGAATCAAAGCGAAACAGTTTTTCCAATTAGCCTAACGATTATTCCCTCGATTAATGCAGGAATCAATTCCGCGTTCCCCCAAAAGTATTAAAAAATAATTGCGCAATAAATAGTGTCTAGCCTTTATTTTCCAGCCCTAAAAAGAACATTGACGCTGTTGAAATAATGATTGAGTGACAGACTGACCATGACTGGGTCAGCTTGAAATAATTTTGGACTGACACTGACAGACGGCTGACCCAACCCGCAGGCGAATGATGAACGACGGAATGTTCCCGACATGCCCATCTCTGTTAGTTTCTGTCTCCCGTTCCGATCACCAACTCATCTCTTCTTGGGTCTGGCCATATTGTCATGACAGTAACAACGCCTCCTCAGAGAGCGTTGCAGATCAATTTCCCTGCCGTCTCGTATTGAATAGTGTCTTTGTGTCGGAGTAATCTATTACATTCAGCGACCTCCATTTTGCTGCTCGACCCGACGCTTTACTGGAAGTTATCAACATTGGCCAGCTTTGTACAATCCTTCACTTCCTCCTCCATCCACTGACAGCACCGACACGTTCAATTAAACAAGGCATTGTTGCTTGGGAATTACTATTTCATAATGAGATAGTTGCTCGAGCTCTAAAGAGGTAAGATATCTCAAGAGGTCCATATTGTATATAATGTGGGCGGGCAGCTTGTGAAAATAACACCGGGCCCTTCATCAATTGCCAGGGAGACTTTTAACCTGCAGTAAAGCTGCTCAGTAGCCAGCGGCCATGACGAACGACTATGTAATCGAGTCAGCATATTCTGGTGGATGAATTGCTTTTCAGTGATGCTGTGGTGTAGGAAAGGGCTAAATAACAAAAAAACTTTAAAAAAATTATAATTATCTAGAATGTATTGACAGTTGATTAGTTAGGAAAGAAAGCTGACAGCGGCTGACAATCTTTTATGACACTAAGGTTTGACCAAAAAAATAAAATAAAACAGTACAGACTTAATATCTATGGCAGTGACTATACATTTTCTACATTATGGGTTATTTTACGCAAAAAAAAATATATATTTTCACAAATGCGGCTAGAATGAACGTTTTGACGCAATTTTATATTTTACCTTGTGAGAAGAAATTTAACCGGGAATTAGCTGACCCAGTTTAAGAACGTATAAACTAATTTAGGCAAGAGAATGTGAAAATGTCGCACACTTAATGCAATAAAATAATAGTTTGGATGTTTTGGTGATTAATTTAGTGGTACAATTCTTCACCAAACACTGTTCGCCTCATATTGTCACTTATCAAAAGCTAATGCTACCAAAACCGTTAGCTATTGCATTTCCTTTTTTTTTTTTTCTTACCAACTCAGACATGCACACTAACCCTTCACCCCATATTGTCACTTATCAAAAGCTAATGCTATCAAAACTGTTAGCTAATGCATTTACTTTATTTTTTTCTTTTTCAAACTCAGACATGCACTCAATTGACTGTCAACAAGTTTAGCACCATTGGTTAGCAATAAGCTAAATATTGACCAAGTTCCAAATAAAATTTTAAAAAATTAATTGATAAAATACATTTTCTGAAAAAAAATATCAAAACCCTCTGCTATCAGAAGTGTTTCTGTTTCAGACACATTTGAATTGATAAATATCAATGAAAGGTTACTGTTACACTTAACACCCCATGACGCCCCTTTAGTTGCTTTCACCTTTCACTTACAGAGCGATTAAGGATGTGGGCGCCTTTGCATGTTTGTTGGAGTGTGCTCTTTTTGTTCCATCTCGGCGTGATCTCCATTTTGCTCCCAGCGTGTATGTCCGGGGTTTGGAGGAAGACCTTCAGATTTGTTTTAAACCAGCACCACATGGATCCGGTGCATAAATATTAACAACCTCAGCATGACAAGAACATATGAATGCACTCAGAGACTCAAAGACAATATAAAATGTATTTGTAATTATAAAATGTTGAATTTATAACAGATAAGAGCGTTTCATAAATAGAATGATGGCAAATTATTGATTTTCTATATACCGTTTATTAGGGTCACCTGACTGAGCAAGAGGTGGGGTGCATCGTTCAAAGGTCACCAACACATCACAAGGTACTAGTCAACTCACATTCCATTGTTCGCTGAACCTAACATACCGTATTTTCCGGACTATAAGGATATGTATATATGGACCAAATTCCTAAATTTAAACTGGCCCGAAGCATTGTGTCATGAAATCAATCACAAGTGGCCCGCTGAAGACTGTGAATCATGAATCAAAAAGACTATGGATCATTATTTTGTGATTATAAAGTAATTTGTTCCATCTGAAGTTGAAATAAAAAAGATAAAATGCAGAATGATTTGATTTGGATTAAAAATCTGACATGCTGCATTAATGGTGCGCCTTATAGTCCGGTGTGCCTTATATAAGGACTAAGTTTTAAAATGGGCCATTCATTGAAGGTGCGCCTTATAGTCTGGAAAATACGGTATACTAAAATGTACTCCTTGCACTTCTTTTAACAACTTCCAATGTATTTATAAAGAAACAGATATTTGTATGTATTACAGGTTCAAAGTCACCACAACACCGAGTGTGATCGTTGCAATTACTGCTCAGATGCTTTTAAGTTACCTTTTTTTCTTGATCAAAGTGGAATTTTATAATGAATACAAAAACAGTCTTCTGGTGCCAAAACAATTACGTTTCTTTTACTCCCATCATGACGATAGTGCCTTCAGCATTTGCATCTTTTGATGTTGCTTATGTTAATGAACTGTCATATCCAAAGTAGCAACACATAATTTTACATAACAAAAAAAAGAAAACAATCCCTTATGTTCCTTTGAAGAGAAATTCAATTTACACTGCTAATTGTTTTCATATAGCTAAATAAATATAGCCCAGTGGAATTTTTATGATTACAACAACCCGGGATTGAAAAACCGTATGCCCCCATTTATTTTTTACGACAATGTTATAAATCACCCAGGAAACTCAAATCATTCATTATTAATTTTATAACATCACAACAACAGGTATAGATACAAATCGCTTTCGTTGACGTGATATGCAAAAGCAGAATCTGAAATTGTGATTAATCACATTCCCTCTATAAAAAAATAAACTTACTAATATTCCAATTGTATTGCTCGAGTTGATTAGAAAAAGTTAGATTTATTGATAGAATTTTTAAAAATCATTAACACAAATATGTAAATTTAATATTATTGCCTTTTCCTTCCTCCAGCACATGAATACGAATGCAGATGGCTTAGAACATGAATCCCAGCTGGTATCAGGAACACAGAGGGACAGGAAATAAGATGCAAATTATTTTCATCAAGCGTGACACATCCATTCGACATCTTGTGGAGAGGAGAAAAAAAAAGAAGTGTGGAAAGCATTAGCATCGTTTTATATGTAGCTCTTTCTGCTGTTGTTACAAACACAGAGAAAAAGTTCATGTTAGCTTAAGTATGGAAATTGTTGGGGTGGATGAAGAGCTAAGTGGTGAAAATCGAAAAATAGTTTCCGAACAATAAGACGCTGGTGACAAGAAAAACTGTTTGCGACAATTGTTTGTGAATGTCTGGCGAACGTCTTTGCAACCTTTAATGAACCCTGATAAACAAAAAAAAACATGCTAGCCACATCTGCCAACGTGGCATTTCATGCTTGATGTAACTAAATAATTTTTATGTGAATTAGCATAACTAGGGCATCTAAAAAGAAAATAAGGCATTCTCAATGCCAAGCTAATTTTCTCAGCTTCGTTTAATTCTATTCTGCCTTCCATTCGGTCTTCATCCACCACTATTGCTCAAGGTTTTCGGAGTTGCCACCCAACTGTGATTCAGATGTGAGATAAGCAGCCTTTCTCTTTCTGTGTTCTTAAATAACAATGCTGCAACCAAGCAGAAGGTTTCTAATACGGAATTCTCGTGGGTTATCACCCACCTCACTGCTCGGGATAACACAGTGTGTGTGCGTATGTGTGTGCGTGATTGCAATCTTCGACATGCTCATTTTAAGGTCAAATGGTGCTCATGAAAGGGTGATTTAGTCAAAACGTGATTGTACATTGTGTTCAGTGCACAATTAATTTATAATCAGATGCAGAATTAATGCAATCAATACTCGTGAGGTGGAAGAAAAAAAAAACATCTGGCGGATTATATATATATATATATATATATATATATATATATATATATATATATATATATATATATATATATATATATATATATATATATTAATATATATATATATATATATATTAATAACGTTTTCACTTTGAATGCTGGTGTCATGTCACCATAATTATAATAATCAATTACTGTATTTTCCGGACTATAAGGCGCACTGGACTATAAGGCGCACCTTCAATGAATGGCCCATTTTAAAACGTCCTTATATAAGAACTATAAGGCGCACCATTAATGCATCATGTCAGATTTTTAATCCAAATCAAATCATTCTCCATTTTATCTTTTTTACTTCAACTTCAGACGCAACAAATTACTTTATAATCACAAAATAATGGGTCCATAGTCTTTTTGATTCATGATTCATAGTCTTCAGCGGGCCACTTATGATTGATTTCATGACACAATGCTTCGGGCCAGTTTAAATTTAGGAATTTGGTCCATATATAAGGGGCACCGGACTATAAGGTCGGCTTTTGAGAAAATTTGAGGTTTTTAGGTGCGCCTTGTAGTCCGGAAAATACGGTAATTGAACTTTATGAAATAAAAATGTGTAAAAAAATATCGCCACTGAGGACCCAAGCAGCAATAACAGAATTGAAAGTATAAAAATCAAATTTAAACCTTACAACTCTATGTTGCTATATGATAACAAAAGTTGACTTTGCTAATGAATAACTATTGGATGGTGACAACAGTGACATTAAAATGACACTTTAGAGAATGTTAAAGTAACATTGCTACTGCCCACCACTGATAAGAACCAAGAGAAAAATGTTCTTGTCAGCTTCCTTAAGCCCGTATCCTACTGAGAGGCGAATTTTGGCGAGTGTTTGCGCATGGCGTGAATGTTGATTTTTTTTTTCTTTCATCAGGGTCCATTCAAGGTCAAACATTTTCACCAGACAACAATTTTTCTTGTCACAAAGAAAATTTGGGTTAAGCATAAACAAAGTTGATCATGATAATTGTGCACAAAAACCGAACGTTCAATTTATTGTGATCTGGATTTTTTGCTGTAATCCGCCCAGGATTACGAATGTAGTAACACTACTGTTTTTTTTTTTTTTTTTTTTTTTTTTTTTTTGTACAACAAAAAACTGACTACAAAACAAAACAAATAATTGCAAATGTGGTCATTGTTTGACTTTATCAGTCTCAATTTTACTTGACTGATCAAATTATTTCTTTCAAACAAACTATAATAATACAATTTTCACACAAATGTTTCTTTTTCTGATTAACATAACCCAAAATTATACTTAATTAGCCTATTGATATTTTTTTTGTAACATACCAACCAAAAACAAAATGGAAAACTTCATGGTGGCATATAACCAAATAAAAAATGATGGGGCTGTCTGGATTAATCATTTCTCTGCTAAATTACACCCCATACAATATAATATAATATAATATAATATAATATATTTAATATATCGTGTCACCGTGGGATAGAAGGAAATGCAATTTCGATCTCTTTGTATGTCTTGACATGTGAAGAAATTGACAATAAAGCAGACTTTGACTTTGATATCATACCAATAAAGTACAATATAAATCAATAATGTTGTTTATATGGTGATATACAAGAATTTTGTCAAGGCAGCCATTTTATTAGCACAGGTAGCCTAGAAAAGGTCATGATGTTTTCTGCATTGGCACGTGTTGCTCTCGCAAGATGAATTGTCCAATATGTGAGCAAGGTAGCTGAATTATGGTTTTCCCGTGATGTACGGATTTTAAAAGCTCCAAGAAATGAGAAAGAAATCGATGATGAATGCATGCGGAGGAGGGAGTGTTTTGTCACTCATGAATCATGCCTCGAATATCTTATTTTTCTTTCTGTCCTCTGTGACTGTTTATTGCATCACACAGAAACCAACGACTTTCAATCCCCATTTTAAAGATGGTAATCATTTTGGGTCGACAGATTTTAAATGGGCAAAAGTAAATGTTGCAATGTAGAAGATGAAGTTAAACTTGCGTGGGAAAAAATTTAGAAATTCGTATTTGAAATTTGTGTGCTGATACTTAGAGACTGCCCTCTAGAGGTCAGTGTCAGCAGCCAGCACCTCTGTATGTAAATAAACAAGGCAGAAAGTCCACCAAACTGTTTCAATCGGGGTTACATGACATTTAAACTACACCCGTGAGCAAAGAATGGCTCCATAAAATATCACTGGTTATATAAAGGTTTTTCCAGATGGGACTAATTATACCAGAAGGTCAAGTTTGTGTTTTATTTGTTGTGCAGGACATAAATATTCAATATGTTTTTCTTTTTAAACCTGACACAAGACGTTTTTATTTTCTTCTTCAAGACACAATAGACGGAAACAGGCAACATGTATTTTTAAGTGCCAAATTCATTATGGTGGAAATCGGGTCACTGGGGATTTTGTATCTAATCAATCGTGATGGTCAAAAATCAACAATGGGTTTTCCATTAATCGTCATCTCTGGGTGTGTGAAGCCCTTTGTGACATTTCTGTGATTAAGGACATGTATATATATAGATATAAATTTTACGTCGTTTTGACCAAATGTGCATAATACATATCTATCCAATTGGTAAAATATTCATCTAATTGCTTAATAAATCTCATTTCTGCACATTTTATAAAACTCCAACCAAGCCTTTCTATTTGTCTTGCTAATGAGTTCTTGGCATTTGTGCTTTTTTTGCCCCCTCATGTTAATGGCCTTCACTCCTGTGATTGTTGCTGATGTCACTCACAGTTGTTTAAAGGTCTTTTAGTTTGGCTCTGTAAATATTAATTGGTTGTTTATTCAACCATGTACCGTATTTTCCGCACTATTAGGCGCACCTAAAAACCTCCAGTTTTTTCAAAAGCCGACAGTGCGCCTTATAATCCGGTGCGCCTTATATATGGACTAATATGGATTAGTGTATGAGGACTAACTTATTAAAGTAAGTTTTACATGTTTGTGTTGTGTGATATTAACGTTTGAGCAACGTTGAGTTATTGATACATTGTTATTGTTTTCACTATTTCGAGTGTTACTATATTGTGATTGCATTAACGTTTGAGCAATGTTGAGTTATTTATTCTATGCGCCTTATAATCTGGTGTGCCTTATATATGAACAAAGTTTTAAAATGGGCCATTCATTGAAGGCGCGCCTTATAATCCAGTGCGCCTTATAGTGCAGGAAATACGGTACTCTTTTTTTTTTGAGGTGGCATTCTCATTTCCATATGAGATGATGCAATCATTGCTCCTGGCATCTGATGTTGGCGTCATTCTTTTTTATTTCAATTTCCTCCAGGATGAGGGCCAGGAAAGAAGTTCAAGTAATTACTGGAGTCACATGAACCATTTCAATAATGTGTTTGATTGGGGCAGGGGGGTTGGGGGGGGGCACCATTCAAAGTTAATTGAGTACCGTAATTTCCGGACTATAAGCCGCGACTTTTTTCCAAAATTTTGAACCCTGCGGCTTATAGTCAGGTGCGGCTTATATAAGATTTTTTTCGTGATTTTTGTGATGACTTGATCACTTTTATACACTCGTAAAATGGCTGTGGACCACTGTTGTGCGGTATCTTGAAGAAAAAAAACAACAACAAAAATACTATTTTGAAACACTACTATGGCTGCTGCTTATTCTGGCTGTGTTGCTTGTGACTATTATGAGCTTTAGTAGTAATGCACGCTAGGTGACCTGCGTCAAAGGGATCTAAACCCTTTCTCTTAGAGATTACACAAAGCAGCTGGCGCTGTTTGGACCATCTGCATTGTATTAAAACCCAATCAATCAGCATTTAAATTCAATTCTTCTGACATTTTGCTCACCAAAAACAAGTTGTAATGAATGTGAACTTTTAATGCATTTTATTCAGAAGGTTACTTTGAACTCTGAGGCTTAAATGGCGGCCAGGCGTATTTATGGATTTTTACGGCTTTCTGTGTACTGTCTTTCTTTATAAAAAACTCATGTGCACGTGCGGCTTATAGTCCGGTGCGGCTTATGTAAGAAAAAAACTAAAATATCCCTGAATTTTAGCTGGTGCGGCTTATAGTCCGGTGCGGCTTATAGTCCGGAAATTACGGTAGCTTAGTTTTTACTAATAGCCAACAAAAATCTTTTGGAAAGGAAAAGGGGAAGAGGAAAAGTCAAATCAGAAGTCTGAAACCATCTGGTTGCATAAAAAAAAAAAAGCTTGTCAGAGTTTACATGGCTTTTTTTAAAAACATTGAAGCACATATACTAGTAGGTGCTTTGGGCATTACAAAGTGTTGTGTATGCCTTACATTGCAGCTATAAAAATTCTGCAAAAAAAAAAAAAAAATGCTGTGCTGTTGACACCACATGATGGCATGATGCATTTTTCATGCGTTTGAAATGAAAAGGAACTCTGACATGGTGTCAATCACATATACAGCCATGCACTCACTATAATATTTACAGCTAGCTTGCCATTAGCTCTTTTATATTGGCTAATTTCTACTAATATGTTGTTCAATTTGTCATGAGTAGGCTGCTTGCTATTTGCTGATATAGAATTATTTATTTACTTGCACAAAAATAGCTTCAGGCTTGGATTAATTTTAAACTTCTTTGCCATAAATCAGCAATGTGTTATAAATTATTCTATAAGTGTTTGAATGTCACCCTGTCACATAAATGAAGAGGAAAAACACAAGAAATATTTACCAAATAGTTTGTACTCTGGGCTATGTCGATGGGAGTTGGAGTTGTCCTTCATGAAGGTTTGTCATTAATTTAAATGTGCATCTAATATACTGCCCATTGCTATCAACTGTCTCTGATCAGATTACTGAGAGTCTTATTATCGGATTTGATCTGATGATACGGTGCCTCTTCCTGTTATTGGATTCTAAGGGTTATTTTTAGTATATAGGGAAGGTAAATATAAACCTATGACATAATTGACACTAATGAAAGTAATCAATATCATTTCTTAGAATTCAATCTGTTTTATTGTCATTTCCATAGCAACTCTTGAAGGCGGACTATTTCAAGATGTGAGAACGAAGGGGAGGCTGACAATAACATTATTGGAGATATGTGAAGTTTTGGTAAGTATGTACTTGAGATGTCAAAAACTATTAAGTAATGAAAAATAAACGACAGGTGCATGAATGAATTTAAAATGAACGAATCTTGTCTTAGTAAAATATTAAAAGTTTAAAATTTATTATTTTCCAGGGCCATACCTAGCTCCAGTAGCATGTGGTCACAACAAAAAAATTGGTGACCTTAAGCAGATAAAAAGAAGAGCAGCATGACTTTTTCCAAGCATGACATCAATGAGTGGCAGTTCCAACATCCCATAATAACAGCATGGCACACACTTCCAAGGATGACAGGACATATAGCTCAGAAATAAAAGACTGTTTTACTGTCATGGCAAATTCTGCAGCAACATTGGTAAAGGTTTTGCGTATTAAATGTCTTTTATTTTAATTCAAATTTTCTTATTGAAAATTCTGCAACATGTGAGTTTACTAACATACTAATATAGGGATAACATGGGATTAATTATTTTTCTTTATGGGGCGCTAATGACTTGTAGTCGGATCAACAGCTTCAATTTCAATAATGTGTGTCTGTGCCTAAATTGTAAAACCGATATCCATAGTCATGGTCATGCTATTATTTATATGCATGATCTTGAGTTATTCATTTTTCTCATGTTGCAGTAAAATGATATAGCTTGGTATATGTAAACAAGGAAGTATTCATTTCCATGCTGAGTGGAAGATGTGCTTGTGTTTTTATACGAGGGCTTTCTTGGAGTTATGTTTTTTATTTTTCATGCAGAATTTGGGGTAAAGCTAAATTGATGACTGTCTCACGCCGAGTTGATTTTCAGTTTTAATTTATCATAGATAAGAAAACAGCGTGTGTTTTGACAGAAAACATAATAATTTGATATAGAAATAACATCTCTGCTATTTGTGTTTATCACGGAACAACAAAACCAGCGGGAGCAAATAAAGAAAAACAAAAATCGGGGACAATAACATTGGAGCAAAGGACAGAAAAGGGATAAAGACTTGAGTATGAGAGGGAGACAGTGGGGGATCACTGAAAATAGCCAAAAGGCATAATAACAGAGGACACTGCCACATACGCACAACATAAGCTTCAGCCCATTACAATACTCCGAGGGTACGGTACACACTAGGATATGAGCATTCTGACCCGTTACATTAGTTGAGAGAGGAATGGGTTAGCTGCAGGATCACCTCCCCAAGGGAATATGTTCTCAAAATAACAAGCTCTGGATGTACGTGAGGGCCAGTATGAAGGTAGACACACACATGTACACTCAGTTGTGCATATACAGAAAGGGGGGAAAAAAAATTGTGGCAGTTCCAGCAATCCTTTTGATGTGTTTGATATGGTGCGCTCAAAGGCATGGAGCTGAGCCAGATATACAGCGAGTGAGGGATGGACTGAAGAAATGCAAGGCAGATGATAGTAAAAACAAAATTAGGGTTTTTTTATGTGAAGGGGGCATTAAATGTGTTTGGATGACAATGAAAATGAAATAACTGTATTGAGATAGTTTAATTTCTTTTTGGTATTGTCCATAGATGCATGCAGTAAAAATGGCGCCGTTGTGGGTGTGAACACTAGGTCTCCAATGGAAGTGGGTTTTCTCGTTCCTATTAAATTCAGTGTATGTAGAGAACAGTCTCTGACATGGCGGAAGCAGAAAGTTCATCGCTGAAGTCCATGCAGGAGATAGAAGTGTGCAAATTAGGTTTATAAGGAACTGCAAGCAGGAGGATGATGTACAGGACGATCTCCGAAAATTTGAATATTGTGATAACGTTTTTTATTTTCTGTAATGCAATTAAAAAAGACAAAAATGTCATACATTCTGGATTCATTACAAATCAACTGAAATATTGCAAGCCTTTTATTAATTTCACTTTATCACAATATTCTAATTTTCGGAGACAGTCCTGTATAGTTGGCCGTATCATGTAAAATTCATAAATCCAGTAATTCTCTAGTTGGAAAAACTTCTGATTCAGCCTGTTTCCAGATCTACTTTATGTCTGCCAACTCACTTTTGAGTCTGGGCAGACTTTGAGCCTTGTTTGGGCTATTTGCATATGGAAACTAGGACAAAGAACAATCAGCAGCCACCTGAATTCCTGGAATGTCTAAAAATTGGTTGGTTGGATAAATGCTCGCTGACCGAGGACGCTAATGAGGACCAGCGCTATAGAAAATGAATGGAAGGATAAACGGACGAATGGAGGCAGATACCTGAAGATTGTTTTTCTCATTTTCTCTCCCTTGCAACTCTTGACTTATCTCCTTATCCTCATTTGCATTCGACACAACGATGTTAATTACTCCAGTGTTGCTCCAGAAAAACTGAAGCAAGATAAGATCTGCAAAGTGCTGACACACTGATATGACTAATAGTTAGTTTTGAGACCCAAAACCTCCTTTCATCGTGATCATTAGTTTCCAGTTTCACTTTAGCATCCCAAGATTTTTAGTTTTCCTCATTTAAAAGACGTGTTCACAAAAGATGAAGAAAATCAGAGTAAATTGCGTGTGACTTGGGACCAGCTGGAGCAGAAGTAACTTTTCAACGGCTGAGAAATGTCTATGAGGGGGAAAAAAAAAGTCACAGTTTCAACTGTGTCCTCCACAAGCTATCATTACAGCAGATACTCAGCATTCTCCCTCGGGCTACAAGCCATTGGTTTCTCATTAAAACGATATATGTGGAATATCTTGCTATATCTAATCACTCAAAGTTAATTCACATGCCAAATCACGTTCAGGATGTGTTGATTCAATTGTGGTACTTTTTTGAAATACCGTATTGGCCCGAATATAAGACGACCCTGATTATAAGACGACCGCCTCTTTTTCACGACTGAAGTTTGAAAAAAGACTTTTTGAACACCAAATTTAATTTTTAGACAGAAAATAATTACAGTACATCTGAAACAAATGATTATAAGAATATATTCGAGAGAAAAAGCATGTTATTTTGCCTCATTCAAATCATGCAAAAGCTGTCTCCATTTTCTGTTATCTCTTCTCTTATTTTCTTCTTACCACTATTTTTAATTTTTCTTCTATGTGCTACCGCTATTTTTATTTTTTTTCTTGACAGGGGTTTGTTTTCGTCTGGGGAGTTAACTTCAACATTCGCTTTAAAAATATCTGGCGCCATCTAGCGTTGTGAATGTGTATAATGTCTAGACCCCGAATGTAAGACGATCCCCACTTGTTCAGTCTTATTTCAATGCAAGAAACACCGTCTTATATACGGGACAATACGGTAATCACATTTGAATAGCAAAAAAAAAAGCACATGAATCATTTTTCTTACTATGAACAGTCCCGTTTTTTTTCCCTTGAGAGTTCCAGCCCAGTGAAAAGAACATCAACAATCAGCCACTTACTTCTGCTTTAAGTCACTTTTTCAGCATCACTTAATATGATGTAATTGTGTGATCTTGGTTGACTGCATAGGTTTACACAATATATAATACCAGCATCACATTCCTGTGTCCAAATGCTATTGCTGCTACATTTTTCTTAGCATTCTACAAATAGTTATTTGTCAACAAATTCAAATTCGTGGGATTGAAACAGGAAATACTCAACCTTTTGTCACTCCATGAGTTGGATGCATAGTGGTGTGAGTAAACGTGGTGAAATAAGACGCCTGACTGATAAATTGCTCAAACACATCAGCAGTCATCTGATGACATTTTTAATTTAGTTGTGCAACAATCCAATATAATTGTCATCTCTCAGCCCCAGCACGATAATTCTTGCATCATCGGGTGGTTTCATGAAGTTCAAACGGGCTGCCTTAGCTTTTGAAGCACATGAATAGCATTGTTAGTGTCTCAAGCCATGCCTATGTACATGTTTTGTTACACCAGGGTGCACAGCCACTGTGGTTAAATGGACGGATTCAGAATTGTGGAACCTCGAAAGCATAGGTGTCAAACTCAAGGCCCGGGGGCCAGATACGGCCTGCTACATCATTTTATGTGGCCCCCAAAGACAAATTGTGCGTCGACTTTGTGTCAATACTAAATTAAAAATGTGTTCTCTTAGTTAATAGTTATTGCTAGCAATTTTTATTTCCATTTATTTAAAAAAAAATATTTTAACAGTTTTTTAGCTTATTTATTTTGTTCTCATATTAAAAAAAAATAGAGTTAATGCTAGCAATTTTTATTTCCATTCATTTTTAAAAAATATTTTAACAGTTTTTTAGCTTATTTAGCATAGGTGTCAAACTCAAGGCCCGGGGGCCAGATATGGCCTGCTACATCATTTTTACATTTTACTTTATGTGTCAATACTAAATTAAAAATTGAATTCACTTTTGAAAAATAGAGTTATTACTAACAATTTTTATTTCCATTTATTTATTTACTTTAAATCTTTTAATAGTTTTTGTATCACGCCGCCAATGCAGTAAGAAGGTCAACTTCAAAATAAACCAAATGAATGCCTAAAGGTACACTTTTGATGTTGTTCCAGGCAGTGGCCCTTGAACTAAAATGAGTTTGGCTTTATGACAGATCTCTCTGTGATGGTTTAAAATTAGGCTATAGTTGTTTGAGGGCAGTCCAATCACGTTGCTAATGCATTTCTTTTATCAGCTGCATAATATATAATAAATCTCTGAACAATTATGACAGATGACTGCAGCTGAAAGTACCAAACATAAACAACTAATTGACTTGGGAAAATACTCACAAATTACAAAATGATATCTGGAGAAATAAAGCATAGCATTTGTAGTAATGTTCTCCATATTTTTGCGAGGGTATAAGAGAGCTATGCATCTTTATATATTTGCATACCTAGAGGCAATTACACTCCAAAGTTACACTGTCCTGGTTAATAGGTAAAATAGGCCAGGTTTAAACAATTCGGGCAGTTAACCTCTACTTGATCATAACATGATAATTTTTCATGAAATTGCCACCCAAATGGTTTACCGTACTGCGTCTTAGATAAGCAATTAAGTCCCAATGGATCTGCTTAGAGGCTAATAATGTTTGTAATTATACTGCTCGTTTCATAACACGCAGGTTAATTTACAAAAACAACGTCGTGAAAAGTGCTTGTTCAGCTATTTGTAGTGTGAAACTCTTACAGTGCTTTGAAAGAAATGTCAATCTTTCATTGAAAGCCAAAAGCATCAAATGAAACCTTGTAAGCATTTTTTTTTTCTGGGTCAAGATGAATAATGATTGTCTCAAAGGTGCTACTGACTGTCCCAGTTAATAGGTCCATTGGACAACCGGGGGAGGTTTATATGGACAGAATCTCTTTTGCTGCCTTCCATCCAGACTGCAGTGTATTCCAACCTTTAACAGGGGGGGCAATTGGGCGTAACATAGAAGGCAGCAGGAGACGTTTGCACAGTACCGTATTTTCCGCACTATAAGGTGCACCTAGAAACCTCCAGTTTTCTCAAAAGCCGATAGTGTGCCTTATAATCAGGTACACCTTATATATCGACCAATATTGAGCTACTACAGCAGGTGTGTCCAAAGTCCAGCCCCCGGGCCAAATGTATATATCTTGTATATGGACAAAGTTTTAAAATGGGCCATTCATTGAAGGTGCACCTTATAATCCGGTGCGCCTTATATATGGACAAAGTTTTAAACTGGGCCATTCATTGAAGGTGCGCTTTATAATCCGGTGCGCCTCATAGTGCAGAAAATACAGTACATCCTTCAAATTGATCGGATTATGGTTGATTTAAAAATAATAATAATAATAAGCATTATTTAAACGTGCTACCAGTATTGCTATTTAATGCCAGTTTTTGTCCATCATTTTGTCTCTCCTACATAATAATAATAATAATAATAGTAATAATAAATTATATTTATAATGCACTTTACATTTTAAAACATTTCAAAGTGCTACAGAAAATGCTTTTTTAAAAAGAAATGTCTTAAAACCGTTTTTATAAATGTCATCCCAATCAGGTGATCTGTTGAGTCTTGTTAAGCTTTGGTTTGGTTTTTCATAGTACATTTTAGACATCTCACGATGCCTTATTTATTTATTTATTTATTTATCTATTTATTTATTTATTTATTTTTTATTTGTATTATTATTATTATTATTATTATTATTTATTTATTTTTTCGGGGGGGACCATGCTCTTCCATCTAAACCTCCCTTCTGCTCCTGTTTTTTTGTTTCCTCCAATAAAATAAAATGCAGCATGCAATCACACTGTCACACTGGCACAGATGAGGAATGTTGCAGTGTAACAGCAGCAGTAAAGTGTGAAGTGAGCACAGACACAGGGGAAAAGCATAATGGTGTAGCCTTCCCACCCTCCAGTGTTAGGCAGGTTGCTCTTTCGTATGTGTTTATCTCACCCTTAAAGTAACAGCTTCAGAAGTGTTTTGATGCTACCGTCTCTTTGCATTTGGGGGGGGGGGGGGGGGGTGTTCTGCCTTTGCCATGGCAACCCCAGATCACTCTGTAGTGGTGTCTAAAAAGGCAATCTAGCTAATTTTGATCCCAGGCCACATCAGGATAATGGTTGGATAAAGGGCCAATTTTAAGACTAAATGTATCTACTCAACATTGTATTGACCATTTACTAAATCTATTCTTGTTGTGAATTATGCTCACTTTAAAGGACAGCATGTCCACCGAAAAAAAAAAAAAACAGAATACAACAAAATGTGTGTTCACTCTAGTAATGTTCTCAAATCAGATGACACAAAAATAATGCTATAAATATAAAATAAATACAAAAATATAAATAAAATATGCTGCTGATTATAGCATTTTTTTATTTTCATCATCCATTTGCACTATAGAAATATAATATTCAGGTACATTCTTGAAGGTTACGCTGTGATAATTCAACCTTTTTTTACCCTCAATCTACTCTGGAACTTTTGATTTCCACTTCCTTTAAGATAACACAGACAATCTCATTTTTGCGTTTAAATATGCAAATTGTAGCAGCTCCTTCCACAATCGTATTGCCTTTATACCACATTTTATGTTATTTAAAAAGATTACAGAAACCACTCTTCTTAAAATTGGATTAATGTAATCCCTCAGCGAGAAATCTGTCATATTCCAAAACTGTGGCGCTACTACTGTATATGACAAGCAGTGTAAGATTATAATAATAATCTGAGTGTTACCTGAATGAAAGACATTTTCCTCTATGTTGAAAATAATACGCTGACTTTTTGAAATACCTTAAAACAGCATTTAAAAATGACTGGAGTGAATTAAACTCAAAAGAACATTTACTCAAAGCAGCATCAGGGGTGTCAAACTAATTTTTGTCGCGGGCCGCATTGTACTCATAGTTTCCGTCGGGGCGCCATTATGACTGTCAACATATATTATATATAGTACAGGCTACACAACACTAATAACAATAACTAGTTTTTTTTAAAAAAAGAAGATAATTTGCAATTTTAGTATTGGCACAATGTGTCTTTGCGGACCACATAAAATGATGTGGCGGGCCCTATCTGGCCCCCAGGCCTTGGGTTTGATACCAATGTGCTAGATCCTTCATCCATCTTCTATTTGGCTTTATAAATGGCAAAGCAATTTTGATTCTTGAAGGCTGCTTAAGGTTTTCTTTTTGAGCTCAAGAGGAGTGTCACATTTCAGGGCCTCCTGCGGTGACAAAGTTACATTTGTTTGTTTCATCCATTGCACCAAGGAGACAATATTGCAGTCACACAGCCAAGGATTTCCATGCAGGTGTAACTTCTTCAGGGCTAGGAAGGGTTTAAAAGAGAGAGACAACATGTTTGCAAATGTTTGTATATACCGTATTTTCCGCACTATAAGGCGCACCTAAAAACCTCCAATTTTCTCAAAAGCCGACAGCGCGCCTTATAATCCAGTGCGCCTTATATATGGACCAATATGGATTTGTGGATGAGGACTAATTTATTAAAGTAAGCTTTACGTGTTTATTTTGTGTTATGTGATATTAACGTTTGGGCAACGTTGAGTTATTGATATATTGTTTTCACTATTTCGAGTGTTACTACATTGTGATTGCATTAACATTTGAGCAACGTTGAGTTATTTATTCTATGCGCCTTATAATCCAGTGCGCCTTATATATGGACAAAGTTTTAAAATGGGCCATTCATTGAAGGTGCGCCTTATAATCCGGTGCGCCTTATAGTGCAGAAAATACGGTAATTGGAAGTCAATTGTACTCGAGTTGGTCTTACAAGGAATTTGGGCCAACATGTTTCCATCCACTGCCTTTAGGCGGTTTCCACTGAGACCCAGCTGAGATAGCCGAGGCATGTTCTTGAACACATCAGATGGCAGGTGTTCCAGATCGTTGTTCCTCAAATAGAGTTCCTGTTGTACAATATAGTAGATTTTCTTTCTTTTGCAGTACCAGTTTAAAAATGTCTTGAAAGCAAATATTACCTGCAACACAGCCAGTCCACCAAACATTGGAGGCCTCAGAGTAGACAAAAGATTGTTGTCAAGGACTAGCATCTCCAGCGAGCTCAACGGTTTGAATGCTCCAGCTGCGAGAGTCTTTAAACTGGATTTAGGGAAACAATTTTAGACACGTCATATTCATAATAATAAAAGTTGAAATGATTACCATGACAATCATAATTTATTTGTTCCATCATGCAAGTGAAGAAAAACCACAGCATTGGATGTTCTAAAAGTTTGGCAAGGAGAAGTTGTCAAAATATCACAAAGTAGTGAAGACTAAAAAATCTTCATTTTAATGGACAATTATGCAACCACCTTAAAAATGAAAGACCGTTATTACAAATTATATTCACTACCTGTTGTTGTCCAAATTGAGGAACATGAGGTGTCTAAGTCCAGTGAAGGCCTTTGGCGAGATCTTTTGGATACGATTCAGGGAAAGATCTAAAACCTTGAGAGCAATTAAAGGTTTGAAGGTGTTGGATGGAAGCACTGTCAGGGCGTTTTCAGGAAGATCCAGCTCTGACAGGTTCCTCATGCCGAGAAAGATATTAGGCTTCAGTGTACCAATCTGGTTCTGTCCCAACATGAGGAACCGAAGGTTCAAGAGATCCTTAAAGAAATGAAATGACTGTTAAAATCATGCTGTTCTAAAAATGTTACACAAAATTTGAATTGTCTGTACCTTGAATCCCCTTGGTGGAAGATTTTTGATGTGATTGCTATAAAGATTAAGTAGCGCTAGCGTCTTTGCACCGGAGAACGCACGAGGGTGGATGGACTTGACGGCATTATGTTCCAAGTTTACGCTTTCTATCTTTGGAACTAATCCCAGAATATTGGCCTGCAGGTTTGTGATGCCATTTTCACCTTTTAAGAACCAGGAATTTGGATTATCACATTAATTCTTATATAACCAAAACACTTTGAGAGATAAATCGATTACGACTGTGCCTACCAAATTTGAGGATCCAAGCATCTGAGGGAAGTTTGACGGGAAAAGCTCGAAGTCCTCTCTTATGACAGTTGACCTCTGTCTTTTCTTGTCCAGACTTTTTGGTGCATGTGCAAGTACTAGGACAGAGCTCCGCTTCAGTCTGGACCATCCAAATCATCACCAACGTCAACCACTTGAAGTATTTCATCTCTTCTACAAAACGAAGGGCAGAGAAATCTATCAAGCTGACGTTTTCTTGGCAGGTAGGTGCTTATGCATGTGTGTTACTATACATCAGCACACTTCCTAAACCGCAGGAAAGTTCACCCTTATATGTTAAAATGTCTGTTTCACCCTTCAACAAGGGTGTTAAACTTGTTTTTGTCGCGGGCCGCATCGTTGCTACGGTTACGACTCATATGAATTTACGTTTGAATTATAATTATTATTATTTAAATTATAATTTATAATTAATATATGTTATCTATCACATACTATACAGAAAATAATTGATGGATAACTACTAGTTTTGAAATCAAAACCCAGTAAATTGTTTCGTCAACTGTTTTTCAATTGAATTTAAATGGAGGATCGGTGACAAAAAAAAATTTCAATATTTCATTTCAGTGTTATTAAAAGCGAAGACAAGTTGGAAGAAACAAGAAGCATGATTTGACTTCACGGGCCACATAAAATGATGTCGGGGCCGGATTTGGCTCCCAAGCCTTGAGTTTGACACCACTGCATTCCAGCCATGTTTAATTTGTGACCAATAAAACTTGTCAAACATAAAATAAGAAAAAAATATTTCATGCTATCATTTGAATATAAATGTATTTATTTTTCAGTTCTTATTATTTAAATTACAAGGTGACACCTGCCATTAGTTCATTTGGTTAATTTTCAAACAGTTGTTCTGTATGCATCCAGCAGTCATGATAAATTTATTCGGAGATGTGATTCCATCCTCAAAGAGAATGGGAATGGCTGTTTTTCGACTCTATCTTTTTTTTTTTTTTTGCCTCTTCAAAAACTTCCCCATCTTCCGCAACCATGCTCTCAAGCTGTGTTATAAGATTCGAGTGTTTGAACTTTTTTTGGAGAGCTTTCCCTCTAAAAGCAGTGGTGTGCTTGTTCTAGCTTTAAAAGGACACAGTAGAAGTAGAAAAATTGCAGGACATGTCCATTAAGCCAACATATTCAGCAGAGTAGCATAAATAGGGCAAAACCTGCATATTGGAAAGTTGAAAATTATATCAATTATATGCTTGAATATATTTTTGTGTTATGAAGGACACTTGAATGTCAGTTACATAATATTTGGATGTTTCGCTTTGGAACCTTCTTTGTCTTCTGGCAAAAATAATCCAAAACAAAAGTGGTCTTTGCCATGTTGCGCAAAATGATCAATTTTAATTAAATCTAAAATTTATTTCAAGTATCATTGCCCAATGGGAGTTTGTAACACTTACCTGAGCAAATTTTGATCCAAATGTTGCAGATCCTAATCCACTTGGTTCCGCAAAATACTTTTGACTTTTGATATAAAGGTAAATATAATGGGAAAAAAATAATTTGTAGAGTGCAAGCTACAATCTTGACTATATGACCATATTTGTTGAAAGTTCTCCACTTTGCATTCAAATGTTTGTCTTCAAATTCTAATTTCAGGTCTTGACAACACCAGAGGAACCTTGCAGAATGCACTTCCCTCGATATGTTTGGAAAGATATACGCAGCTTGAGGACCTCTATGTCATAGGTTTGACAAAAACATCAGTGCAAAAAAAAAAAAAAAGAAAACACTGTGGCAGTGTTTGAGAACACACCAACCACAGCAAACAGTGAAAAATTGGTGTGAAGTCCTGCAGTTTCACAGAACCCAGAGAAATGTGACAGCTCCAGAATATGGCAGCGGTCCATGTTACAGTGTGTGAAAACAATATGTACAATTTTAGTTTTTTACATTTCCAAGCATCTCCACTAAACAACTAGAATGTCAAACATTACATAATGTGTTTATGTTTTGTATTTTTTTTAGTTTAACTAGTCACAATATTCAAATTTAACTAGGTGGACTTATGAACTTGAACCTTCTGCTATTATGTAAAAACTACCGTATTTTCCGCACTATAAGGCGCACCGGATTATAAGGCGCACCTTCAATGAATGGCCCATTTTAAAAATGTGTCCAAATAAAAGGCGCACCGGATTATAAGGCGCACCTTCAATTAATGGCCCATTTTAAAACTTTGTCCATATTTAAGATATATACATTTGGCCTGCGGGCCGGACTTTGGACACGCCTGCTGTAGTGGCTCAATATTGGTCCATATATAAGGCGCACCTGATTATAAGGCGCACTGTCGGCTTTTGAGAAAATTTGAGGTTTTTAGGTGCACCTTATAGTGCGGAAAATACGGTACAAAGTGTGCAGTTTGAGCATCTTCCTGTATTGCAACACAAACTGTTGCCATGTAGATTTAACTGCATGTGGAATTGGGTCAAGACAGTAATTCCCTGTGAGAGGAGAATACAGAGAGACTGCCAAAACATGTCACCCTGTATTACACAGCAATGAAAGGAATGAGACTTCTGACGATGGAAAAAGGGATATCAGCAAAGTTGCCAGATCACTCTGACGCAAATTTCATAATAGAAAAAGAATTCCGAGTATAGCGATGCAAGCAAGACCGATGATCAAAGTGATGGAGAAACACGGGTTGGAAGGAAGCCAGTATGAGGAAACGTCAAAACAGGCGAGAATACATCATGTGAGCTGTGCAGCAGAGTTGGGATTAATCGACACACGTATGACGAAAGAGGCGGCGGATAAACAGCTGTGCTGACTAGACTGATTCTTTTGTCAGAGGAAGATGAATGATCCTTTTCAAATCTGTCCAGCTCACAATCATAAGGTGTTGGCAAGCCATCTGGAGGAGGATCATTAGGCAGTGTTTACACAGGCAGGGAAGGAGAACGGACTTTATAGGCAGATCATTGGGGAATCTACCAACAATCTGTGTGCTGTACTTTTGAAAATAAACTTCTTCAAAAACTTCCTTACCATTTTATAGAGTTAATTAATGTGTTAAGGGCTGTCTGGTTTAAAAGTAGTGCTTTGCCACCATCTTTTTTGGGGGGGCGTCAATTATTTATAGATTTTTGCTATTTGGAGTAAGGCTTGCCCTTTCCATTGCAAACAGCAACATTACCAAACATGCCTCACATTATAGCCACTTGTAAACAAATACAGTGCAGCTCAGCCTCTGGAGAGCGGATGTTATGGCTGGAGATATGGTTTTGTCTGAATATCAAACACATTTTTAATGGCTAATGTGGAGTTTTCTTTCTTTTAAGAGACACACGCAGTTTGAAAGGGGTGTTTGCGCCGTTGTGGGAGTGAACAGAGTCGACTTGGCCCAAAAAATTGTGTTATTCTCTAATGGGCTTTATAAATTGTATTACTGCAATGGTCATTTTGAAGTTTATTATTTGACTAAAATCATTGATGACTAAAATAATTAAAAAATTAAAAATAGCCTCTCTCAAAATGTATTCCTTGTACTGTTATTAACAGTTAATCATTATAATTTTTTTCCTAAAAAAATATTAAAATTTATTGGGACTTTAACTATTTCTGACTTCCAATTACACAAAATCTTTCTCAGTGCTCAGTGTTCAAGCACGGCAATAACACAGACACAAAATATTAGCACACCTGAGCTAGGCTTTAGGAAAATAGAGAATATAAACCACTGGAAAGAAAGTTTTTGATTTTATTTGTCTTCTTTTTTTAAAACTTGCATGGAGAAGAGCATTTTTGTGTGAACATTGCACACTTAGCTCATCAAGCACTTCGCGCATGTCAATGCATAACACCACCGTGAGAACCAACACCGGAGCTAATGTTAGCGTCAATAGGTTTAGTGTGAGCAAGGCTATTTTCCTGAGTAACTGCTCATAAAAGGAGAAGAAATAGACTCTAGAGGCATTCTGAGGTTGTATCTGTGGCATTTTATAGAGAAACCCGCTATTTGCTGTGTCTCGACCGACACTAACCGGCCCCTTTAAAATGGACAAATGGACCAAGTGCTTATTGATGAGAAGACATGAGTTAGCATGGACTCAATAGAGTGCAAATGTTATTGCTTAATGGTCCACTGGAGTGTTATTCCATATAACAGGGGCGTTGGTGTCAATGTTGAAGTTAGTGCTGAAATGTAATGTCTCAATTAGACAATAAGGTGTGTTTCATAATGATGTCTGTACAATACCTATTACAAAAATATACTTGAAATGTAAAAAAGAAAAAGTAGTACAAACTAGATGCTCCATCCTCGTCATGTTTTATGTGGAAAAAATAATTAAAGTTTATGTTCAGTGGTTAACCTCAAGCGTTCCCACTACACTGAATATCAGATAACAAGGCAGGACGTTGACATGGCCAACAATACCGTATTTTCCGGACTATAAGGCGCATCTAAAACCTAAAATTTTCTCAAAAGCCGACAGTGCGCCTTATAGTCCGGTGCGCCTTATATATGGACCAAATTCCTAAATTTAAACTGGCCCGAAGCATTGTGTCATGAAATCAATCATAAATGGCCCGCTGAAGACTATGAATCATGAATCAAAAAGACTATGGATCATTATTTTGTGATTATAAAGTAATTTGTTGCGTCTGAAGTTGAATTAAAAAAGATAAAATGGAGAATGATTTGATTTGGATTAAAAATCTGACATGATGCATTAATGGTGCGCCTATAGTCCGGTGTGCCTTATATAAGGACAAAGTTTTAAAATGGGCAATTCATTGAAGGTGCGCCTTATAGTCCGGAAAATACGGTAATGGAAGGAATCAGGATCAGCTTTATTGGCCAAGTTTGTGCATGCCAAACAAGGAATTTGATCTCAGCCTCTGTACAACATTTAAGTGACTAACAACATTCAGGTGACTAACTACTAAAAAAAAAATGGACTTGAGTCATTTTGACTCCTGTCGAAGAAAAAATTGATGTGTTTTTTTTAGAACACTTACGCAATTCAAAGAGGACCCTTGCTTTTCAATCTTGCTGAACATATGCAGCGGGAAGTGACACTGCAGCAAGGTCGGGATTATGGCTGAAAGAGATAAAGTCAGCACCTGAGGGCTCAGAGTCCTCTTTTTTTTTTTTTCGGCTAAAATACTACAAACAATCTTTAAAGCATCTTGAAAGAGAAAATGATATACTACTGTAATAAAATGAGAGATGTCATTGTGAAACATTCTATTGTTGACATTTGGACTTACTCGTTGTGATGATCCCTAAGGGCAAGCCAAAAGTTGCAACGAAAAACAAAACATCTATAATGGGATTGGTGTTCGGGCTTTCATTTAAATTCTTCCACACCAAACTCATCGTCATCACCATCCTCCTGAGACATGGCTCCGATGTCCTTGAGTAAGAAACCGATACCCTGCTAACCCCCTGCTCTAGTATGTGTTTGTTTGCTGTGTCCACAACCGTGAAAGGTCAAATGCAGAGGTCAAATTTCATGCCCGGGTGTGTACATAACAAAGATGATTCTATTCACATAAATATTCAAGACAGGCAATTGTCCATATAAATGCTTGTGATAATATTGAGAATTGGGACTCTTTATAGTGGCTGCTGAGAGGCAGGAAGAGGCACTCCCATCTTCTGGATTGTGGTAGTAGTAGCCAGCTCTGTTTATTGTAACTCTCTACCACCACTTGCTGGTGGATAATAGATAGTACTAGTCTTAGCAGCTGCAGTCTTTATGATAACAATTATATAATAACTAGTAAGTGAAATACAGAAAAAATGCTGTTAAATAATTTGTATAACTCACCCGTTATTTAGTGATATGACTTTAAAAACAAAGACATGCACTTAGATATGTTATTCCGTTGCTTATATTGAGTCCAAAGTTTTTATATATCTTATACCTATATATACTATATATATATACTTTACTTATACTCTTTTTTTTTGTCTCCCTAGGGATTTTGTGTTGTATTTTTTTTCAAATATGCAAGATGTGATGTTATTGTTGTATTTTGTTTTTGCAATTTGCATTTTTAAATAAAATTGTAAACAAATAACGTGTCGTTGCGGCGTAATACTTACTTTTTTTTCTATATTATTTTATTCTAATAGATCACACGATAATGGAACCTAGTTTATTTTGAAAAACCGGAAATCCTTTTGTTTTTTTCGCTCCAAATACGTCACATGCTCAAGCCATAGTTCCGGCTGTAAAACGTGTTAAATGTGACAAGTTTAAACCCCCACAAATTACAACTTAATTTACTTATAGTTAAGAAGAACAGTCGGCGTCTTGTTTGGATTGATTATTAATTATAAAAACTTTCAGTATGTCCACACTTAGTGGTACCATGTCCAGCAAACTAGACCATCCCCTTCCCTTATAGCTCCAGGAAAGGGCGCTGTTTTCCACTTCCGTGTACCGGACGCCGCAACCCGGCCCCGAGGAAAGTGTTTATCTCGTGTCGTATCCTTTTTGAACTGCTACAGCGGAACTCGTGACGTCTGTCGCTACCTCAGCTCGAAGTGGGCTCACTCGAAAAGTTGAGTATCGTTGCTCTTTTATTCAATTTCAAGTTATAAAAACTTAGTGTAAAGTCAGCCAACAGCATTGTAACCATCAGCGACAGGCTCCAGTACTTTAAACTGCAGCTATATGATTCTACAACAATACATGTGTGTGTCACTTTGCTAGCATCTGTTTTATTTTGTTATTGTTTTACCGAATGTCGCATCCCAAAGTTTATTTGTCTAAACATTAAACACTAATCATTCACTAAAGGCAAATATTACGCGCATTGCATACATTTACAAAACAAAGACGCGATGCAATTTATATCAGCGTACATGAACTCCAAAGATTAAAACTCCGAATAATCAATTATTTTGAGCTAGTACTGTACAGTATACAAAAGAGAGTGATCCATATCCTGTTAAGATCCTGTTAACAATTTGTGCAACATGAAACCTGACATCAGCAAACTACACAAAACCTGAGTGACACGCATGTGTGATAAACAGGGGATGACTGACACCTTATAATTTTACTTTTACAAGGGTAATAATTTAAATAGTGAGAAGTATTTACAGTATGTTTATTTCTGACACTGTAGTTAGTTACTGACACATCCTGCATTGTGATTGTAAACATCAGATTTTACTTTCTTTGTGGTGAAGTAATATGACATACCAGTTTCAGATAGATTCGTGAAATAAATAGACTTTCCCCTCAATGTTTGAATTTTTGGACATCTACAATAAAAAACTACAATAACCTCTATAATGAATAAATTAATAGGTACCTGACATTGTGCATTTTTTATTCGGTTGAAAATGATCAAATGTGTTTCCACAGCACGATGAGTTTGCAAGAGATCTTTGAGAACATGAAGCTGGCCCGTGAATATGCTTTGCTGGGAAACTACAACTCAGCTAGCGTTCTCTACCAAGGCTTGCTGGAACAAATCAAGAAACATGTGTACATCACACGCGACCCTAGTCTACAACAGAGATGGCAGAAGGTAAATATTAAAAGTAAAACTTGTTGGGATGCGTTTATGATGAGTAAAATGATAAATTTGGATTCCTTCTCCAGTTGTGGCAACAAGTTAATGATGAGAGTAGACAGGTTCAAGACCTCCTGTCGACATTGGAGAGCGTTCAACTGGACGCCATGCCTGTTAAACCAATTGAACATGATGATTTTGACATAAGACCCGTTGAACCAAGGTAAGGAAACTACAATGCAGATGTAGACTGTTCTTTTTTGCGTGAGCTAAAAGAAATTGTGAGTTTCCTTCTGTATTTTTAATGTAGACATTTGCCATGTCCCGTCAGGCGGCCTGCAAACCCTTACAAAGACAGTAAGCCAACCAACAACCGTCTCAGCGTGGTTGTGAAGGCCCAACAGAGGCCGACGTCTCGCGGGGCCAACGGAGACAAACACAAAGCACCCAGGGCCAAAACAAAAGAAGCCAAGGAAGGTGGTGCTGGCAAAGCAAAGGAAAATAAGGTGACGCATTTGCTGTTGTTCTCTTAAGTTATTTAGGAAAAATACTCAATTCCCCAGTCATTTATTTAATATTCTTAGACAGGTGTAAATATTTGAAATGAGCAGTTCTTTTTATTAGGGCCCGACTGATTAATCGTTCGGCCGATTAAATCAGTGACTCAACATGTCCTATTTTAGTTTAACTCTCTTTGTGCCTGACAAGTGCTTTGTTTGTCCAGCTTTTGTCTACGTTGTATTGCTAAGATTTTCCACCTGTATAATAACCTACCTCTAATTTGTAGCAAGAGATATTTCTAAACTCATTTATAAATTGATTTAGTTTTAATTTAGTCAATATTCTCAGTTAAGGCTCAATAAAAACCTTTTTTTATCCCCAGAGCAAAGGAGACAACCAGGAAAAAGAATTGAAAAGATTTGATGGTACAGGATATGACAAAGACCTCGTGGAAGCCCTGGAGAGAGATATCATATCTCAGAATCCAAACATTAAATGGTATGTCTCCATTTGTTTTTGCTTTGGTTTAAAGCACCCATTTTTATCTACCGTATTGGACATAATGTGCCAGAACAAGATTAGCATAATTTAAGATTACTTAATGTTATATGACCCAAAAGTGTGGTCATATCATTCACAGTATATAAATTATGGTTAATGAAGAAAACATTTCGCTACATTTTGAATGATTGTATCTCTAAGGGACGACATTGCAGACCTGGGTGACGCAAAAAAGCTCCTAAAAGAAGCGGTTGTGTTGCCAATGTGGATGCCAGCCTTTTTCAAAGGCATACGGAGACCGTGGAAGGTACTTAACGCAATCAAATTGTGCGAATGACGTGTCACTAACGGCAATCCGTGAAATTCTCACCTTAGGGAGTGCTCATGGTTGGACCTCCCGGCACGGGGAAAACACTCTTAGCGAAAGCAGTTGCTACGGAATGCAGGACTACTTTCTTCAACGTCTCCTCATCCACGCTGACTTCAAAATACAGAGGAGAGTCTGAGAAGTTAGTGCGCCTGCTCTTCGAGATGGTAAGTCATTTGTGTCATTGTAGTAAATTCTGGCATGATTACTTCACCTTTTTTTTTTTTTTTTTTGGTTATTCAATGTCTATTTAATATTTAATTTTATGCTTTTAAACGTTGCATTTCATCCATGCTACCCAGCAAGTAAGGGAATGTATTCTATAAATTGCCCCATATACTGCTGGGCCAATGGCAAGTCTGGCTTTTGTTGCCATGACGACCATGGATCTCTGAGCGTGGAGACTAGAACAGCTTTTACTTTGACTCTATTTTCGTCAAGTATTTCATGCAGTGAGCCACATAATGTGTGAAAGACACGCTACCCGAAGCTTATGTGGAAAAAAAAAAACACTATTAGGCTGTAAATTGGTTGAATAAATTGAAACCAAGGATTATTCTATTCATGCTGCAAACCAATGATGGGATTTCTGATTGGTCCAAGTGATCATCAGCTATTAGAGAGAAATGATGACATCATCCTTGCGTAGGCCCGCTTTTACGCACCCACGACGATCTTCATCGATGAAATCGACTCCATGTGCAGTCGAAGAGGTACCTCTGAGGAACACGAGGCCAGTCGGAGAGTCAAGGCTGAACTGCTGGTGCAGATGGATGGTAGGTCAATAAGATTCTGTTTGAAATGTTTTAACAGGATTTCATTTTTGTATGGCTGTAAAATATTACGACTTTTTATTGTGAAGCCGGAACGATATTTCTGCCGCGTTTGTTTCGTGCAGGCGTTGGCGGGGCGTCGGAAAGCGATGACCCATCAAAGATGGTGATGGTCCTGGCTGCTACCAACTTCCCGTGGGACATTGATGAGGCTCTGAGGCGACGTTTGGAGAAGAGGATCTACATTCCTCTACCCTCGGGTATGTTTCCTCTCTAATAATCTGCTTGGAAATCATGGAAAATGGGGGAAAGCAAAATATTTGAGTTTAACAGATAGTGTTAAATTTATGTGACCAAAGTTATTAGTGAGGGGAAAATAATTATTTAAAAAAACAGGTCAAAGTGGAAAAAAAAATTGCCCAAAATTAATTTAGCAATTAACATGAAGATGTCGGAAGGTCGGTTCTGGATCCCACGTATTAATTTCTCTCCTGTGCCTGACGATACTGGATAACAAAAGAGTAGAATATCAAACAATACTACAATACGCTCTACACTTGTGTAATGTGGGGCCATAGCTGGATTATCCCTCCAGGCCTCCTCAACACAAATTGGCTTCCTCAGCTCCACATTCCTATCATTCTGTCATTCTAATCAACCTTTAGTACACTTTGTATTTTCCGCTGAGCCTCGGTAAACGACCTGTAATCCTGATGGAATTACGACTCTTTAGGGGCACAGTCAGGGATTTATTTGAGGATGTCTTTGGGTACCTTTTGTCACCAAATAATATATTGCCATATATATTTAAAAAAAGAAAACATTTAGTTTTGTCATTGTCATTGTTTAGCCATTCTTTTTCTAGATTATATTTTTCTGTCTTTGTCCATTTTTCTGTATCACCGGGTGAGATGGAGCCTATCGTGGCTGACTTGTGAGAGGCACTGATCACAAACTGTGTCCTCAACATTGTGTCCTCAGAAAAAGGACGGGTGGAGCTGCTCCGGATTAACCTGAAGGAGTTGGAGCTGGCCAGTGATGTGGATTTGGACAAGATCGCTGAGCAGATGGAAGGTTACTCGGGAGCTGACATCACAAATGTGTGCAGGTTGGTCTAAAATCTGTGAAGCAGGCGGATACAGTCACATTTTTATTTGACTGGAAAAAAAATCTCTATTGATTGATCACAGGAGAGGTATTATGTATCATTTTACGTGGCCCGCGAAAGCAAATCATTTGTCAACTTCCATGACCCTTGCTAAAAATCTGGACCAGAATGTTTGTCATGTGGTATTAATAATGTTGAGATTTTGCAATAATTTGTTTTTTTTTTAAAACAGTAACTTGAACAATAATTGATTAAACTTGACATCTGGTTTGTGATGCAACTCAAACTTTTTGGAGGGAAATGTAGTGCAGTATTTTGTTTGTGGATGAAATAAATTGGATTTTGTTGTTATAATCTAAGATATTCTTTGACTAAAATCTGCTGCTCTTACAATTTTTGGTCAGTTAACTATTAATTTATTCAGAGAGATGCTTTTTGAGAATAAAAGCATTGTTTTGCAACATTGCAGGGATGCCTCCCTGATGGCCATGAGGCGACGAATTGAAGGGCTCACACCAGAGGAGATCCGCAACATCCCCCGCGATGAGATGCACATGCCCACCACCATGGAAGACTTTGAATCCTCCTTGAAGAAAGTCTCCAAATCTGTGTCGGCAGCCGACCTCGAGAAGTACGAGAAGTGGATTGAGGAGTTTGGGTCCTGTTGAAAGGTGAAAATTGTAGCACAAGTTGTTCACTATATCTGCCTGGCAATGACGAAGAAAGCTGGTTTATTGTTATTTTGTAAATTTGTTAATAATCTTCAGAAGATTATCTGTAGTTTTTAAAAAGCTAAGAATAACTGACATGTGGATGTTATTTTTTTGCAACACACACACACACAACAGACCTTACCACATATTGTATATTTTTTTGTGCCTTTGCAAATGCCTTGAATAGTTGTGTGACGATATAATTATCTAACCACATCAGACCAAAAGGCCAGCTCTTGACACTTGCACTTGATTTTATATGGATGTGTGATCCTTGCACATTCTAGTGATGGCCATTCTTTACTATCGTTCGATGAATAAAATAGATTATATAAAGAAAAAAAAAAGTGTCATGTTTAAATACAGTATTCCTTTTTAAATGTGTGCGCACAGGCTTCACATTTTGTTCAAAAGAATTTTGAGGGGATTTTTCCAGCAAGGAAGGAGTTTAAGTGGTCGGTGTACAATGTAAGTTTCACTGCATCATTTGTCACAACTCACAAGTATATATTTTAGGAACTGAATCCAACATTGTTTTATTTTATTTTCATACAGGGTGTTTGGCGAGTACATGAAAAAAAAAAAGACAAAGCTGTTTTATAATCAAACTGCATATCTATCATAACATGATGCATTATTTGCGGCTAAAGATATGTAGATGGTAATAAAGCCTTTAATCCACAGGGTTATAGACAAACATATGCAGCCATGCTGTAATTGATTAATTAAATGCTAACAAAACAATGCAACCCAGCAGAGCATATATCTGCTATACAGTGTTACACCACTAGGGGCACTGTAAAAAAAACTAGCAAAATAATTTAGAATCAAAGTCATATCCAATTCAAGTTGAGCCGTTACTATTGAAGTTCCAAAGTTGCAGATAGAAGAGTAAAATGCATTCACTAGATTGACTACACAAGCATCTTTGTAATGTGGTACATCATGCACTGAGTAGCGAAAATGGACACACAGATTCAAGCATAATTTGTTATTAGTATTTGTACTTCCAAAGCATTATAAAAGATTTCCCCTGTGTGTCTTCACAGCCTGCTTGACTAATGACAGAAGCATCCATGCTGATTTGAGTCAGACAGAAGTAAAAAAAAAAAAAAGTTTCAGTGTTTCACCATTGTATTGTGCCCATGCTCTTGAATTAATACTCACACATTCCCCCAACTCATCCATCACTACAATAGACTGTGTGGCATTGGGAAAAGGACATTACAATCACATGTAGGGGTAAAATAAAAAAATAAAAACGCATTTTCTGACTTGACATTCATGCAGGAAATGTGCCAATTTAAATAGTTACCTCAATAAGTGCAACATTTATTTTTCATATATATCCACTCACTGGCCATAGAATTAAGCACGCTGATGAGATCCAATCCAGGGCTATCAATTATATCATGCAGCTGTTTTTCCCAATGGAAATCTGCATTTGACAAATTAATTTGACAATCTATTGTGGTGGTTGTTTGGGAAAGCATTGCACCAAAGTGTTCTAATACTAATGCTACTCAGATGAATAGGTGATTCATCAAAATGTACCTAATGATATGACCAGTTTCTGTATGATGGCTCACGTCTTGGAGATAACACTTAAGTCAACTTTATTGGCTTGAAGACGATTTGATGAGACATCAACAGAACCTTCTCATTTACAGCAACCAAACCGGCTCATCTGACTTCCGCTTACTCCACAAGATGCAAAAGCAAACAGAGAAACACTGACAAAAAAAAAGTCCTCATTTAATGTTTTATCTCATCCTCTTCTTCTAATTCTGTGTTCTCCAGGAGAGTGTGCTTCTCTTCATTCGGCAACAAAGTGAATGTGTTTGGATGACAAATCCGCCTGTGAAAATCCCCCACAAAAAAGTTGAGTCATCATGAGAACATATTTAAATGTGTACAGGTTGTTCACAGCAGATTATCTACCAAGTCATGGTGAGGTAAACAAACTCACTTGTGTTCACAAGTTGGGAAGACCAAGTCCAATATCTTGACAATGACCGCTGATCCGACAACACCAACGACGACCACGCACATCACCAAGAAAAAGAGGGGCAGTGACTCGGAGCAGAAGATTCTCAGACGCTCCCGGAAATCTTCCACCCAACGACACATGGCCTGACAAGGCAGAACAGAAAAACAAAACTTTTAATTCAGTTCAAGTAAATTGATGGATCAGGATTTAAATATTATTTCCCTGAGCAATCTTTTACATAACTTAAAATTGTAATTCCAACCAATTACAGCTAAAACTTTAAGACACATTAAAGGTATTTTCGCACCGAGTATGAGAAAAATTCTTGTGATGAACTCTCAGTGGAAATCTGGTCTTGTTGACCCAGCTCTTCAGCTTCAGTGTCATCAGATTTAATATTATCAAAGAGGTCAGCGTCCATGCGAAGTGGAGTCTCCGGAAGTTTTCCCGGCGCTGCAATCTCTTCTTGTGTCGTCCCAGAGTGTTTTAGAGGGTACTGACTGGTCGTCTGTAGCATCATTTGCTCATCTGATGGAAAAAAAAAAACATTTACTAGTAAGATTGACTACGTGTGACCAGCAGTGTTCATCATACCTTTTCCATGGTTTGTTGGATCTGTGACGAGCACGTCGTTGTCTCTGGAAACTTTGAATATCTCACTGAGTCCGATAGGGTAAATGTTGGTAAACTGAGCCAGCTTCTCAAAATCTGGGCTCATCAATAATTTCACCTCACACATGTCAGGCTGCTGAACCTAGAAAACACAAATACATATGTAATGGAATATTTTCTGGCTTTGTAGTGTCACCTGATATAATCATATGTACCTGTTTGCCCTCCAACTCAATGACTTCACTAAACACTTGCAGAGACACCACCTCTTCCAAGTCGCTATACAGTCGGTTCTGGGTCACCATAACCCGGGTGACAGTTGATACCAGGTCCCCTCCTTCATACTCACTGCTTCCATTGGTGCTATTCACTGACAAAAGCAAATAAATCATAGTCCTAAGAATCACATCTTTCATCTCTCACTGACTTCCAACAAGAGAGTGAACAATGACAACAAAGAACATATAAAGCTGACTTTGACTTTGACATTCACTTTGATATGAGGCCATAGTTTGCCACAGTATAGAAAAAATATTTTGGCGTTAACTTACAGAGAAGTGCTTGACAGTTGAATCTAGTCACCCCCGATAACTGAACAGGAACATCATTTACCGATACCTCCTCGCCAACCGATATGTTTAAAGTAATCTGAAAAAACAAATAACAATTTTGTAGGATTGGCAATTGTTGGGGAAACCAGGAACTGGGTGTACTGTACCTGCAAGTTGTTAGATTCTTGTGCATCTGCCAATGCCCCTGCTGTCACGTTGATCAGGATATTTTCCTACATTAATCAATATATTAGTCACCAACATTGTGAAATATAACCAGCCCAGAGGTATCAACAGAACTTCTACTCGCTTATCGTACGTCATATCTCCCGAACGTCAATCTACCAACAATTGAGATTAAAAATGAGTCTTTAACCATCCATTTCTAAAAAAAAAAAAAAAACTCTCATTCACACAGTTTAGCGTTATTATAACTAAGGGATGTGCGAACACGTGAAAACAAAAACAAATGACGTTTACGTCTTACCACAACTGACCGGAACGTCGGTGTCATTATGACTACAATAGTATTTACCAATATGGGTCTTACCGTCTTTGGAGATGACTCGGTGTGCTTTATTATAACACAAAATAGAATTATAACAAAAAGAGTTGCCCCTGCCATTTTATCATGGATTAATTTAGCAGTACGCACAAGTTAACAAGGAAATAAGAACTGCGCACGCGCGTAAAAAAAGCTATCCCGTTTTCTTCTCTCGCGAGATCTCACATGTTGGCATGGCGGTCCTTCTTGAAACGACGCTCGGCGATATTGTGATTGATTTATTCACTGAAGAAAGGCCGAAAGGTAAAAAGAAAGAAAAATACCATCCCTCTTTCCAAGCTACGGCGATCATACGATAATTATTCGTCCAAACATAGTAACCGGAAGCTTTAATAGATTCAAGAAGAACTATCTGCAGGCTTTAGCTGTTAGCTTACTCGCTACTTAGTTACTCAGCTACTAGACGTCAAGTCAACAAATCATCGATGTCTTCAGACTTAACAAAAAAACGTGGAATGTGAAAACATTTTAGAAATGTAATGAACAACCAAATTGTATGTTTTCTTTACAGCATGCCTCAACTTTCTGAAATTATGCAAGATAAAGTACTACAACTACTGTCTTGTCCACAATGTACAGGTAACGGAAGATTGTTGCACACTCAAAATGCAGAACGTGATCTATCTATCTATCTATCTATCTATCTATCTATCTATCTATCTATCTATCTATCTATCTATTTATTTATTTAACATTGCAGAGAGACTTCATCATTCAAACTGGGGACCCAACTGGGACGGGTCGGGGTGGAGAGTCAATCTACTGGTGGGTCATCTTAATCTCTATTGCAGCCTTTCTTCAACAAGGCATGTTGACAGCATCAGCGTCCTCCTTTTGTGTGTCACTAGCAAACTGTACGGGGACCAGGCCCGTTTTTTCGACTCGGAGAAAACACCACGTATTAAACACAGAAAAACAGGGACAGTGTCTATGGTAAACAATGGAAGTGACCAGCATGGTTCTCAGGTGAGTTATAGAACTTTCATCTGAGATCAATTCTAAAACAGCATTAACAGTATTTATATTTTTACAGTTCCTTATTACCACTGGCGAAAACCTGGATTACCTGGATGGCGTGCATACCGTGTTTGGAGAAGTGTCAGAGGGACTGGACATTGTGGCTAAAATCAATGAGAGTTTTGTTGACGCTGACTTTGTTCCATTTCAGGACATCAGGTGAGTTCAAATAATCTTAATGGCCATTTGTTCATATTTGATCCAACAATTTTCTTTATATCATGTTACAATAGAATCAACCACACTGTCATCCTTGATGATCCTTTTGATGATCCCGCTGATCTCCCGGTGCCTGATAGGTCTCCTGATCCCACCAGAGAGCAGCTAGATGTGAGTGCAGGATTTTTATATTGGTCAATAGGCGAATAGGTTTGAGGGAAGCACACCCAACTACCAACTAATATGTTTATTTTTTGTGGGGCGAAGAGTGGTCGAATTGGCGCCGATGAAGTGATAGACGATGTAGATGGGAAAGCAGCTGAAGAAGTGGAGGAGAGACTTCAGGAGAAAGAAGCCAAAACCCGAGCCATCTTGCTGGAGATGGTAGGAGAAGCCTCAAGAAGTTTCTCAAGATGCATCTGCGTGCTTGTGCTGAGCGTCTGTGTGCCATCCCTCCAGGTGGGTGACCTTCCAGATGCTGACGTGAAGCCTCCAGAGAATGTGCTGTTTGTTTGCAAACTCAACCCAGTGACCACAGATGAGGACCTGGAAATCATCTTTTCTCGCTTTGGCCAAATTAAAAGGTAAACCAAGTTTCTTTTCATATGGATGTATGGATGTTGCTCACTTTGGTTCTGATCTGTACAGTTGTGAAATCATTCGTGACTGGAAGAGTGGAGATTCCCTATGCTATGCTTTCATCGAATTTGAAAAGGTGAGATTGAATCATAAATCTGTTTTTAAATGATCATTTCTACAACGTTCCTAGGAAATCACAATGTCCCACCACTGATGAGCTATTTTTAAAACAGCCTGGGGGCACGCTGGTGACAACTGCTGGAAGTACTAAACAGACTCAAATAAGGAAAATGGGTCAGAGCTGTTTAAAAAAAAAAAAAAAAAAAATCAATTCATTAATTTACATTTGGATTATTCTGATAATTTTTTTAGCATGTTTAACAGGTTTGAGTGCAGTGTTCTCCCTAAAAAGTAAAAAGCCACTGAGCAAATATTTTATTACTTCTTTGTTACTTTTAGAGTAGTGCCTTATAATGCTATCTTCGAATTTTCGTTATTTTATTTTTTTGTCCTGACAGCAAGAAGACTGCGAGAAAGCCTACTTCAAAATGGATAACGTGCTCATAGACGACCGGCGCATTCATGTCGATTTCAGCCAGTCTGTGTCAAAGATTAAATGGAAAGGGAAAGGTACTCTTCGCCACGTGACACGTATATAATTTCAAATGTTTTGTCCTGAGTAAACATCCTCCTCATGATGTGTTGTAGGTGGCAAGTACACCAAAGAAGACTTCAAGGCTTATGAGAATGACTTGGAGAAGCGATCCAAACTGACTCTGAAAGATCAAGTGAAGCCCAAACAAGAGTATCCTCTCATGTTGACCCGCGGATGTTTTATTTTGCTCCGAAGTGATTTACCTTTAAACTTTCCCTAACCCCTCCAAAAGTTCCCGATATGACCTGCTGTTGGAGGAGGAGGAGGACGAGACGCCCGGAGAGAAAAAACACAAAGAGAAGAGACGTCATCATCATCATCATTCAGATGCTGAAGAAAGCAAGAAGTCCAAAAAACACAAGGTACTGTGTAAAACAAATATTGGTAAGCCTCCATCAAAGGGGAAATATGGAAAATTGACTTTGTTTCAACTTTCTATACAAATAGTTTGTTCTCTAGAGTGCTGTTGTGAAATTACAACACAGAAAAAGTACAGACTAGCCTGTCCAAAATTATCAAAATATTAAGTTATGGGTGCATTTATTTTTTTAAAGTGAATTTCATTATTAACACAAGGTTTAATTTGCGATAATTCAACACTTTTTTTTCCTTAACACTTTTTTTTCTCTCCTTTAAACACGCCAACCAGCAATTTTATCCATGTGTTGTAAAATATATTTTTATTTTTTTCAAGGTTATAAAACCTCCAAGTCAGCAGACCTGCCCTTCTTCTGTTATGAAACTTTAATTTTTTCTTTCTTCTCTATTTTTAATAGATAGTCAAACTTGTTAGACATGCGCAAATTTATTTCCTGCTTCCTTGAGGCTTCGTTTTTACGACCTGCTCATGGTGTGCTGATTCTGCGGACGTTTAGTTTAGCACCTTTGCAATATTTCAATGTGCCCTCAGTATAATGAAAAGTATAATATTGATATTTGATATTGAAATGAGCATAATTCATAGGTCAATTTATCCATCCAAGTTTAATCTACATACATCAAATAGATATTAGCAAAATTACTTCAATAAACATTTAAGTCAAACCATGCATTGAAAAGTTTGCATTTCAGTAGACAGCAGCAATGTTGATATTTGATGCTCACTGCATGAGCCACAAAAATGATTGATTACAATATCGATGTTTTTTTTTTCTTTTCTTTTTCTGCCGCACCCCCTAATGGTTGCATCTATTATTTAGATCAAGATTGTATTCCTGATTATCTCGGCTTTATTGAAGCTGTAAGCAGACGTTTGACTCCTGCCCAGTCATGCAAACACAAAACCTTGTCTGGGTAGGAACAGTACTTTATCTTCATGCACTTCCCTGTTCCTTCATGTAAGATTACATGATATTCAGCCTTAAGGGTGAGTAAATTTGGTCTAACTGGTTCCTTTTAACTCACGAAAACTCATTGATGTTGACATCACCTGAAAACAAGCCAAGCTATTGCATTAAACCAATTGAAACCAGACTTGTATGTAAACAGTTCAACTTTAAAGTTTCCTTCTGCTTATATCTTATCGTATTCCTCCAGGACGACGAGGACGGCCGGCGTGACAGGAAATTGGACCGGCATCGCTCACGTTCCCGCTCCAGAGACCGAGACCGGAGGCATGACAGGTCCTGGGACAAACCCGTGAAAGATGGACGGGATAGGAGTCGAAGGAGTCGTAGTCGATCGCCCAGGAGGTCCAAGGACAAAGACAGAAGCAGATACAGATGAAAGGCTTCCTCTGTTCTCATTATGAAACTGCAAAAACTATGTTCCACTTCCTCGTCTGTGTTTTAATTAAAACACTCGCCATTCATTTTCAAACCAGGTGCTGTTTGTGCATTCACCTACTTGGACAAAAGTATTGAGACACTTTTCCATTGTGTGTGTCTCATTGCTTAAATCTAGATAGTGTGGATGAATTATCTGATTGTGACACAGAACGTCAAAGAAAAGTTTTTGTCAATATAATTTGGTCCCTTTACGGACACTTGTTAAAGACCAAGATCACCTTAATGCGACTGCATCATGTTATTAAACTATTTTGTCATTGACGACACAACAGATGTCACATCTTTATTAGGTATGGAACATTTTTCCTACTACGTCAACTTGCTTCTCACGATATGCTTAGCTCTCCGCTCGCAAGATTCCACTATCGTCACACTTGCATTGTATTGCGCTAACTAGATTAAATGGTACAAACACAAACAAACCTTAAATGCATATTATGGGGATTAAAGATCCTTCACCAGATCAACTTTAACTGTCATTCAGCCTGCAGGGATTGCATGAGGAACTGGAAGAAAAAAAAGAATGCAATTTAAACAAGACTAGATTGGTAATTTGACATATTCCAGGTGGTCTGCCAGGCCATTTGTTCACCTTCAATTGGATCCAACCAATCAGGCCATAGTATGATAGTTACCCCACCCATTTCGATGTTTATGTGAATTGAATCAAATTCTTGAAATATTTTGTAAAATTGCCTAAATCTTTTTTCCGGAACTGTCCTTTACAAGTGAAAGTAAACCTTTTCATCACCTTTCTGTTTTTCTTTCACCACACTAATTGGAGTTGAGTAAGAGATAATATAATAATTGCTGAACTCGTACACTGATTATTCTTTAGTTTCATTCCACTAATTGTTTTTTTTTTTTCCAGGGCAGTGCAACCTTGTTCATATAATCCAATTGTTTCATCAATCAGCACATTATAGTGGCAAGCACGCCGACCTCATCGTCAGGTTCAAATATTTATTTGCTTGGTGTTTGTAATTTTGAATGAATCATCTTTTCATTGAGTGACTTTTTGGGTTGGGTGGTTTTGATGTGTTCATAGTGGAAAGCATTTACAGACTACCGGTTTAAAGTTCAGATGATTCATGTCGGACAATAATGTAAAGATCCCTGACTGCATCTTTTAGTCTCAAATATAGAAGCGACATTAAAATAATGTGATAGCTCCCATCCAATCAATGAAGAAATATATTTAATTACATTTTTTTAAATCAATAATTTTAAAAGATGAATTCCAATGATTGCCTCACCATTATAACAATAATATTTTTTATTGACACTAAAGTATTTGTTTAACAATGTTTTGTTTATTTTTATTCAAAAATGTTTGTAATTTTATTTATAGTAAACTTTTAAAAAATGAGATTAAGTGATGGCAGCCCCTTCACATGGATAAAAACAAGTTATGTTACAAAAGACCACAATACATAAGTTATTTTTGACAGTGAAAATTACAAGTATTTTTTTTATTTCAACATTTTTGAGGAAATAATCATTCAGGTACCTTCCAAACTTCTCTAATTTTTTTTTTTTTTTTTACAAAAGTGGATGTGTGTACTTTATGAATGCCGCCAAGGCTACGTTTCTTCCATACACCATTTTAAATATTTAATGTTATAACTATAAGAAATTTTAGAAGCTACAACTATTTTGTCACCATGACGTGTCAATTTGATACAAACACTTTATTAGCCTGAATCATTTCAACAGTCTTTGAAAAATGTTGACATCCTGGTTAGATAAGAGTTAAATTGCACTTTCTTTGTGACTAAATTACTTCCCTGTTTTTTTTATAAGTCTGATAAACTTTGTCCAGAGTTCGTTTCTACTTTTCAACAATCACACCATAACTAGATATTATATAAATAAAAGGAAACAACCTACAACTCCAGTCTGAGCACTTCTCAGTTCATTAAACTTCCCCACTTGACAAGCTTGTTAAACAGTCTTGGGAAAGTTAGTCAAAACATTTTTATAAGGTGCCAGCTACGTATATGATAATTAGAGTAGATAATTAAAAAAATGATTGAGGCACAATCAAACAGCTTTTCTTCCTTTCCAACATGTGTATGTAATGTCATGATTCAATTATAAACTTTATCACAGACTCACTGTCTTGGGGCTCATCATCTTCTGCCCCAAGGTTAAAAATCCTGGAGGGTGTGGTTTGGGGGGGGTGACAGGGTTCATAGGGTCTACCTAGCAACAAGTAGCCATGGCAAACGTCACAAACATGACCATAAAAAAATTTTTTATCAGCTTTGCCATGTTTACTTGGTCACTAAAATTAGGCATTTTTATTGGGGTGATTTATGAAACCGATTAATTTTAAAAAAAGAAAGAAAAAAAGAAGTATTTTGTAATGGGAATCTCCAGTGACTCTGACTGTTTTGTTATGGTTTCATTTTGAAAGACAAAGTAGGTGAATCCAAGCTTTTTTTTCCAGATACTAACATATGAACAACTTTTTAGCAAACATTGATCGCACCCTCACCAGGAAGAGCTCAAAAGGAAAATAAACCCCTCAGGCTGCAAGTCCGGACAAGGAAATGAGTGCAAATTTACTTTTTTTTTTTTTTTTCTTCTCCTGCTCTCAGCAGCTACTTCCTTCTATGAGTAATAAGAGTTGCTCACAATGACAGCTGCGTTGCTCAGAGCACTGAAGCACAGCAAACCATAGAGACGCTCCAAATCAACTCTGTGATCCGGCTTATGTCTTCATACGTAAGTACTTCACAAGAATCCACTTTAAAATGTTCAATGGAATTAAGTGAAACTTCAGGACTTGTCATTGTTCTGAGTTTGGGTTATGTGTTGTTTACAGCTGACGATGACTTAGAAAAGGAATTTGAGTTCAATTCTGACTGGGTCTGGACTTTTTCATAGAATGTCTGGATTTGTTTAGGGGGAAAAAAAAAGTTAAAAATGCTTCTTGATATATGAAATAACACAAAGAATAACACCTGAGATGTTGATGGCAATGTTTTGTTTGGAAGACAAGAACAGGGAGTTGTTTTTCTGTTTGTGTTTAGATTAAGTTTCGTCCTCATGACTGCATGTGTTGTTTTTACACAAATACCAGCCAACGACCTCATACCAGTACAAAATCTGCACATAACATCAGTGAATGCTCAACATACTGCTGAATGTGACTGGTTGTTTTACTTAACTATTTTTTAAGGTCGGGTTTGGAATCTGAATTTTGTTAATTGCACTGTTAATGCAATATTTATTTCTGGCTGATGCCAGGCTCTCAGTATCCACTTAGAGGAATGTGTTTGTTTTTTTTTTTTGTTTTTTTTATCAGAAATGCAAATCAAAGCACCTTGAATGACTTGAGAGAAGAATCTCAAGAATCTCAATGTTCGCTCCACACCTGTATCAGTTCCATCTTTTCACGAGTCAGTCTGCAAAACTTCCTCTGATGTCTGTCACAGTTAGTGTCATGAGACAGAAACTTCCTCTATTCACTTTCAACTGTTTCAAAACATAGGCCGATCGCCATGGAGATGCAGATCAAGTATGCGTAGAAGGGTTCCAGCAGTCTAAGAAGATTTCAACACCTCCTTGAACTGTGCCATGGATCACCGAAAGCAGCACGCCAAAGTGGAGCGTTTTCTCAAACTGGGTTACTCCCGCGAGGACATTGACAGGGTGCTGAAGAGTCTCCATCATGACGCCCAGACGAACGACATTCTAGAAGAGCTAATCAAGACTTGCCACATTCGCAGTGACAAAAGCATCCCAAGCAGCCCCAAACTGGTGTCAAGAGGTTGCAACCCCTCACCCACCAAACCACTACCAGACAAAGAAAGTGCTTTTGCCTTCAGACCAGTAGTTGTTGATGGAAGCAATGTTGCCATGAGGTGAGTCAGCAACTATATATATATATATATATATATATAAAAATTAAAAAAAAAAAAAATATATATATATATATATATATATATATATATATTTTTTTTTTTTATTTTTTTTTTTTTACATTTTTTTTTTTTTTTTTTTTTATATATATATATACATATATATATATATATATATATATATATATATATGTATATATTTTTTTTTAATATATATATTTTATATTTAATTTTATATATATATTTTATTTTTATTTTATTTTATATATGTATATATACATATACTAAATATATACGGTGTATATATATAAAATATAAAAAAATATTTTTTTATATATATTTATATATTTATAATATATGTATATTTATTTTATTTTACATACATACATATATATATAAAACAAAAAAATATATAAATATATATTTAAAAAAAATATATATATATTTACATATAAAAAAATAATAAAATAAAATAAAATATAAAAATATCTTTTTATATATATTTATATATATATATATATTTCAGTCGCTACTTTTTAGTTTGTTGTTTCAGTTCATATATCCAACCTCACTTCCTCTTCAAACTAGCAGGAAGTGAAAACGGGTTGTTCGTTTCTCTTTTTTTTTCAAGCACCTTCATAGGGCAAAGTGTCACTTTGAAGTTGCTGACATTCCAACATCTGACTGGTAAACATGTCACACAACGCTTGTAACAATTGTGTCTGTTTGATCAACATAAGCCCACAAGGAAGTTGTTGGGTAAGAAGGGCTAAATTGTTCTCAGTCACACCTTTAAGCTTACCTGACTCATTTATGATAAGGAGGAACGAATTCAATTGAAAGCATTTCGAAAGTTAGAAGTACTTTAAAAAAAGGCCTTACTGTATAGGGTCATTTAAAAATCAAACATAAAACCCTTACTATACATAAACATTAAAAATAAAGCCTCATTATAAATGATGATCTTAAATGGTAAAAAAAAAAATTGTAAAAACAGCCTATACATCAGGGGTGTCAAACAAATTCTTTTGGGGCGGGCCACATTGTAGTCATAGCTTCAATGACTCAACCCAAATAAATGTATGAGCACCTCATATTATATACAGTAAAAGCTACAAAATAAACTGACAAATAACTCATTTTCAAATCAGATGAGTTCTTTGAAACCCTAGCTTCCAGGGGTGTCGAACTCCAGTCCTCGGGGGCCGCGTTCCAATATGTTTTCCAAGTTACCCTCGTTAAACACACCTGAGTGAAAAGATCGGTTCATTTTCACGGTCTTTCGGAGCCTAACTTTTCACACAGGTGCACTTAACGAGGGCATCTTGGAAAACATGTTGGAACGCGGCCCCCGACGACTGGAGTGCGACACCCCTGCCTCATACAGTAAAAGCTACAAAACAAACTGACAAATAACTCGTTTTTAAATCCGACGAGTAAAAACTGGTCAAATATTTAAAAAAATAAGATATTAAAAGTGACGAAAATTTGCAATTCTAGTTAAAAATGTTAAAGTCCCAATGATTGTCACACACACAACTGGGTGCATTTAACCCATCACCGAAGGGAGCAGTAGCGGTGCCACGCCCGGGAATCATTTAGTGATCTAACCCCCAATTCCAACCCTTAATGCTGAGTGCCAAGAAGAAAGGGAATGGGTCCCATGTTTATAGTCTTTGGTATGACCCAGCCGGGGTTTAAACCCACCACCTTCTGGTCTCAGGGCAGACACTCTACCACTAGGCCACTGAGCCACAAATTTGATACTCAATTTGTCTTCAAATGATGTGACGGGCCGTATCTGACCTTTACGATACATGATCATTTTTGTAAAAAAAAAACATTTAAATATTTTTCACATCGTTCCCTTTGGCTGCACATTAAACTACATTGACTATATGAGGAATGCTGCAGTGTTATCAGCAGTATTTATTTACAAGTATTTTGCAGAAGTGTCACTGTTGAGCTGCCTACTTCTTTATAAAAAGAGGAAGTTTATTTGTAACATGGTCAGCTGGACACTTTTTGTTGACTTCTGTATGCATGTGTGTGTGTGTAGCCATGGAGACAAGAAGGTGTTCTCATGTCAGGGCCTCCAGATGGCAGTGAACTGGTTTTGGGAAAAGGGACTGCGGGACATCACTGTGTTCATTCCCATGTGGAGGAAGGAGCAGCCGCGGCCCGAGGCCCCTATTACAGGTAATCACATGACATGCTGTGTCATTGCAACATGACACAGCCGGTTTTAAAAGGAAGAATTTTCAAGCATGACTGCACCCACCTGGGAAGTCACAACAAACTTCGCTCGCGTGATTCCCCACATTAACAGCAGAATCATTTTATCAAACATTTGATCACTGTTTGGCAGTATCTCCAAAACCAGCACTTTTCAAGAAGCACCCCGTTAAAAATTTGTTAAATTGTCAACACTTTATATTGGTCAATAATTTGCAGATAAATAAATAAAATAATTAATTTTAAAATAAATAAAGAAAGAAAGAAAGAAAGAAAGAAAGAAAGAAAGAAAGAAAGAAAGAAATGGATAAATAAATTAATAAATTAATAAATTAATAAATTAATAAATTAATTAATAAATAAGACATGGAGTGCTCAGTTGTATTAAGTTGTGAAATGTGAATTGACTAAATTTGGATGTAAAGCGGTGGATTGTGTTGGTATTTGGTGTTGTGTATTTGTGGTTTTGCCTCTCCTTTCATAGATGTCATTATTTAATTACAGGGTGCCTCGTCTAATTGAGGGAAAAAAATGGCGCTAAAAATAGGCACCTGCTTTCTTAACACAGAGGGACATTCTATGTATTATCTATTTTATTTGATCTATTCATTCTATTAATTTTTTTGGGGGGGTGATTATTCAATATTTGTTTTCTTAAAAAATCGAGAGAAAGGACGTAGGAAATAATATTTTTGACATTTCTCCCTGTTGAAAAAAATCCCATAGAAATATGATTTTCGGCTTTTCTGTGCTTGACAGATCAACACATCCTCCACGAGCTAGAGAGGAGGAAGATCTTAGTGTACACGCCATCCCGTTGCGTTAACGGCAAGAGGGTGGTGTGCTATGATGATCGCTACATTGTGAGGCTGGCTTACGACATAGACGGCATCATCGTGTCCAACGACAACTACCGTGACCTTCAGATGGAGAATCCACAATGGAAAAAATTCATTGAGGAGAGGCTGCTGATGTACACTTTTGCTAATGACAAGTAAGACAAATACTTTTTTCTCATACAACATTGTCAAGTGAATCTGTCAGATATTAACAATTCTTTTGCACTTCTACAGGTTTATGCCTCCAGATGATCCTTTGGGTAGAAACGGTCCCACCATTGATGATTTTCTACGAAAGAAGCCCAAAAATGTAGACAACAAACTTCAACACTGCCCTTATGGTTGGTTGATTAAATATTCTATACATTTGAAAATATTTACTTTGGAACACAGTAAAATTTTTTCCCCCACCATGTCAATTATTGTTATTGAGGGAAATTAACAAAATAAGATATTAATAAAAATAATCATTACAATATTATGGAGGTAGATTAGGGTCAAAGGTTTTGTACTTAAATAAATAAAACTTTTCATACTTTTCAAATGTCACACTCAGGGCTAACATGAATTCTTTCTTTTCAGGGAAAAAGTGTACATACGGTGTGAAGTGCAAGTTCTACCATCCAGAGAGGACCAACCAATCACAGCTGTCTGTAGCTGATGAGCTCAGAGACCGAGCGAAGACATCAAGCTACAAGCCAACCTCGCAAGACACACTTACTCGCACATACAAACCTTCCACCAACACCGACGAGCTTCTGAACATTGACCACTATCACAAAGACGGCAGCAGCCCATGGGGTCCACCAAAGCTTCCGGCCTGGTCGAGCGCAGAAGCGGATGAGGCTTTTGGCTCATTGGACAGCTGGATGTCCAAACTCTACATCATGGATGGTCCCCCCAACATGAGCAGAACCCCGTACAGCAACAGCAGCGGGGTGGGCAGCTGCAGCCTGAGCCACGACGACTATTCCCTCTCGGGGTCACACAGTGGCACCAAGCGACAGTTTGCAGGATCTTTCTATGTTCCTCATAATAACTGCGAGATGTCTGCATGTACCCATTGTGGTCACTATCAGGCAGAGGTGCCCCCAAGCGCCTACCCCCCACTGTGGGCATCATGTCCGGCTGTGCCCTTACATCAGCAGGAGGGTGCTTTAGGGTTTTCGGAGAATCACTACTTCAGGCAATTCCCGCACAGGCAAAGCCAAAGCCTGCCGAAAGACGCGTGGGGCCTCGGTCGCCAATCCAGCGAGTTGCGCAACGAGATGAGGAATAAGCTGAGCACGCTCTATCCCCAGGACGCAGTTGACGGAGTCATGAACGCCTACCCGCATGTGTCAGAGGTGTCCGAACTGAGCTCCCTGATCCAGAGCTACAGGAGCAGCCGTCTTGCTCTCTGATTTCAGAAGCAAATTTTGTTATGAAAAAAAAAAAAAATCTCACATTTGTTTGAAATTCAAATCAGTTTTCTCGTAGGAAACAATGGAAATCTACTCAACCCATTTCAGGGTCAGACTGTCGCTATGACAAAACCTTTATTAACGAACAGGTAATGTTTGTAAAGAAGTGAATTTTTTATTATCATGTAAAAAGTAACTTATCGCTTAAAACAAACTGGGAATGCCATTTGAGCCTTTGATATTTTCTATATCCATGTATTAGTATGCTTAGTACTGCAGTAGTTGGGTCCATGGTAATTATCATGAATACAAAACAATAAAACGACTTAAACCAAAATTAATAGAAACAGCATAAAAACGAAATTGCTTTTACTCATTCACTGCCAGCCCAGTTGAAATCAATGTTTTACGTCTATAGCCGTCAATGGCAGTGAATGGGCTACAGCTTACATTTATAAAATTAACTAAAACTAGTTGCAGTCGTAGCAAAAACCTTCGTTCTTCTCTTTGTCAATTAATATCATGCATAAGCTTTTGAGGTTTATTTTATTTATTTATTTATTTTGGGTACTGATGTATGTAGTTTTCGAATTATAGTTTACAATATACTTAATAACCCAATTTGGGTTAGGGAAGTTGGCTCAATTTGACCATGGAAGTTAAAGCAACAATTTGTTGGGTTGTTTTTGACCATGGAAGTTAAAGCAACAATTTGTTGGGTTGGTTTTTTGCAAAACTCAAAGCTGGGTCAAATTGACCCGACTTCCTGTGTCGGTTACATTTTCAACCCAGCAGTTTTAATGATGTAGATAAAAAAAAAAAATCTTAAAACTAATAAAACCTGAAGCATTTTTTGAACAATTATGGTATGCAAAGAGACAATTAAAATAAATAGTTAAAAATAAAAAAATAAGATCAATAATAAAAAAATAAAAATAAATAGTTAAATAGGTTAAAATAGTATGGCAATCATTATATCAATTTGCTCAATTGTCTTACTAGTGAAGACCCAAGAGTGTACTGTTACATGGATCTCAATCTGGATAATGAATAAACGCTCAAATGTTCTTTCGCATTGCTCACATATGCTCTTATTTTTGGTATCATTCAGAAAAAAATAATAATCATACTTCTTTGCTTTTTAAAAAGTGTAAATGTGCAATGCACTGTGTCCAGGACACGCTACTTACTGTAGCACAGCCATTTTAAATTGAAGCAGCAAGTGTTGTTTTCTCATGTTGCCTCAAAGTGAGGAAGGCTATATTACTGTATCGGTATCATGTTGTTGTTTAAAATAAATACAAGCATTTAAATCAGTCATTTTTGTTCAGTTCTTTTCAACTACAACGCAAAACGTAGACTGAAGTTACATATTTCCTTTTAACATTATTCTGCCAGACAGCAAATTGATTGTCACTAATTACAAAACAGGTTTTGGCTGAATTAAATTGATCGGAATGTGGTTTGTTACACAAGTTTGTTTCTATAAATATGACTGGGGAAAAGCCCAGCTACACTGTGTACCAAATAATTCTGAAAGTCATGAAAATTGACATCAATAATTTAGAGAATGACGTATGGATAGAATTCATTCATAACACCTTGAATGAAGCCATTAACTGCCACCTAGTGGACAAAACAACAAAGTAAAACGCACGCTCGTCCCAAAAATCTGAACACATTTTATTTCCTTTTTTTTTAATTACCTTTTTTTTTTTTTTTTTTACAAATAACTTATCTGTTACAAAGAGAGTTTTCTCAGATAAAAACAAAAAGACATTTTAGGAATCGAAATTAGGTTTTCTCCACTTATTAAAACCAAATAAACTGCCTCTTTACACCAAAGCGCAGATCAAGCTGAAATGTTTTTCTCTGGGCTGGCAAAAAAAAAAAAAAAAAAAAAGGACAACAGTTTGGCATCATGTGCTTCATAGACCTTTTTCATCTTTTACTTTTGATGCATTAAAGATTTCCTTATAAAATATAGATAAGATACAAATTGAACAGTCCCGAAGGAACAAATGCAAAACTATTTTGTTTTGAAATGTAGCGGGCAAAAAAAAAAAAAAAAAAACATTTAGTAGAAGCACCCCAACTGAAAAAAAAAAAAAAAGTTTGAGGGTGAACGGAGCCAAATAAAAAAATAAAATAAAAATAATAGTACACAAAGTGAACAGTCAAGTTGTGCTTTTTTTTCAACTTTCCCGAATAGCAAAAATTCTGACCTTTATTAAGGACACTTGACATATTCTCTATGAACCTCAGTACCACGAAAAAAAACCACACAATAGACGCACAATACAAAATAGGACAACTTCCTTAGCTGTTCAAGGAGCATTCAGATGTGAAGATTGTACTGGAAATGATGTCTTTCTGCACTCAGGTGTCCTCAAAATAATAAACCCACATTCCAGTTGTCAGATTAAAAATAAAATAAAGTCTGATTGTATTTATGATTTCATTTTTGGTGTCCTAGGAAGAGGGGGGGGGAATTGCTGTTTTGTGACGCAGGCGACGTTGAGCCCACCGCAGGCGGCCATTTGCGATGACTGCGAGATTATTCCTTTCTTCTTTGACTCTCGCGGAATTTAACATGCTTACAAAATGGAAAGTTGGGGGGGGTTGTATCGTTGAATTAATAAAAGGGAAAACTAAACAAGTAATAAAGTCTATAAAGCTATACTTACAGAAAATAAACGTGATTCATAGTGTGAGGAAGAAGGCACATTCTAAAATTATGTACAGTAAAAAGGGACTTTCTGTACACAAAGCATGCATTTTTTTCATTTTTGAAATCAAATGGAAGGCATATTGGAAAACAGGAGGCACATTTCAAAGGCAGTGAGATGCTGCCAACTTGCCCTTTGACATCCTCTAGAAAAAGCAAAACAGGTCCATGAGTAGTCTGTTTTCCCTTCAGACAAAGCGCGGCGGTCCGACATTTCCCAATCCCCTTGACGAACCGCCGCGGGAGCCGGGAGGAAAAACTCCGTTTGGCTAAAAAGGCACGTGGGGCGCCTGTGTTGCGTACGTGGGACACTGCAAGGGGTCACGCTCGTAATACTGTAAAGTGGGAGCAGCGAGGTATCCCCCCCCACACCCCCGAGGGAGGGGGGGACGTTGAGCGGAAATGATAGGAGCCCACACAATCTGAGTGTCAAATGTGAGGTATTATCCAACTGTGCCTGCCTTTAGGAAGAGACGCAAGCTGTAAACAGTATCCAGTCAAACCTTCAGGAGGACAGCATTCTGCAAGGGGTGAAAAAAAAAAAAAATAGGGGGGAGGGGGGGGTAGGAAAGAGGCTGCACGATAATTAGACCCCATCAGAGTTTTCATACAACAAGGGAAAAGCATCACAAAGCCCCTTTATTTTCCCTGATTCAAGCGTGGGAGAAGGCAGGCGGAGGGGCACATGGCGGCCTCTCTGGCTCAGAAGTCCCTTAGGCGGTCGCATTCTTCACAGCGATTGAGGGCCGGGTGGTTGAGGAAGGTGCAGCCCGTGCAGCTCCACTGCGTCCCCTCGTCTTCCTCCTGCTCTGCCAAACTTTTACTGTCTGCCACGGAGAAGAATCCACACGGTGGAGTGTCAACATTTGACACATTTTAAATCAATTTGGTATGAGTGACTTGATTAAGCAATATGGAAAGGGGGACAGCAAAACCTTTCAAACCCCCACACAATCTTTTGAGTTCGGTCATGTGACATTCCTAACCTGAGCCCTGAGCAACTGTAATGTCATTTTCATTTGACAGCTAGTGGCAAAATAATCTGAATGACGTTTTTAAACAAGTGAGGACATGTAAAATATATTTGACCAGTTTTTATTTTAATTTTTAGTAATTTAACCGTTTGTTATTGTTGCATTGCACAATGGTATACAACTTTGCTGTATCATTGATATAGTCTATAATATAAGAATAATAACAATTCATAAATAATAATAATGATAGTTTAGAAACTATGTAGGTAGATCATGCAATCCTCCTAAACTTACCAACTGATAAAGTACTTTTGGGTTTTGGTGGGACAGGACCAACGAATCCAATGTTGTCATAGAAATTATGGATTGCAACGGGATTGAAGTGTGGTCCTGTAAATGGATAAAGAGAAAGCTTTAAAGTTTTAAAAAGAGAAAAGTTTGAAACTAGATTTGCATTTCTGGTTCAATTTAATTTCACAATTTATTTAGTTTAGTTCTACTATAATGATGCCTATCAAAGTTATAGTTTCAACCGATAAATTAAATAACGGACTCACCTCGAATAGAAGCCTTTTTATTATTCCTCATAAAAAAAATACACTTTATTATCGAAGGGAAGAATTAGATCGAGGTCTGGGAGAAATAATCTTTTGCATTTATACTGATAAGAAAATGAAATCAACTTTTTAAAATATTGTTTTTAATTAGCGCTGCAAGTAAACTTTTCAAGAAGACGAGTTTGCGCTGATTCAGAATCTGCCCTGATTTTTTTTCCTCTAAAATGTTGGGATGAGGACTGCATGAACATAAACAATTGGCATCACTAATTTTCACTTAGATGAACTTTAAAATTCTAAGATTGAGAAAGGCAAATCACTCATGTGTATTGGTACACTTTAAAGATAACAATGAAACAAATAGTTACATAATACGTAATAATAATAAGGTCTTCATTGACCAATCAGTGCTCAGCAGCATGACTAGCTCCGCCCTTGCACAAGCAAATCTAAAATAACCCTACAAAATATATTTATCACCATTGTTTTTACAACATCAAGACAAGCGATGTTGTTTTTTTTTTTTTTTTTTTTTCAAAGCAATCCCTGTATGAAATGCAATCTCATTTTAAATGCGATTGAAATACAATACAAACACTTAGAAAATAGTTCTCTAATACACAGGTGAGGTATAATTACTGAAAAAAAATATTGCCTATATCAGCTTTTAAAAATTTTATCAAAGCAACTGCTTTCTGGCTTTATTTCTGTCAGTGGTGGGTCGCTCGGAGGGCCAATAAATCCCACGTTACCAAATAGCTACAGGATGCAATTCAGGAAGAAGCAGTAGTTAACATTACAATAGCAGCACCTTGTCAGCAATTGCAGGGAAGGATGTGACAAGTCCCGGGCTCGTGCCCTAACTGACCTCCGACAGTCAAGAATCATTTTCAGCACCAAACGAGACACACTAACAAACACATATTCTAAAGAGATACACTTACCTCTTTTTTGAAAGAGATCAATTTCCTTGGTGAGGCAGTCAATGTCAATTTGTAGTAATCTGTTTTTGCATCGCAACTGCTTCATTTCCTCGATCTGGCAATAACGTTGGATGACATATTTAGAGACATTATTGATTATGTAATTATCACCAAAAAAAAAACCTTACTGAAGGGATTTGGGAGGCAGAGTTAGATCTCTCCAGTCGTCTCCGTGTCAGATCATTCTCCATCTCATTGACCTCTTCTTTTAGCTTCTCCAGCTTCTTTTTCTTGAGCTCCAGTTCGTGCCAAAGCCTCTCCATGCGGGCCTTTTGATGGACCAACAATGCTGAGAACAAGAAGCACAATAATAAGAACATTTAAAGTTCAATGAAAGGGTTAGAGATCTGGAGTGGGCTCCCCAGACCTCAACCCCATTTTTTTTTTTGCAAAGATAGTTGTCATTCAACAATACAGAGTAGGATCTTACGTTTGAATCACTGCACTGTATTTTGTGAAATACCTCAAGTAAATAGCAATTGGCCAGTGCACACCTCTAAATAATAGGTAACAGCCTTATGTAACATAACCAGGAATGTCTGCAAGTGTCTTTTCGAGCATAACCTTAAAGGTACCTTATTCGAATAAGCAACATTCGAATAAGAACAAGAAGACATTGGTCAGCGGCAATATTTTGGAAGAAAAAGCAGAAAGCGTGGGGCTGAGGAGGGTCAGCAGAAGAGGCCCCATTGTGAAGACCCTCCCGTTGGGAGTGACTGCAATGTAAGAATCACAGCCAGTGACTCACATGTAATTTAGTCAAAAGCCCAAATAAGGAAACACTTGTGTGCACCGACACGTTTGACTCACTATAGGATCTGCTGTGCTCTGGCAGGGGCAGCAAACACAGCATTTAGTGGAGACAACACAGACTAGAGTCATCCCACCTGGACTCAAAATAAGTCACCTTTGCTTTTTTTTTTTGCAGACTATTTTCTGAACTGACTGTACTAGTCCCAACAACAAATGTTCCTAAAAGAGCTTACTTTGTGGTAAAATGAGATTCTTGGCAGGAACAAATGGAAAAACAATTCCGACTTGTCAGGGGCATAAAAAGCTATTATGGCTCCAAAAAGACGCCTTTTATCCTGAAAACTAATGTGCACGTTGTGTAAAGAAAAAAAAAAAAAAAAAAAGAGTTCACTCTTAAGTCACATGCCATTTTCTAAATAAGCAATAAAAGAAGCACTAACAAGACTTGTCAGAATGATGTCCTGTTGACCTATGACCTCCTATAATTTTTTTTTTTTTAAATGCTGAAGTACCAACAACCACTTTTGCTACAGGGACTTATCTTCTGTTTGTAATGATGAGACACAAAAATGTATCATTTTCAAAAAGTCTTTAGGGCACCAAAACTGAAATCCTCCTGAGGCGGGAAGTTCCGGAACCACCTGGATTAATAAATCTTCTAATAATCATAAATTAGTGGCCTTGATTACAAAATGCCATTTTGTGATTCTAGTTGCTTGCATGTCTTTAATAGAAAAATAATAATTGATGATTAATTGGTGTCATTGGTAGACCAGACCAGGCATTATTTTGTTCCCTGTAAAGACTTCCGGTGTCTTACCTTGTGTGTACGCCGCATCATCAGAGCCCATGCTGAGTCGGCGAGGCTCGCTCGGTCTCTCGTTGTGTGGTGAAAGCGGGTCCGAGAGATGGAGGGGGTCCGGCTCGGCAAAGTGATGGTCTGACGGTAGGCTGAGGAGGTTGTTGGGCTCAAATGTAGGAGACACAACCCCAGGGGACACTGCTGGGGGCTTATTGGGGGACACAGTGATTTTAAAAGTATATTTTGTGTTGGGTTGAGTCACCACCACACGGGGCGAGGAAGCCGTGTTTGAAACTCCTATAGAGGGTCGGGATTTCGGTGGATGGTGGTGGATATAAGCGGGGCCCATGCTCACCTGGCCCCCAATGTTCCTCGCACCTGGCGGCCCCTGCAATGGAGGGTTAGCTGAGATGTAGACTGTGGGAGGATTCCTAACCCCACTGTCATCACTGGAGGCATTGGCTGAAATGTAAAACTTGGGTTGTGAACGGGATCCGGCTGGGGCCAGGACAGCCTCCTCGGAAGGCGTGGTAGCAGCAGTGGGCGGGCTTGCGGAGATGTAAACAGTGGGCTGGCTACGGCTTAGACCTGAGCCTCCGATGGAGAGCGGCGTGCTCGGGACAGTAGAAACCCCAGTTGAGGAAGAGGAGGAGGAGGACGAGGAGGAAGGGCAGGAGGACGAGGCGGACGAGGAACGGGACCCACCGCCTGTCCGCAGTACAGCTGTTGTTGTGGTGGAGTTGCTCCTCTGAGGAGATTCAAGTTTGATCTCGATCTGATTCTTACGCGGGCCGGTGGAGATGTTCTGGATGTTGTACTGGCTGATAGCAGGGAGTGAGGTGGGGATGACGGAGGAAGAGGAGGACGACGAGGAAGACGAGCAAGAAGACGAGACGCCGGATGAGGACGGCTGGCTTCCGGAAGGAAAAATGGAGGGTGCCTGGGAATTGGTGGGGGAGCTGATTGGCATGTAGACATGAGATGTCTGGTGGCCGTGGGTATGCTGTTGTGAGGTATGTGAGGAAGAAGATTGCTGAGGGCCCGGCCAAGACCCTGACAGGGACGAAGGGTGAGAGATCTGATAGATCTGCTGCTGCGGATGAGAGGTGGGGCTATACTGGGCCCTGCCTCCCTGCTGCTGGTTGGGCCGGGTCGTACCGCATTGACTTAAGTAGGGCCTAATGTAGATTGAGTTACCCTGTGGGCTGCTTAGACCTGACTGCGGCCCGCCATGTATGTGTAAAGAAGTAGGAGTGTTGCGGCCTGTCTGAATATGAGGAGCTAGCGTCACGGTAATAGGGTTGAAACGTGGCGTTTGCTGGAAACCCATGGTGGTTCCTTTGACGCCCAGGGGGTAGAGTTCAAGGTGCTGCGGAGGTTGTGGTTTGCGCGAGGGCTCCATCGCACTAAACACATTGAGACTGGGAGGCACTTCAACTGGAGCGGACTGCGGCTCCTGCTGAAAGAAGTTACTGTTCGGGGCCTGGTCTGTCTGCAGAGGCCCTTCGCTCAGGCTATGGGCCAGAGTCCGGCTGCCGTTCATTCTCAGGCCGTCTCGGGCGGGGGCCACGTGCACATTCTGAGACTGCAGGCCCAGGTTCAGCTGGGTCATGTGATTACGGAGCCTGGTTAAGCTGGGGTCCTCAGAAAAGCTGATGTTTCCTTCTTCACTGTACAAGTAGCATGGACTGACCTGGGACAAATATTCACAGCAAGCGTCTAAGTTGTTGTTATTCTGAGAGAGAGGGAGGGGGAGGGGGGGGGGGGGGGGGGGGGCAGAGAAAGAAAATACAAAGGTTAGTTTATTTATTATTGGATAATATTCCCATCCAGCTACCCATTTTTTTCAATGACTTATTATGTTCAGATTTGCATCAAGGACTAGAGTCCATCCCGTCTGATTTATAGTAAGAAGCCGACTTACACACTGGACTGGTTACCAATAAATCACTCACTTTTGGAGAACGGTCTTGCTTAAAAAACCTTTTTGTTCTTAAGACGGAAAAGTAACCAAAAAAAGCCATGTGTAAAACTTCTGAAACCAGCCAAGTGCTTCCAAGCCACAAATATTAAATTTCATTGTTTTTCAGTGGGGACTTTGAAAGATAAAATAATATTTACTCAATTTGGGCTTATTTCGGGATTGATTTGATTCCAAAGAGCAGTCGCTAAATTTTGCTAAACGGTTGCGCATGCTGTCGGTGGGCACTTTGCATGTGACCTACTTAAGAACGACCCCGATTCAAAAGCAAATAGAAAGCTGTGCGTGCAGCCGGAAGTTCCACTTACACATGTACTTCCTCCAATCGTAATTTTAACAGCCACCATTTCTTAATGTGCCCAAAAAAAAGTTTTTCTGTGCTTTCAATGGAGGTTTTATTACTAGCTATTTTGTGTTTTATTATTATATTTAATAAAATATGATATATATTTTAATAAAAACAATTATTAGGTTAAAAAAGAATATATATAGAGATGCTTACCTGCAGAACACACTGGGACACAACACCCTCTGGAACTTCAGGGAACTTCTGGCGCAGGTCATGCAAAACCTGAATGTCAATATGGTGGCTTCCCTGGGCCATTCGTATGTTGCCAGGTCAGGACTACTCGTTCTACTCGACACACTGTGGCATTAGTTTTGGCAGCAAAAAGCCTTCATCGTGAACATCATCTGCAGGGGACAGGGAGATGGAAAGAAAAAAAAAAAAGTGAGTGGGCTGATAGAAACATTAGCTCACAGCGTTACAGTATTTGATTTTGAGGTATGGGGTTTGATAATATTTCAACAAGAAAAACATGGAGGTTCAAAGTGCAGGAAAGGAGCATGTCTGTGGTAAATTTCAAGTACACCCAAACTATGTCAACTAGTCATTTGGGGCTGTCTGCTTCATTCTGCCTGGGGCTTGTTCAGAAAATAATTTGAGCTATTGTCTCAGAGAAGAGGCTCGCTCCATTTACCTCAAAATCCCTCTGAACCACTGAACTGAACAAAAAGAAAAGCAGAGGGAGGAAGTCAGCTTTGAAATCACAAAACAATGGTCCGTTAAATTGCAACTATAAACTCCACAGCATTTCGGTGATAGTTTCTCTTTACATATAAACACATACATTTATATGCAGTATATATGTTTATACTAGAATTTTGACTGATTAGATTGGCAATATGTAGCATATTATATGTATACCGTAATCCCTCGTTTATCGCGGATAATCGGTTCCAAAAACCATCCGCGATAAGTGAAATCCGTGAAGTACGGTCACCAACAGGAAGTACTGGGCAGGCTAACGAGTTAGCGGAAAGAGGCTAATACGCGATCGTGCTAACACGCGAAAACGGACTTCTAAAGGAATGTAAATGAACATTTGGAGCAATACTACACTGTCCTAAAGGTTAGACACGTTTCCACAATTCAAAAAAAAATATTTTGACTTTTAAATGTTTTTTTTAATTTGGAAAAAAAATCCGCGCTGTAGTGAAGCCGCGATAAACGAAACGCGAAGTAGCGAGGGATCACTGTATATAGTTTATATGCAGACATGTACGTAATACGTATCTGCGTACGGAACTACAACGGAATAATTAAGTAAAGTAATAAATAAATGAATAAATAAATAAAATTGTAATCATATTTGTCATAAGGGGCGGCTCGGTGGCGCACTGGGTAGCACGTCCGCCTCACAGTTAGGAGGGTGCGGGTTCGATTCCACCTCCGGCCCTCCCTGTGTGGAGTTTGCATGTTCTCCCCGAGCCCGCGTGGGTTTTCTCCGGGCACTCCGGTTTCCTCCCACATCCCAAAAACATGCTTGGTAGGCCGATTGATCACTCCAAATTGTCCCTAGGTGTGAGTGCGAATGGTTGTTTGTCTCTGTGTGCCCTGCGATTGGCTGGCAACCGGTTCAGGGTGTCCCCCGCCTACTGCCCGATGACGGCTGGGATAGGCTCCAGCACGCCCGCGACCCCCGTGGGGACTAAGCGGTTCAGAAAATGGATGGATGGATATTTGTCATAATAATAATCTCATTAATAATAATAATATTTGTCATATTATTATCTCCTTTATCAGATCAACAGAAATGAACCCATCAAATTTAAATGCAACATTTAGTTGACATTGGCCTCACATAAATCAACTGTTTTGGAAAAGGAGGCGGTTGCAGTTTACAGGTCAGCAGAGGTGTGATTGTTCAAAAACACACACACCCTATTTGTTGTTCAAAATGTCTGGGTTGGCAATGCATTTGTATGTGGGTGTGTTTTTGAAGAGGACGAGCAGTCTCTTGAGGCTCTGGTACTGGAACAGACCTTCAGGCATGCTGTGTTGGTAACAGAGATAGGGACAAAGCTTCTTTTACTGAAGCTGGTATTCGCTGTGCCAAAGCATTGAGCCACAGCCCGACACTCATTTCTTGAAGTAGCAGGCCTGTCATGCCCCATCAATGGGCTCATTCATTCCTCCAATGCGAATGCACCTTAAAATGCCCTGTTCAATTCCAGGCTAAAATAAAACGTGAACAAAGTAATCAACAACAGGCTGTAGTATGATACAAAAAGTTCAAAACAACCACAAAACATCAAGTGAACTAATACTCGTGCTACTCCTCAAGAGTCAGTTGTCAGGGCTAATCTTATATTTATCTGCGAGAATAAATAAGAGGAAAAAGTCGAAATTTAAACATGATGTAAATCATTGCCAGTGGTCAACTGCTGTTGGCAGGCTTCTTAAAAAAAAAAAAAGATGTGCATGTTCATATTTGAACTATCAATAATACTACAAAATATTATAGCGATTAAACTGTAGCCTAAAAAAAACGAATGAGCATAAAAATGGTAAAAAGGTAGAACTTCATAAATGGTGGCCGCCTGTCTGCAGAGCCCAAGACTTGAAACCTTATCTACAGAAAGGCCAAGCTGAAATCTTGGTACCACTTTGCGGACTTAAAAAAGAAAAATAATTGATCATTTATTCAAACTACACCATAATTAGGGAAGGGAAGCAGTGATAGCTTAAGGACATGCAGAGAGCTGCATACTGTACAAGACAGTCTTTGATTCCACACATCTCCAGAACACAAAACCGCATTTTATGTGCACGACCCAAATTGCTCCAAACTGTGCCTCTCGGTGCACACGAAACTAGGATCGACTTTGCAAGAAAGCCTGCTCAGCTTTTCGTTGCCTGCTTTTGAAAGCGGCAGTTGACGTGCCCATGTGGAAATGTGTGTGTGTGTGCGTGTGTGTGCAGGAAATCAAACATTCTTCAGTACCACAGCTTGCAGCTGGCGGTTGATGGGAAGCAGGCAGGGGCACAAGTTTCCCAGGTTGACCACTCAAGAGAACCGGTCTACAATGGGAGGTCTCAGAAGCATGCACAAACCATAATTCCAATTAAATTGTGACGCTCTGTAAAAAAAATAAAAAGAATGCAATGATTTGCAAATCATGTTCAACCCACATTCACTTTAATACACTACAAAGAATATATTGCATGGTCAAATAATGCCCCCCCAAATATTTTCGCGTTTGGATTCTTGCAAAACATTCCACAAAACGCTGGGACAAGGGGAACTTTCCCAATAGACTCAGAAGTTCACAAGTACTTTTTGAACAACTGGGTATGTTTCTCAACATAAAATTGCAAGATATTTAGTCAGAAAACAGCAGGGGGGGAAAGTACAGAAAATTGGTACCGGAACCGCACTCGTGGTCGGGTCGCTTCCCGTAAGTCTCCGTAGCGTAATCTACAACTCACAAAATTGTGACGAATGCTTAAATATAGTGTTTAAATGTAAAACTTCACAAGTTTTTTAAAAAAAATAAACATCTAACGGCAGAATTTTCATGGAAATTCAAACTCAGGGTCACACTGGTGATTTTACTCAGCTATATTTGAGGCTTGGGTGGCAGTGTCGTCTCTCAACACTCTTTGCTAGGCAGTTGAACACAATGAGATGGTTTGCACTGGGGCCGCTTAGCGATGACACGCCAAGTATGCACCAGTCAAATCTTCAACCTTTATTGCCTTATGAAAAGCACTTACAGTATGTCAACGTGCTCTTTGAAGCACACAAACTGGAGGACATTAGCAGAACTTGTGTGTTTGGGTCAACTCATTCCATCAGTTCATTGCACTACTTGTGTAATCAAGTCGTACCACACACATGCAAATGGATTCTAAGATTTTTTTATTTTTTTTTTGAGGTGGTCCCTGGCTCATTGTAAAGGTCCAATGAGTACATTTTGATACCAAAATGTAGTGTATAAAATATAAATATAAAATATAAATATAAAATAATTCAGAACCTCTGGGATGTTAACGCAGCATCTCATTTGTGCAATTGCCGCACTGTCGATTTGAAATAATTAAAAAATAATTTTTAAATCAGATTAATCCACTAAATGAAAGAAATAATTGACCAATCAATCAATTATTGAAATAATTGTTAGTTGCAGGCCTATTTTGGTTGGAGCCTCAATATTTAGCAAAAATACAAGAACTGACAAGGTAAAACTTATTTTTTTTTATATTGATCTGAAAAAAATAATCTTGATGCAAGTCTTTATGTATGCAAACTCAATTACCACGGTGGCAGAATCGTTATTGATGCAGTAGTTCTATTGCAGTGACCTCGTTGTGCTTGGCTGAGAAGAAAACAAGCAGCCGGAAATGCTTCCTGCAGCTGCTAGGAGTATCATTCCCCACCTTGAGGCCAACCAAAAGACACACAGCAGCCAAGTCATGTTACTCCTCTGCTGCTGAAATGCAATTTTGTCTTTATACAGCTCCCAAGTCATTCAAGTCACACTTGTCTTTAACACTCTGTGGTTGCTTTTGACCTCAGATTAAGTCTATTCGACATAGTTCTGAGTAGCAATACTCCTCCCTCACGCTAGGAGGCGCAATGGTGCAGGCGACTCACGTGAAGTGGTGCAAAAAGAAGGTATGAGGCCATACTGTACTGTAAGATTGTATTAAATCATATCGAGGCACATATCGTATCGTGACCTGGGTGACATTGTTTGGCTTCTGCTGGGAAGTTTCTTAAAATTGATACACACATCTGTCATACGAACACAAATACACAGCTGGTACATCTACAGCCAGTGCCGAAGCCAGTAAATGACAAGAGGGACACACCATTGATTGTGCCCCGACTGGCACCAACAGGTGTGCTGCAAAGGAGGACGCCAGAATTTTGCAACATCAAATGAGCCACATGCTACCAAGAGATATCAATATCGACTATAGCTCAGTGGTCCGCAAGTAGCAGCCGACGGGCCAGAACTGGCCCGCTTGCCAATTACATCTTCAAGAACACAAAAATATCAATCGATTTTTTATGGTCATACAGTTTGGGTTGGTCGGTAGGCTCCAAATCTCTGCCTTTTAGTAAATTGACAGCTTTTATTAAATATATTGTCACCCTATGACAAAGAATGTCAAATTAGTTAAACATTTTCTCAATTGTCAGTAGGGCTGTCGAATACTGCAGATTTTCAGAATCGATTATCCTATTGATTATGCCGTCGATTAATCGAATAATCAAATAAAATTGGATTTTGCATGAGAGACAAATTCTCCCCATGTTCTGATGTTTATTTGGTATTGTTTAGTGATAAAATCAACTAAATAAACAACACAAAAGATTAATGTTGTACTCACCAAACTTGGTGAAACTAATAGTTATCGGTGTGGTTATTATTTTCCGAAGTAAAATCAAATATTTGCAAATGATTGATTAAATGTTTGCTGATACACAAACAATCTGTTTTCATGAATGACTACAAAAAATAATGAATGTTTACTGTTGAGAGGTCGACAGAGGATTTGAGGATAAAAAAAATGGAACTCAACCATTACTCGATTATCGAAATAGCTGTTGACTGATTTGATAATACTGGACAGGGAAACACAGACCACATGCAGTGACCCTTTCTGCGATATCATGTGCTTTCCGACAATATTGCAGCAATTATTGTATCGTAAGATCAAAACCACGATTAAGCTAAACTGTGAGCTTTGGCTATTGTTACATCCCTACTGATACTAATAAGATATTTTTAGTAGGAAAAGCCGGGTTAGCCATATGAAAATGTAATTTCAGCCCGCAATTGACTTGTCAGGAAAAAAATTGGCCCGAGCCCAAACTAAGTTGCCGACCCCTGCAAGGGGAAGGTTCAGTTTGTGGTAGGTGGACTCGCGCTCAGCATCTGCAACTCATTAAGTCAAACCAGAGATCTCCAATGCTGCTTTGTCATTACCTGGCCATCCAAACCTTTGGTATTTGCAAGTACAAAAACATCACAGAAGACAGAGGGTGAAATCAGGTCCTTCAAATAGCTCGTGTTGTTTTTACAATAAAGATTCTAAATCTACTTCTCTGAGCCCAGGTGTGCCATTTTGAAGTATTCATGCAAAATGGTGTTGAATTTATTTTCATAGATCACTACTGCTGCAAATAAACAAAAGGCATTTCAGTAGGGTGGATTCTCCTGTCTACCACAATATGTGAGAGAGCCAGGAGAGCAAGGGAGTATGAGAGCCTGAGGCCCACGCTCTTCCTGATAGAGCGCTAGATCAAAGTACTTTTCCCATGCTTAGCGAGCACAACAACCTGGGTGATGAAAGAATGTGGGAGAAACGAAGGACAGAGCAGCCTCTTCGTGGCATTTGCAAACAGCTCAGAATAAGTCAAGCATTCTCTGATGCATCGAGGAGGAAACAGGGGGGGAGGGAGTCGACATGGTGCCAGAATTTAGCAACAGGATAAGCAGTGTGGCGATAAGCCTGCTGTTTGCGTTGTAACGGGGGGAAAAAAGAAGTGGGATCATTCTCGTAAATACTGATTCTCACTCATTACCGATTATCATTACAAATTGAGACAATTGAATTAAAATTTATTTTTTATTATTTACCGTATTTTCCCCACTATAAGGCGCACCGGATTATAAGGCACACCTTCAATGAATGGTCCATTTTAAAATTTTGTCCATATATAATGCGCACCAGATTATAAGGCGCACCTTCAATGAATGGCCCATTTTAAAACTTTGTCCATATATGATATATACATTTGGCCCGCGGGCCGGACTTTGGACACGCCTGTTGTAGTGGCTCAATATTGGTCTATATATAAGGCGCACCTGACTATAAGGCGCACTGTCGGCTTTTGAGAAAATTGGAGGTTTTTAGGTGCGCCTCAGAAAATACAATATTTATTTATTGAGAATAAAAATCCGATAAACAATAGCGATAAAAATTCTCATTGTAAAATATCACTTGTACTGTATATAAAATTCCAACCTGCAAAGCACAAGTTAATCATCAGCAATTGGAAGCTAAAGCTAGCTATTGACGCCAAGTATTGACTAAGAGGCACACCTAGCTAACCGTATGTTTGTCTCGTTGCTGTTTTAGTGAAGTCATGTGAGTTTTGGGAACCTGTTTAAAACTGTTTTGGATTGTCAAGCAAATTCAGGAAGCTAAAATTAAAAGCAAGGCTTCGAAAAGGAAACATGCTTCACTAATGAATAGGGTGTTTGTGAAAAAGTGTTTCGTTTGCTTGTCTGTTTTTAATCCCCACTCAAACAGTAGTATGCAAATTAGGGTATTACAGTACCCAAGAAACATTTTGTAATTGATATTAAATCTGCATTTGTTTGATACTTCCAGAAATCATTAATATAATACATATACATCCGGAGAGTTTTTTGCAACAAGTTTTTTCTTGAATAACAAAATGTTGAAAAATGAAATCTGCAAATCAGCAAATTCATCAGTGCCCGACCACTGTACGGTCAATTTCATTTCATCATAGTATTTTACTAACAATATAATACAAATATAGGCTGTTCTTAAATTATACACAGTTCAAAGGCAAACCGCAAATTTATCAATCTCCACACAGAAGCTAGTGCAGATAACACCTATCACTTGGGTTGGGTATTATCAGAAATGATAAAGTCCAATTCTCCACATCACCTTCATTTCCTGTGATATATTTTCATTACAAATCATTAATAGGAAACGATTAGGCTTTACCTGACAGATTTTTTTTTCCCCCTGACTACAACCTGAACTTTTCAACTTTTACAATAGAACAGGGATGTCAAACTCCTTTTTTTCATGAGCCGCATTGTAGTCATAGCTTCTTTCGAAGGACCATTATGACTGTCAACCCAAATAAATGTATGAGCACCTCATGTTATATACAGTAAAAGCTACAAAACAAACTGACAAATAACTCGTTTTCAAATCAGACGAGTAAAAACTGGTCAAATATTAAAAAAAAAAGATATTAAAAGTGAAGACAATTTGCAATTCTAGTAATGACACACGAATTTGATGCACAATTTGTCTTCGCAGGCCACATAAAATGATGTGGCGGGCCGTATCTGGCCCCCGGGCCTTGAGTTTGACACCTATAATTTTTAGAGATGCATTCTAGTGCTCATTCAGGGCTAAACGAAGTCTAGTGAATCCTTACTGTCTGTATTAGCAGACTGTAGTGTGTTTAGCAGACAAACTGTAGATAAAGTGGGACACCAGTCTCAACCTCCCACAAACTGTTTTGCAGATTGGGGATGTCGCAAAAAGTGCTGGAAACACTCAAGGACTTTTTTAGAATATCATTTTCATCACATTTTAAATGGCATCTTGTGAGATATGATCAGATCATTTGTCCATCAAATAGAAGAATTGGATTTAAAGAATATAGTTTGTATTTTTTGTTTACAACACAACGCAGCAGTATCTGACAACACAAAGGAAGCTGAATGTGAAAAAGCAAATGCTGGCGTTTGTAAAAAAGAAAAAAAATGTTCTTATCAGAGGAAACGTTTGTCGCTTGTCTCTCTCTGCACCTTCCAAAAGCAGACGGAACAAAGATAAGAGCTTCGACATATTCCTGTTTGCTGTCATTCAAATTGTAACAAACGTGGACGCTAGGATAGGCAGTGGATTGACGAAAGAAGGGTTCTTATTTTTAATATTGAATCATTTGTTCGGGAAAGTAAAGAAGTAATACGTAGTATTTCTGAAAGTGTGTCTAGGACAAACAGTGTGAAATCTGAGCAATGTTTTTGCTTACAATTTCACGACAACCATGAAGTGATATGAAAGAATAAGACACATATGTATATAAAAACAACATAAACTCGTCTTATATCTCAATATAAAAAAAATGATGACCGATCATAAAAAACATTGATGACATTTCATGAGATTTACGCAAGCCGCAATTGTTTTAAGTGGGAATAAAACTTGTTGTTGTGCCAGTACAACGCTTGGAATCCAGAGAGAAGTTGCTGTTTCTGTTGTCAAATAAAACTTGAAAAATGTGGGGCGGGAATCAATGCTCCAATCCCAACACTGCTACTAACAAAGCCAAAACGTCTAAAGCACTGCTGTCTCTCAAAACACGCCCGTTTAACACACCATGTACTCTGGTTCCAATTAGGTAAAGTGCTATATGTAAAGGAAGCCAGCAAAAACTCCACAATTTTCCTTTAATTGACGGTTGTTCTACTATCCTATTTCATAGAAGTTCTGCAAAGGAAACTTGAAGAAACACTTTATTGACATAAGATGTCAGCTCTTTAATTCTTCTACCATGGGGATGCTATTTTGAGATCTTGTAAGTCGGACTAAATGATCTTTGATAATATCGGGGTTAGCGTACTCTTGTTTTTTTAAGGTAATTAATTTTATCTACTAATACTGGAGATTTATTACTACTATTTTTTTTCCGGGCAATTCGAAAGATAAGATTCAAACATCTCGATGCACATTTTTTCTGATCCATTTATTTTTTTCCCCCAAACGGTAATCACTATAGTGATTATTATTGCATCACTCGCATCAATCATAAAGGAATCATTGTGCTAGCAAGAGGAGCGCTAAGATATATGCAGGTGAATTCCACATGTCTATTATATCTGTTTTTATTCAGCCAAAGTTGATGAGTCAGTTATTCACTGAGATGGCTTGTCATGTTGTTTTCCATACGAACATCGGAAGCTACTCGTCTGTTCCCAGACATGTTGTGGCTTGAATGTTTGGCACGCGCATGCTAAAATCTATATGTACTGTGGTACCTTGATTTCCACAAGTTTAATTTATTGCATAACCACACTTGTAATCACTTGAACCAAATAGTTTTTACATTATTGTACTGTATTCAACACATTATAAATAGATGTGATTTAAAGAATTTTAATCAATTTCATTTCAAGACTGTAATACATTTACTTTTAAAAACCTTAATATCTCATGAATTCTACTTTCTTCACTATGCAAGCTTTTGTAATTGTGAGAAATTTAAACGTTATGGCTCTATTCAGACGACTCAGTGCGGACATTTACAGAGCAGCTGTTGCAACTCTACTCTTCGATTATTACATTTTTGTTTTGACTATGACTCACATAACCCAGTAATGTCCGTGCACTGCTGAAATAGCCAGTGAAAAGATATGCTTTACAAAATACCAATGCACAGAATCAGACATTTTATGACAGGATGAATCAAATACATAGATTAAAACCATGTATATTTAGCTTCCATTAAAAATGTCAAAATGAATCGATTAATCGGCAATTAATCGAAATTAATTGACTACTGTCGTTAGCACAATAACTGTTTTCGTTCCATTGCAAAACTTTGATTTGGTTCATCAGCTAAAAAGATTTCATTCCTATCACAGCAAGGCTTTATGCAAGATCAGAATTCCAAACACAAATTATCATCCATACCAAGTATTCAGAGGAGTCAGTATGTCAGAATTAAGTCTTAGTCGAGCTGGTTGTAGTAGACTCAACTGTGTCTGTAAATGTGTTATTTCAGGAAGCGAAATAGGTTACTATCAGTGGTACTTCTCTTTTTCCACCGGATGCAAACTGAGACATGCATGTGGAGTAAGTAAACCACAATTCCGAAACTTTCTGAATATCACCAGCTACAACACCTCATTATCGAACATCACTGGATATAATAGTTCTATTCGGCACTGAAAGCTTTAAATAGCAAAGGTGATGTCGGCCATTTCTGCTCTAAGTAATTATTCTTGCAGGAGCACGCAAATGTTTTCAGGCAACATATCATAGCTAGGCTAACTGCCTGGTTCCACCTTCACTGACAGATTTACTTTCCCACCATCTGTGTAGGTTATTGAGCACTTGCCAGATTTTCACTCTGCATCCGAAAGAAGGCAGGTCCAGCAATGTATGGATTAAGGAACCTGTCATTCATTTCTGAAAAGAAATGAATATAGTGATACTGACAGGTAAAGAAAAGGACACACTAAAACAGATTAGTAAAAAAAAAATAAAAAAAGGGGGGTTGTATCGGATCTATATCTGGTACGCCTTTAAAAAATATTGATCGGGACATCACTAATGCAAACACTCCAAATGAATGAATAAGGAGTACCGTATTTTCCGCACTACTTCATTACCTCAAATTCTTAAGATTGAGGAAAAACACAGACAAAATATGTTAAAAAAAAAATTAATTCCCAAATAATGTAGCAAAACTGAAAACGGTCACTGTACAAAGCACTCCCATTAAAGCAGAGAAGTCTGTTTGACAAAGGGAGGGGGCTTTTTTCCCGACAACCACATATTCTGGAGTGGGGGAGGGTTAGGGTACGGAGCCTTCTTTCTAAAACCCAAGTCTTGATTATAATGCGAAAGCTCAGTACCTTGATTTTGAGGCGCTAACCTTTACCTTTAAAATACCACTTGTCAATCCATCGACGCATTGTTTACATATAGATGGCATGGTAGCGAGAGTTAAAAAGCGAAATACGTACAAGGCGGGAAGAGCGAGCAAATATTGCATCTATTACTGAACCCCAAAAATGTAATTTGCTCCCACGTTGTGCAAAACAACTTTGATTGATCGTGGTGGTGGTAGTATGGTATGCTGCAGTTACATATATGTATGTAATAATGCAACAATTATGACAATGTTATATAATAAAATTACATGTGGCATGAGTTTTACATGAGTACCTATAACCAGGGAATATGTTATGAAATCTATTGTATTGCTTAATATATTGTATATTGTATTATATTATCAAATGCATTGTCATAAAGTAAGACTAGAAATTAAATAAATATGAATCATTCAACAAATGTCTTTATAAGTACCACCATAATGACAATCATCATAATAGAATAACATAATTAATAAAAAAATAATAATAAATAATAAAAAATGACCAAAGAAGACAAACTGGATGGTTGTTGGGTCATGTGAACAGTCACAAAGCACATGAAATACAATTTTTGCAAGATGGATTGAAACCACATCCGGAAGTGGTTTCACATCCAGTTTTGACAGGATGCGTCTCAATCTGATCAGCTCCAAACGCAAATTGGTTTTGACTGTGACGTGACCCGACACGACGCAAGCTCCAATGTGCCAGAGCAGAGCGCGCCAATCGAAGTACGAAACGGTAAACAATGGAGCACATCGATGAAATTGAAAACAGCAGTCCCTGGATAGAGGAAGAAATGTCTGTGGAGAGATACGAGCAAAGCGTATCGAAACAAGTCCATTTATGAAAATCTTTTGTGTGTTGCCGCTGTTGCAATTATATGACATCAAACGCATGCTACACAACGTTTCTGTTTTGACATCATTGCTACAGCAATTGGTTCAATAGGATTCGCCCTAAAAATCTGATTTGAGGTCAAACCGGATTGGAACCAGATATGCCTGCAGTCTGAACGCATCCTATACAGTGCCTCACTCTTGAACAAGCATCCTTGCATTTTCACTTCAAATTTTCAGAACTGGTGACACACATTAGCACAAACCTGACTCCATCCATTAAAATCAATTACTAGCATAGCCTTGTGCAAAACTGCTTAATCCTCAATAAAAACCTGGTTTAGCACTTAGTTAACAGGCTCAAAAATACCTTGGAGAGTCTCTAAAAGAGTGACAAACTCACAAGGCCTCCTAGCAAACATTTGCCCAGCTCGAGGCACACATGTTTTGAGTTAAGTCTCTGCACCTATAAACAGTTGGCCATGCAAGTGTATTGGTCAGGAAGTGCAGTGTTGACTACAAGTCACTGCAGGCGCAAGTTGCTAATGAATGATTACAGTTACAGCTACGACAACATCGTGGAAGCTGAAAGGTGACAGAGAAGTAGTGTGAGCTCTTTGGAGTTTTGCTTTGCATTCAACTTCACTAGTCCAAAGCAGCCAAGCAAATTGTGGAAGAGGGTGGCTAGGATAACAAGAAGCCTAGCTTGTAAAACAGTCAGGTAGATTTGTGTGCAGACTTGTTTACAGCTGTTAAACTGTCAAACAAGATAGCATTTAGCATTAGCTAAAGTAATCATAACCAATGGTTACCAAATTCTTTAGTGATGTTTAGTGATAAGCTCACAAAAAAGAATAGGTTGAGCAAATCATTATTGTACTGTTAGATGTTTCAATCTTATCTTATTAAGGCTTACTATAATGAATTCTTATGTAGAAAAAATATTTCATAAACAGCAAAATTGGAAGTTGACAGGAGCTCGCCTAATCAAAAAATAACTATCATCATCAAGAGACATCAACAAGAGTTTGGAAAGCAGACTATTACCAAAAGATGGAAAGTAGTAAATCCTGATAAAAACTACAAGGACGTACAAGTTAAGCATAATTTCACATAAAAAAGATGCAGCACATCCATAGCCCTTGTGAGATGGAAAATTCATTCATTTCCGGATGGATGGTTACATACGGAGCTTGTCTAGACTTGTAATAATGCAAAAGAAGTATTTATGACTAAAATGGCAAAAACATAAGCTGTTCAGAAGGTAAATTCATGCACGAATAAACCTATTTATAATACCATGTTAAAAAATTCCGATAAATCAGAAAATAGTGTCTTGCGATTGCTCCACTTTCTGCTCTTTGTTAAGTTCATCTTAGTGGTAGTACAGATTGTTCTTGTTTTGGTACTGAATGTGGAGATGTTTCGTCGCTGCTTACTACAGGAAGAATATATTCGAGTGAGACATTGCCACAAAATTCTGAGAAATCCTTGACACTGATTAACTGTTTTTTGGTGAGGTTTTAGGTTATTTATTTTAGGGAAGAATGTCAAGATGGTCCTTGCATATTTTGATTTATTTTAACCCATTGAAGTTTAGACACCCCTGCACTAATGTCATCATCATCTTTAAGTGCAAATTCTCTAAAGTTTTTGTTTGTTTTGATCTTCTCCAAGTCTCCTGATGCACAGGTAATGTAAATAAAGTGACGTAAGGGTGAGATGTTTACACGTGACCCACATACAGGAGTGGTCAAATAACAGGTGGGGTACCTGTTACGACATTCAAAACAGCCGTAGCGTGCATTTAACATAACAACGAGTGCAATATAGTAAATAAATGACTAATGAATTGCAAAGAAGTCGCTTGATTTTAAGGCTTGTTAAACAGCGGGTCATGGGCGCAGCCACCAATTCATTATTTTAACCTTTCCATCCATTCAGACAGTTCGACTGAGCTCAATGGAAAAAAATAAAGTAGCCCAACATGTCGCGTCAGACAGCGCAACGAGGTGTAATATTAAAATTAATATTTTGATGCAAACATTTAAGATTGTTGAGTTAGCAAAGTCTATCTCGCCTCAGACTGAGAGCCTCCCACTTCAAAAAGTTAGTTGGCTAACGTAGCTAGCCGATTGCTGGAACGTAATACAAAAACTTTTTCCACACTTCTGAAGTTTTCTCGCTTTTTTCCCCCCCATCAAGAAAGTTGGAAAGTTAGTAGCGCCGATCAGCAAAAAGTGGCAAAAGCACTTTTAATCTTCACATTATCGGATAACGTTATTGTTGTTAATAGTCCAGGGGTGTGTGCTAACAGGTAAAAAAAAAAAATCTTGCGGGCAACTTACTTGACTTTCCCCGACTCCGATCCCTCTCCTCGGGCCGCCTTCGACACCCCTGAACGCCGCCAGACCTCCAGAGGGCCGCGGCGCTGGCACAGGAGAAGCCGAGAAAGGTCCAGCAAGTATCAGGCAGACCAAAAAGCTAAGTTGCTCCGAGGCCCCGGGCCTTAATGTGTCCTCGAAATAACGCTCGGGGGAGGGATAGCAAGCCCCAGCCCTCCGCTTTTAGACAGACTCCGGAATACCTTTTTGACAGCTCTTCTTCTTCAGCCCCCCCCTCCCCTCCACAGCCCTTCACTTTTCTCTTTTTCCTCACTTCCAGTAGATACGAATCAAAATACTGTCACACAATATGGCGGCTGCATAAGCAAGGTACTATCGCGAGAGGAAGACTTTTTTTTCCTCCACTTTCCAAAAGTTGTGCTCAGGGGGGGAGGAGACTTCATTTTGATTGTGATTGACTTGGAACTTTAATGATGCTGAAGCTGCAAAAGGCAGCATCCATTGTCATCTATGTAAAGTTCAACTAAGTGCTACACTTTTACAAAGTTTAACTATGCATCTAAAGCAGTATCTAATATGTTATACAGTAATCCCTCGTTTATCGCGGACAATTGGTTCCAAAAACCACCCGCGATAAGTGAAATCCGCGAAGTACGGTCATCAACAAGAAGTACTGGGCAGGCTAACGAGTTAGCGGAAAGATGCTATTTCGTGATCATGCTAACACGCGAAAACGGACTTCTAAAGAAATGTAAACGAACATTTGGAGTAATTCTATTGTCCTAAAGGTTAGACACGTTTCCTCAATTTAGAAGTTTTATTTTGACTTTTAAATTGTTTTTTAATTTGGAAAAAAATCCACGATGTAGTGAAGCCGCGATAAAACGCGAAGTAGCGAGGGATCACTGTATTGGAATATTGAGTGCACTTTAGAGTCTTATCTAATATGTAATATGATTGGCAATTTCTGTGGAAAAGTACATGATTAGCATGAGGTGATCGATGCCTTTCGTTGCCCATAACAAAAATCGATCACGAGCAGCTCTTCTTTTGCAGCCTACAGGCCAAAAAACATGCTGCAATAATGAGCAAAACAATCGGTGGTTAGAAACTTGCTAAAAAAATCATCATGGTTGGTGTATTTGGATAAATGTTAAAGTGAAAGTCATGTCAAAAATTGTCTTTACAATAATATGTTTTATGCACTCTCACTAATCTAAACACGGCATTCTGATTAATATTGTATTTGTGGAATATTAATAAAGCAGAAAAATCCACTTGTTTTCATTCATCTTAGGGGCGGCCATTTTGTCTTGATTTGCTCTTGACTAAAAATTACATCACAGTGCCATGGTTTCCGCTATTCATGGCCACTGTATAATAAACTGTACAGTAGTTATATTTTATTACTCTTGATGCTAACCTTTTCTTACTATTGCTATTGCCTTTTTTCACAGATTGCTTGAGAGAAATCAAATGGTTCTACGGCCTCATTAGCATGTAGTGTCCATTTTAACACAAGTTTAAATTAATAATCCTGTTGTCATTGGAAATAAATGAATACAGTATGTTGCTTATTGGGTCACTTTTCAAATAAACCTTTTAACACCATAGACAGATGCATCTTCTCCTACAATAATTTCCATTGACCACGTCTCCTGCTCACTGTCTTCATCCTCACAACAGACGCTTGTGAGATGGCACATTTGTTCCTCAGTGAAGCTCATGAAAACATATGGTGTCTTGACTGTCGCCACAACGCCATGACTCACAACCACTCACACAAATTGCTGCTATCTCGCACAAGCCATGACCCTTTGACTCAGTAGTTTAGAGCCGAAATCCCCTTCAATGGGGGAAAAAAAAAAAGCGCAGTGTAGTAGTTTCCTATCCATGATGACTATTCATTGCTTTACACAATGCCTTGATACACTTACGCTGGAGCTGGAGCGAGAGTTTGGGGGTCTCAATACACTACTGTAGAAATGTCAGGCTTATGAGTCAGCTATATAGTATTTTGCGGAATTTCAAGTGACTGTACCACTACAGCAGGGGTGTCAAACTGATTTTTTTCGCGGGCCGCATTATAGTCATAGCTTCTTTCGGAGGGCCATTATGACTGTCAAATAAATGTATGAACACCTCATATTATATAATTATATAATATAATCTTCACGGGCCACATAAAATGATGTGGCGGGCCGAATCTGGCCCCCGGGCCTTGAGTTTGACACCTGTGCACTACAGTGTTGACTCTTAGATGCCATAGTTTTCTTTATTTATATTTAATACAGAGCTGAGATCCACTGGAAAATGAATCTGTATTATAGCTGTTAAATGAATCGATTAATCAACAAGTGATTGTATCAAATGAATCGAGAACTATTTTACTAATCGTTTAGAGACATTTTGTTTTACATTAGATTGGATGTCAGTCTCTCAACAGTATTTCTCACCCCAAAGAAGCACCGGCGCGGTTCCAGTTTTTCCAAGTCATGTCCTTGTCTGACTTCCTGTTTCTTGTACAGAGACATAGCAGTCTTAATCTCGGTTTGTCAGCAAATGGCAGACATTTTTTCTTCATTGGCCTATGTGGGACGGCTGTGGTTGAGTGAAGTTGTTGCACATGTTATTGTGCAAATGTGCGATTTAACAAGGGAAAAGAGCATTTTGTCAAACATGTTTGTCGATTTAAATTACAGTATCAGCTAGATCATTATTTGGTTTAAAGTTGTTTGAGTTATTGCATCCAACTTTGCAGTTTTCACAAAAACAATTTTTGAGATGCTTTGCATACTTGCTTATGTTATTTTTTTTTACATTCAAATCCTGGTCTCCTTTTCAGTCCCGCATCCTGCAATCATATACACACACAAGCTGTGTGTAAATACAGATAAGGTGAATGAAAGTGAGGTTAGTCCCCCTTAAAAGAAGGGCAAAGTACACAAAGAGTAGCTTGAGAAAATTCTGACATAAAAACCTGCTGTTGCTCATTGGTACCGCAACTGGTCACACTTCTCAAATGGTCTTTTCTGGAGCAACACAGCCGGCCACCCACATACTTGGCATGTACAGACACTCATTTCTCACGGTCTAAGAGCAGTTTGTCAAGGGTCAGCAGTTTAGCTTTAGCTTTGGAGAGAGCATTCAGTCATTATTTGCCTCTTAAACAAATTCTTTTGCCTCTCCACTGGCCACTTGGAGTGCAGTTATAAAGCATTAACAAGCACAACAGAGTGTCGTTAAGGGAAGTAGAAACAATGAAGTACAGTGATCCCTTGCTACTTCGCGTTTCGTTTATCGCGGCTTCACTACATTGCAGATTTTTTTTGTCCAAATTAAAAAAAACATTTAAAAGTCAAAATAAAACTTCTAAATTGAGGAAACATGTGTCTAACCTTTAGGACAATGTAGTATTGCTCCAAATGTTTATTTACATTATTTTAGAAGTCCGTTTTCTCGTGTTAGCACGATCGCGAATTAGCATCTTTCCGCTAACTCGTTAGCCTGCCCGGTACTTATTTCACTTATCGCGGGTGGTTTTTGGAACCAATTATCCGCGATAAATGAGGGATTACTGTACTCGTCCCATCTCAAATAAGCAAGTGCAAGCATGTGAATTCACATAAATTATATACATATTTGTTGAAACAATTTTTTTTTTTTTAGTTTAATTATTTAACCTAATTTTTAGTGGTTATTTGGTAAATTTGTTTTATTTTTGGCCTGACTAGTTAGTGGTATTAAGATGAGCGATCCACAACATGGATCAGTCACTATAAATACGGCATTAAAAGACATTACACATGCACTGTACCAAAGCTCTAAATTGCAGTTGAACAGATGACAACATAAACAAAGTATCTATCGTAGCAGAGTAGAGACTTTATGAGGCAGCTGGAACATCAAGGCTTTTGAGTGCTGTAGCGAAGGAATAGCTGGAAGCTAACTGGAGTGGTGGAATGGCATCACTCCAGACATCCATCTCAGCCTTAAGGTCAAAGTGACTGGGTGGATGAGCCCAGCCCTTTTCCATCACAACCCAAGCACTTGATAATCTCTGAGCTGTCCGCAACTGAAGAGGAAAACAGTAAGGAGTTTTTCTCTCCAACTTGCAAAAGGTTATGAAAGCCTCCATTATTTGGGAACTTTATGAACTTTAAGCAGATAAGCCCTGATGACTTTCGAGAGAGGATTCCCTCATGTTTCATCTAAACTGCTGTGATTTTGTTACGTTTTGTATATTAAGTCCAACTCCGTTTGAAAAGAAATTAAAGAAATGCTCGATTTTACTCTCGCTATTAACAAATGAGAGGGATTTGTCAAAGATGGGGATTTTGGTTCTTGTAGAGAATACACTTTGCATATACTACAGTTTGATTTTGATACCTTTAATTGAAAAAGCCCTTTGGTTTCAGACTTGCCCAACATTTAACTTGAAGCCACTCCGGTCAATTAAAAGCGACTGTGGTAATTACCGAAGCCAAGAGCGGAGGCATAAGGCAAGAGGCACTGATTGGATGGGAGTGTTCCTCCATCTCAGAATGTATAATGTTACAGTCCCGTCATCTCACTTGACTCTACGTCTTGATTTGTGAGTTAGGCTTGTTGATGTTTAAAAAAAAAAAAAATGCAGCGGAATTAAGTTAGCAGTCTAGCTAGCTTAACGGACAAATCTTACTTGAGTTACTGTCTGTAGCTCCACCATGAAGACCATTCATTGGCATCTACTGCCTTATTTTTTTTTTTACAACACATTACAACACATAAAATAAATGAGTAGAAATATTAATAATAATATTGTGGTTGTAGTTGTGTAGAACTGTACTGCATCATAATGAGCTGTGTCTAATATTTTGGCTACTATAGTTATCACTGTTCCAAACTAAGCTAGTAGCAGGCTAAACTTGATAGAAATGTGATTAGAATGGATTTGGACCCCATCTAGCGCTATTATAAGTTTTTCATATAGATTGATCGAAGATGAGTGCGCCAAGAGAATCACAGAATTAACAGCTCTACAATGAACAATAGTCCTTGTAAATTTTTACCACGCCCGTCAGTGTTGAAAAAAATCCAGGTACTATCAAAGTTCAAAACTTTCCATGGAGATGTACAGAAAAAATGGAAAACAAACACAATTAAAAGAAATATACTAGAAGTGTATTTTTGTAAGTACATTTAGTAAAATCATTTAATGAGTAATTTAACATCCTCACAGTGATGATATAGTCCGAATGTTGCTAGTTTCCAGACTTCACCAACGGAACCATTGTAGTCCACCGATCCACAAGACGATAATCCCAACTAATTATTTTTGCTACAAGTGTATGTTGTCACAAAGACATGGCACCCCACTCATACTCATGTATTAAAGTGAGTTTAACAGTGGGGTTGTTGTTAATTTGTTCCTCACTTCCTACTCTCTCCAAGTCATAAATTTCCTTCAAGTGGGCGCAGTACAAATCTGGGCTGAGTGACTGCTATGCCAGAACCCCTCAAGCTGATACCAAGTCTCGACTTGCCTGCACTAGGTTCACTTGTCAAACCAGCAGGCTCATGGAGACAATGTGGCATTTATTTGACTCATCCAACATGTCCTGAGAGGGACATATTTTGAGTGTTTATCATCCGAAGAAGACATTCATCTAATGTCTTGTTGTGTAACATCCTAACATCTGCAGTCTTGAAATCCGGGTGGAGGTGTGCTCAACTGAATTCTGGTATGTATTTTTCCAGATGGATAGTTTGGCGCAGGTAAAAACAGACATTTTACATCATTGCGGGTTTGAACACAGCCAACTCGGTTTTCTGCAAATCGGTACGGTTTTAAAATCAGAGCGTGACAGGTGCAATCCTTGATGTGGTGGAAAAAAAAATATTTGCTGAAAGCCTGAAAAACATACTCGCACACATACTAAATGTATGCAGTTAGTTAACAATCACACTCATTGCGATGTTTTTTTTTTTTAATCACGATAGAGGATATAAAATAAATATACATGACTTTCTTTCTCATTTAACAGTCATTTGTACAGTGGAATTTGGACAAATTCACAAAAAGCAGCTTAATAAATGTTCTATTATGTATTCTATTGCTGCTTTATATATAATTGCTATGGAAATACAAGACATAGTAGACCATATGAATATTTAAAACCTGTGTGAGAGAATGTAAAAGGGTGGACAGACACTCCACCCTGCTCACAAAACAATTCTGCTGACTCAATTCACAGAGTGTTTACATTTTAGCATGCAAGATGGGAAAATGGGATACTGGCCAAGCAATGCCTTTAAATGTCCAACTGCCTTTGAACACATCGCAGTGGTTTGTCTGTACAAACTGTGGACGACAACAATTTCCATTGAAAAAAGGACAGGCACATGCAAATACTATCAAAATGGAGTAAAAGGGATTTTTTTTTTTTATACAAGCGTGTACTCGTGTGTATGTGTCCGTATCTACAGTACATTATTTAGTGTCGAAAGCAAGATATTTTAAAAACACTGGAATTACGTGAGAAATATCAGGGCATCAATCCACTTTAACAAAAAAAGCAAACTGCTACATGATAGAGAGGGAAATTAGGAAACAACTGGGAAGAAGCAAGAAAATACAAAAGGATATCCCCCCCCAAAAAAATAACATTGATGGGTTAACTAACAAAAGGCACCATCCACATCACCCCTCTGTAAAAATAATAATATAATAAAACACTGTGGAATTCAATGTGTTAGATCTTGATTCTACTGTATACTGAGGTGGTGTTAACACATTCACTAACTAATATAGTAACAAACGTGGTATTTGACAGGTCCCTTTCTATAGCTACTGTATTAAGGCAGAGGAAAGTTTACAAAGAAATGTCTACTATTCATTGATGGACACAATAAACACGATCGTATATATATATATATATATATATATCACACACCGTATTTTCCGCACTATAAGACGCACCTAAAAACTTCCAATTTACTCAAAAGCCGACAGTGCGCCTTGTAATCCGGTGCGCCTTATATATGGACTAATATGGATTCGTGGATGAGGACTAATTTATTAAAGTAAGCTTTACGTGTTTATTTTGTGTGTTGTGTGATATTAACGTTTGGGCAACGTTGAGTTATTGATATATTGTTTTCACTATTTCGAGTGTTACTGTATTGTGATTGCATTAACGTTTGAGCAACGTTGAGTTCTATGCGCCTTATAATCCAGTACGCCTTATATATGGACAAAGTTTTAGAATGGGCCATTCATTGAAGGTGCGCCTTATAATCCGGTGCGCCTTATAGTGTGGAAAATACGGTATATATAATATATATATGTACAGACCCCTTCATGGCCGACATCACGATGATGTCACGGTATTAGCTGAAGGCAAAAGAAACAGAAAATGTCATCTTGTTTCCTTTTGGTTGCCGAAACCGCAAAAAACAGCCTATGCCAGTCAAAAAAATTTTTTTTCCAGAAGGCTGTGGTTAACGCGATTCGGTGAAAAGTATCATCGCTGTGTTTGCAATTGCACATTTCATATCAGGTAACATTTAACATGGAATGCACTATCATAAAATGTTGAAATTGATAATCGCCTGTCCCTGACATTGACAGCAGCACGACAAGTTGTTATATAGCAACTCTTGAACATATCCATTCAAGACTTAGTCATCGGCTTCTAATGATTTATTGGCCTTCAGTTAATCTTTGGTATAAATGCTTGTTTTTTTTATATAAAGTCGTCCCGTTAAATCGTCCATCCAGTGAGTTAGGCCCTCGCTGTCAGTCAACCTTTTAAAGTAATATTTACGGCCGTGGAGAGTGAGTTTACTCTCATACTCACTCAAATGAGTTTCTCACGTCCATTCCTACGTAAACAAAACATGATAACCGTTTTTTTTCTTCCAAGCGAGCGCGATGGATGTTTTTGCCTTTGCCTCCAGCTAAGCCGTACCCCATAAATGACATCACATTGTTTACAAGCTATGGAGCGGTATGTGCGCGTGTGTGTGTGTGTGTGTGTGTATATATGCTACACACATAAATACATACACTTATAAAGTTAGAATATTTCATTTAGAGTGCATTTCAGAACAAAAAAAAAAAAAAAAAAGAACTGTTTTAGACAAGTGTTCGGACTCTTATACACGTAGTGATGAAAGAACACACGTCACCCATAAAAACAAAACCTCAGCATAATAAAATGCTTGAGTCTGGCAATTAAATTTGCATAGGAGTTGTCTGACATACTGTACATCGTTCTCAGAGGCGGAATCGACAATTAAGCGTGTGATCTCTGCTAATTCTAATACTCACATTGAACCAAGGAGGAGGAAAGCCTTTAAAGGCAGTTTGGTTTCGATCCCCCTCGAGTATTAAATGACCAAGTTGTGTTTGTTTTTGTCTATAAAAGTGCAATTGGAAAGATCCAATGTTTTTCAAATGTGACCGTTTGAGGAGAAGTGTGGTTTGACTGATCACACTCAGGAGAACCCAGCTCCTTGTAGATGAAGAGCCGATAGATACAAAACCTTTTACACAGATTTTGGGATGTAACCATTAATTGTACATTTTCTACTGAGTGAGCAAACATTGTTTTTTTTTTTTACACATTCTGCACCTTAAATGTGGCAGTGAAGAGAAACAAGTCCAATTCTCTTTTTGGCCACTTGGTGTCAATGTTTGCTCATTTTTATTACTTGAGGCTCATCTCCTGCGTGTTCTTCAAATACCATTACGTCACTAAATTGGGTGCCCTCTTTAACGCAACATTCACTAGCAGGAGTACTGATTTACAATTTAAAATTTTGTTTAAGTGTATATTTAAAAAAAAAAGGGACTAAATAAAATGCAGGAGTACTAGATTCAAATGTAAAATTAAGCTTTTAAAGTATTTTTAAAAAATGCACTTAGGAAGTAAAGAAGTTATTCTTGTATGAATATGGCACAATCAACTAACCAAGCAGGAGCAGTCCTAAATAATATAATAGTGCAGGTATTTTAAGTTTCAGTTATTTTTAAATACTGAACAGGAAACATCAACCTGAAATGGCAGTTGTGTGATTTCAACCAGCCAATCATCTTTGTTTTAATCTGTTCGTCTCGAGGTTGGCTTTGCAAATGGAACCTGCTCACAATGTCCTTACCTGGATGAAGAAAAAAATAAATCACCAAAAAAAGGATTACAATATTATTTTACATTCTATTCTTGGGTTTTATATTTAAAAAAATAACAATTTAAAAGTTATTATTCGTAGTTAGCTACTATTTTCTGGTTCCAAGTGCAATATGGCGGACATGCCTTTGTTTGACTCTGTAAAAATCAAGACAGCATAATTGGCTGTCACTCAATCTGTTGTGTAAAAGAAAACACCCTTTTTTTTTTTTTCTTAAACATGATCAACTGACCAAACCTGTGCGGCATGCTGGCCTGAGGGGGGCAGGGTCGGTCGTTTGGGTTCACAAGTATTTGTTTCAGCTCTTTTGCAGATTGCTTCGACAGTCAGTGCATTTCTTGTGAGTCAAAGGTAAAACATGCATAAAACACCCACCCGCCCACACACAGCAATAATAATAACAATACAAAACAATTTGACATCAGTCAGTAACAGTCTCATGAAGTACACAAAGTGGGGTTGCAGTGGAGGGGGAGGGGCTTACCGTTAGCTGCCCTGTACGGTTTATGCGCACGTTCGAGTTCATGGCGAGATGCAAAAGGTGTCCACTGGCAGCCCAAAAACAAGATCACACTCCAAAGCTCCTCCAGTTTGTGGCCAAGCGGTTACCGGTTACTGAGCGGAGTGGTTCAGTAAAAACACTTCTGTACATTCGAGCTGTGAAAACAGGAACCTCATAAGAACACTATTATTAAGTTAAATTGTGCGTTCCATATTTCCCTGCATTTCTTTCTGTTTGCACAATAAATGTCTGGTTTTACATAAAAGGATAAGGGTAAGCTAGTTTGCATTTGATTATCCGAGGATTCACGAAAGGGCTTTTTCCGTCCTGCGTCTTCTCTGCCTCCTTATGTGATATTTACACTGACATCAAGCTTGAAAACAAATAGAAAAGGTGCGATATAAAGTCAATATTGGAGCTGCAATCCTTCCTCGTGAAGAATGTTGTGTTTATAAGTGCCATACGTTTGGAGTCTTGCTGCCTTCATATATATTACACCAAAATGTGTCACCAGCCCAGAAAGGCAGTAGTTGCTTTTTTTTTTTTTTTTCCTGTAGGTTTGCCTTCATGTGACTAGACGTCAAAACGCTGGAATGATGTAATGCTGTGAGAAACATCCAAGGAGCCACTACAGGGTGGCGTCCAAAGTTGACATCCATTGGAGGAGGTCCACCCCTCTTCTGCTGGTTCAGGACTGACCTGGTGCCTCAGTAACGATGAGTCTGGTGGGAATACTGGGAGCTCTGTTGAGATGATGACGTGTACCCCATGGTGCTCTGCGGCTGATTAGAACCTTGGACATTGCTTTGGTAACCAAGGCGGGAGGTGGAGTGCTGAAGAGGAAATCCCATTAGTGAGCAGTTCACCACCATGGTTTAATATAAATCCATGTAATCCAGACTGAATAAATATTTATGTTACGCTTTTGCAACCTATTATGTCAGGATTGAAGCCGTGTTTGTTTGGTGGCCTGCGGGTATGGAATCAATGAAAGTAGGACAACAGTGACAGCAATGTCACACGTTGCTGACTATGTCAATCAATAATAACATCTGTTGCTAGCTGAGAGCTAGCATGTGCCGCATGTCTTTTATACAAGCTATTTTGCTCATGTATGACTGAAAAAACAGAATTCTTCACCTCTTACCCAGAAGGAACCACGTGATGTGTTATCAGCTTTGTCTACCGGATATTCGGGTATGTACAGACAGGCTGTATCACTTGACTATTGTTGTTTACTTATCATGTGTCTGTACGTATTTCTTACAACAAAGATGCAGCAGTGCCTTGAAATAAATGCCAGTTTCGTAATTTTTTGTTTCCCCTTTCAAATGAATAGAAATGTCTCTATTCCAGCCTCCCAGAAAAAAAAAAACACTATGTAATGTTGTACTTTATATAAACAAAATAGATCCCGTGGCTGCATGCGGTGCGGTACACGTGTAATTCTTCTCTCCACAATGTTATCACCGAAATGTCATTTTTGTATTTTCTTTAGAAAATAAAAAACACAGCAGCATAATACTTTGCTGCCATTCTTGTAGCTGGAACTTGTGCTTTAAGAAATTGAAGGAATTAACAATTACATTTGGTACAAAACTTTGTGCCATTTTCAGGAATTATGAAACTAAAACTACTAATTTTTTTGGCATAAGTACAAAAGTTATTCATCTACTGTCTGAAGTTACAAACGATAATACCTGAGCAAACCCACGCAAGCACAGCAACAATGCAAAAGTCATAAAGAAAGGCAGATGCTGGGATTTGAACTTTTGAATGTGAACCTTTTATACTAACCTGGTACTCTGACTGATGCACCCCAGTACCTGAAGAGGTACCAGAGGGTCCAATGCGGGTTTTTTTATTGGGAGGACCCTGGTCCTGTCCATGTAAGCCTCCGCCAGCATTGGCTCCCGTGGCTCCGGATGTGCCATTGGTTTGTGTTGAGTTCTGCTGAGATGGGGCCTGTTGGGCTGCCGTTTGTTGCTGGTTCTGCGTTTGAGTTTGGCCTGTTGTCTGCTGGTGCTGTTGCGTCTGGTTCTGGAAACACACAGGTCAACTACTTACTAAATAGGAACAAAGAAGTCAATTGAATGGAAAAAGTCCGCCAGTGTAAAATGCTTTTGGCTACTTAGCTGTTATCGTATTATTTATTCAACTTGTGTTTGTGCTGCTTAAGCCACTTTTTTGATATTTGAAAAAAAGTACTTTAACAACGGGAATTGGAAAAATCTCATTTTAAAAGTTGGAAGTCAATCCCAAAATGTTCTTTGTAACATGTTCTGTGCAGCCCAATTTGTCGAAAACAGCATTCTGATTTATGTTTTGTTTGTGTATTATGAGTTAAATAAGCAAAAATTGAATTGTTTTAATCCATGTCAGGGGTCGGCCATTTTGCAACTTGCTGTCAACTGAAAATGACATCACAGGTCTCTGGTCACAACCAATCACGGCTTACCAGTTTTCTAAAGCTGAGCCATGATTGGTTGAAACCTGAGACCTGGCAACTGTGATATCATTTTTAATTGACAGCAAGTAGCAAAATGATGTGATGGATAAAAATTGGTAAATTTTCCTGCTTAACTTATATTACACAAACACAATATTAGAATGCTGTGTTTGGCCTAGTGTGGGGACATACAACATATTTTTGTAAACAAAAAAATATAGGGTTAATTTCTCCTTTAATATTAGAAGCAGAAAAATGTTTTTAGTTCCTCTAACACCTACAACACAGAAAACCACAATTACAAATGCCAAATTCCAGATACTGCAACAAGGTCAGTCACATGGATCAGCTGTTGTTTTCCAGCGTGATGGAGGAGCTTTCAGTTCTCAGAGGCTACACAGACAAAACAATGCCTCTTTCTTTACCAGAGGTCAAGCACAGGCATGTGTGTCACAAGCTAAGTCAACCTATAAGCAAGGTTTAAATCGGCTATAAACATTTTTGTAAACATTTGCACAATTTAATGTTGGACTAATTTTCCGTGAAAGTATTTTTGGAGCTCAGACTTGATCATATATGTAAAAAAAATAATAATTTTGAGACTCAAATGTACATGTTGCAAAAAAATGCAAACAGAATAACATTGCTACATATTATAAATATTTAATATGAGGTATTTTAAATCTTATAGACTTCTCCTGGGTGATGTATGTGAATGTGTGTGTGTATTATTTTCTTTCTAGACACTTATTAATCAACATAAACAACAATAAACATTTTTATAAACATTTGCACAATTTAATGTTGAACTAATTTTCCGTGAAAGTATTTTTGGAGCTCAGACTTGATCATATATGTAAAAAAAATAATAATTTTGAGACTCAAATGTACGTGTTGCAAAGAAATGCAAACAGAATAACATTGCTACATATACATTTATATTTAAGATATATAATATATAATTTAATATTTAATATGAGGTATTTTTAATCTTATAGACTTCTCCTGGGTGATGTATGTAAATGTGTGCATGTATTATTTTTTTTCTAGACACTTATTAATCAACCTGGTAATTTCCTGTTCATAGTTAATTTCTCTCCACTGTCACTAATGTGTTTCAGTTTTGATTGGCCGAACAAGACATTAAATTACCTTTTCTGCTTTCTCCTCTGGTTCGTCTTCATTGAGAAACTCTCTCTTTGGGTATGGGATCTGGCATCCAGCAAACACACTGTAGATGTAAAATAGCGATAAAAGGGATTCATTTTTTTTTTGCATAGTCAAGTACTGTATCAAATCAGCTGTAGTAATAAACAGGATGAAAAACAGTATAGGAATGTAAACATTCCGTATACTTCCTGGACTGCATCCCAGAGGGCCTGCTTTGTTATTTACTAAATCAAGAAGAAGGAAGTTGTCAAAAAATTTTGTTATGGCTCACTCAGTGGTTGGTAATGGGTCCTCGAGGAAGTAGGGATCCTGCAGTGCTTGCTCTGATGTGATTCTTTTAGTCGGGTCCATGGTGAGGAGTTTCTGGAGCTGAAAGAAGAAGAGCAGGCAATTACAGTATTTCTTCTCTTCTTTAGTGTATTCCTGGCTGCACGGCAATAAAAAGAAAATTAAAACTATGACTTGAAATTGAGCTTCTGTATACACACGGAGAAAACTGTCAGACCCCGCTGTTAATAAAATGAATATATTTGTATTTATAGGACTGCGTCTGGATATACTTACCAACAGGAAGACTTTGCTATCTGGTTTGACTTTGTGTTTCTCCATGTATTTGATCAAGCTGCTGTTTGCATATCTGTGGGGAAAAAAAAAAAACATGGAAAAAAACAGCTAAATATCATTTAAAACTGAGTACTTAATTCAAAGTGGTTTTTGAAATTGATTTTGCTTCAATTAACCAAGTGTAATGGATTGGACAAGCCCCAGATTCACTTAGACCATGTGGTGTACAAGGCTTTTGTCAGCGCTCTGCAGAATTCGACTCACGTTGTTCTTCTGAAGTCTTTCTGAAGTGTTGGATATTCAGGCATCTTCCGGATGTCTTCCCAGTCTTTATCTGAGTAATACAAAATCAAAACATGAACCATGAAGCGTTAACAACAATAGATTTGGAAACAATGGCCTCATTAAATGTGTTGTGAAAACATACTACACATTATAAAACACAAACCCTCTCAACTAAGTTGGAGTAATTTCAATCAGTTTTATTTTTACAGAGGATAAAGAATGTATCTGTGAGTTTTGTTGTGTGCTGTGTCAGCATGTGTTGCTGCTTGTGTTTAAAAAGAAATGCTTTAAACGTTAAGAATTATCGCAACATCAATGCTAATTTCGTTAGCATGTGTTAGCCTCACTTGCGGGGCTAGGATTTTTGCCTTGTTGGTTGTGACCTGAGAACTGGAAACTCTGATGTCATTTGCAGTTGACAGCAAGTAGCTGAGCTGGATAAAATAGGTGGATTTTGCCTGTTTAATTAATATTCCACAAACAAAACATTACCGTATTTTCCGGACTATAAGGCGCACCTAAAAACCTCAAATTTTCTCAAAAGCCGACAGTGCGCCTTATAGTCCGGTGCGTCTTATATATGGACCAAATGGATAATGATGGATGGATGGAACTTTAACTTTTAAAGTTTACTGATCTATCTGACTGTTTTGTTTTGTACTTATTAAAGTAAGCTTTACATGTTTAGTTTGTGTGTTGTGTGATATTAACATTATTGATATATTGTTATTATTTTCACTATTTCAAGTTATTATATTGTGATTGCATTAATGGTGCGCCTCATAGTCCGGTGCGCCTTATAGTCCGGAAAATACGGTAATCAAAACACTGTGTTTTGACAAAGAAAACTTTAGGATTGACTTTCCCTTTAACAATGTGAACATTTATGATTATTAAAAGAAGATATTAAATATGTACACACTATAGCTAAAAGATTTAGTAACAGAAGAATGTTTTTCCAAATGTGTGTATGTGTGTGTGTGTTTGTTTTTGTTTTGATTGCAGACCTGCAGGGTAACCCATCACGCTGAATATCCTGTCCAGCTGGTCATGATGAAAAGGGTTACTGGTCTTGATGTCTTCCTGGCGACAATGAAAAATTGGCTCTGACGTTAGCAGCTCTGCGAAGATGCACCCAATGGCCCAGATATCTACGTTCACACAAACGCAGACAACTATAATTAGTCGCTTATAGAAACACTCCTTGGTGTGCCGTCTACTATAGATCCAGCTTATATAAAGAGATACACCTTTATGTTATTTTTTTTCCTAAGGCTCCAAACTCACCAATAGCTTTGGTGTAGTGGCGGGCCCCCAACAGTAGCTCAGGAGCCCTGTACCAAAAGGTCACCACCACAGGGTCGAGGTCGGCCAGTGGCTTGAGGGGAGAGTTGAAGAGTCTTGCGAAACCCATGTCAGCTACAGAAAGTAGGTCAAGGAGATACAAAGACAGATAGAAGTCAGAATCAGCAATTAGAAATTTTAGTTGTCTTCTCTGTGAAATGATCTCAAATGTTAATCGAAGTTTGGGTTAAGGTTTAAACTTATTTTTTTTTGTTTTTCCCAGTGTTAACAATGGATGTATGGACAATGAAAGAGTATTTTTTGTGTTGGAATGCACTCGAAATGAGGTCACACTTGTACCCAGAATGGATTTTCGGGGAAATTCAATAAAAATACATGAGGTGGAAAGCAGATTTAGGCGCAAAAAAATATATCTATCAAAGAGGAAGGCACGAAGGAAATGTTTGAAGCTTTGTGAAATTGATTAAAAAATAGGTTGGAATTTTGATAAATAAATCTTTTATTCATCATGAGGCTGATTTAATTACATTTGTCTTGGACATGTAGGATATTCATATTTCAAAGGATTTTTGGCAAAACAAATAATACAGAGGTAACTCAAAGTTTGACAAGTTTACAATATTATCATTGAGGTCTTCCAACTTTTTTATTACATGCGGCTTTTCAAGACTTTATAAATAATTTTGGGGTGTCAGAATATTCTATCAATTCACCCTGAGGAGCATTTGTTGTACATCCCAAAGGTTTGATGCGCAAACCTTTTCAAAATATCAAATTAAGATTTATAATTTTGACTCCTGAAGGGTTCAAGCCCAACCCATGATTCATTTTTTCAGTAAGCACATGCAACAGGACTCCCCCCAAAAAACCTCAATGACCTTAAAATATGTGAAGGCATCTACATTTTGTGAACAGGTTTTAACAGGTCGAGTCAAAAATGACATGGTAACATTACAATTAAAGGGCTTTTTTTTTTTTTTTTAAGTTTCACATGGGCATAGAGCTCAAACAAAATGAAAATAAATGAACTGATCAAATTTGTTCCATGATAAATTAGAATTAAATATATACCAAAAAATGAAAAACCTGAGTTGGAGTTTTTTGTGAAAAGAATTCCTGATGAATGGGTTGTAAGTAAAAAGGACAAGTACCGACAAGATTAACCAAGATCAAGGCTTTGCTAACAATCTAAAACAAAGATGTAACGATTTGCTGAGGAGAAAGTAGAATACTGAACATCCCAAACAATTTTCTGAGGTTAATGTCCTAAAACATAATTTTTGTGAGGGGACTCCCCCGTCTTCAATTAGGATTAGGATTACTAACTCGTACATTGTTTACACTTTTAACACATTAATTTTTTTCAATTTAAGTGGAAAAAAAACATCAAAGCAAATGTTGATTTTTTTTATCATTAATTAGACAAATAAATACAAGGGATGTAAATATTTTGAAAGCACAAATATATATATATTTTTTTTTCTTAAATCTACCTTACCAATTTTAACTCTTCCTCGTTCTGGTCCTTCTCCCATTACCAAGATGTTAGCTGGTTTCTGCAAAAGAAAAAAACAAAACAATAATTTTACACATTTTGAAGTAACCAAAACTGTGAATTTTAAAGGGCAAGTCAAGTCTTATTGAAAAAAAATGGTGTTTGATTAGAGTGTACATGAGTACATACATTTTATCACTTGAGACCAAAAATATTTAATTAGGTCACATGACCCATGCTGAGTAAATCCAGCCTGACAGCGTCCATTTTTATAACTCCATGCGAACAGGGACAGTTTCAATAACATTACTGCGTGTTGTTACACCACTTTTGCAAAACCCAAAGAAACAAAAACTGCAAATTTTACGCCATTGTGACTTAAATCTTCCTGCTCATCACATAGAGCAGTTCTCACTGCTTCTGCATGTAATAAGCGACAAATATTAGCCAGTGGTCATCCAGAGACAAAAACAAAATCTAAGAAGGTTCAAATATGCCATGGGATGTTTCCAGCTGCTCACAGCCGAAGGCAAAGTATCTGCTCCCTAAATTTCCTTGTTGTGTTTGTGCGGATGGGAATTCTTCAGCTAAGCACACTGATCAGTCTGGCCCGAAGTCTTGTTGCTATAGAAACGGCACTAATAAGGAGATTTGTAGTTCTTGCCCACAGTGTGACATGTCTCTTCATATTCGTGAGAACTCCAGGCTCTCCTGTTTCTCAAATATTGCGATTTGAAAGTAAGAGTTTATTTCAGCTTTAGTTATGTACAGTGTACAGCAAGGGCATCAAACTGATTTTTTTGGCGGGCCGCAGTGTAGTCATAGCTTCTTTCGGAGGGCCATTATGACTGTCAACACAAATAAATGTATGAGCATCTCATATTATAGACAGTAAAAGCTACAAAACAAACGGACAAATAACTCGTTTTCAAATCAGACGAGTAAAAACTGGTCCAATATTTAAAAAAAAAAAAAAGATATTATTAAAAGTGAAGACAATTTGCAATTCTAGTAATGACACACGAATTTGATGCACAATTTGTCTTCGCGGGCCACATAAAATGATGTGGCGGGCCGTAACTGGCCCCCAGGCCTTGAGTTTGACACCTGTGGTGTACAGCATCAATATAACTTTTGCTATTTCTTTACAAAGATCAGTTCAGGACTTGCTAGGCTTCACTTTGGCATAACAAAATCCATTCCTGACTCAACCCCTAATCAAGCAAAATTTCATGATCCACTGAATAAGCCTCTCTCACAACAATAAGATCTAATTTGTCAAAACAGAAAAAATAAACATTTCCAGCCAGAAAACTAATAATACAATTTCATTCATAAAAATCCTTGTCATATACAGTAATATAAAAACACAGCACAGTTAACTAAATTATTGTTTCACTGAAACTCTCGAATATGATTTCTGATGTTATGTCTAAGTTATTAAGAACTGTGACTCAATCTGCAGTCACAATTTTACTTCATAATACGGTAAAGCAGAGACGTCATGAGTCTTCTGTTGCTGCAATCTTTGTGGAAGGGTGTACTGCTTGCAGGAAGACACAAATACACTGCAGAAATAGATCACCTTCAGGAATCCTCCCTTGTGGAAGTGATAGTTGGTACAGCCCACTGAACATTTTGCTGTGGTCTGCAGAGCTGCTCAGTTAGCATCTTGACAGCACAAGCTTGAGGCTCTTACATAACCCTGATAGGGGGGCGTGGCGCTGGGAGGGCAGTTAGCCCCTCCGGTGTAGCTTGTGGTGGGGAGGAGTGGGACATAGGAGAAGGAGGAGGAGGACAAGTGGGGGATGGGAAACATGCAGTGGTGCAATGCAAAGCATGTGGCAGAGTCAAGCTACACTATGTAGGGAAAGCAAAGCATGCTAAACACTAGCATACTCTTGCAGAGCAGTAGCAATGCTTGTTGAGTATATACTGCAATGTTTGAATGAAAAGGGGATTACTTAAACATAAATCAGCAACGTAATCAAAACAATGTGCCCTGGTTTGATTTATTGTTACTCACAAAAAGCCAGTCACCTGCTCACAATCATGAGAATCACGATAGCTCAGAGACAACAATGGCAGGAAATACTGGAACCGAACCAGCCTTAAATAAAACCACAGTACATTGTTATAACATCAGATAGCTTGGGTTTTAACAATGGAGAATTTCATCCAGCTGTGGCAGAAATTGGGATAAAAAGAACAAAAGCGCACAAACAACAAACACTTTGTGTGACTTTCAGTAAACACACAACTGGTTTAAAATCTGTTAGTTATTATTTCATTGAGAGAGCAAAATCCAAGAATAGTTCTTTCCCACAAATATTTAGAGGTTGAACAAAGGGTTTGTACAATGTTTTGTTTTTTTACACAGTAACGTAAATTAAATTAAACCAAATTAAACATATATTCATAATATTATACAGTACATTACAGCTAGCAATAGCATGTAATGTTAGCATGTTTATTTCTGTGATTCACATTCAAGACTTTCTACAATACCAATAGTTGTCTTATCACTCACTGATGACAACATTTATGCCTGGAATACGTAGTCCCAGTTTAATATGATCTTTCTCGATAGTGAGTGGGAGTTACAGTAATTATCTGACATATGACAGCAACAGTTGGGAAGGTTGAATAAAAAAAACATGTTATTTGGTCTTACGTTAGTTGTCACAAACAATATCAGGATCTCATGGCACAATAACCGTTAAATGTTCTTTAAATATATTAAAACCAATTAAAATACAGATTTCATTACCAACAAGTAACTGTTGAAAGGCTACTAGGCCTATTAAGATTATTAGATTTTGTATGTAATGTTTTATTTTAGCACTTCCCTAAGATTACCAAGTCATATGTATTAACTTTAATATCGAATCTTGATCTTTTAACATTTGTTAATGATAAAAGCTTCTTTACAGAGACAAAATAGAGGGACCATGTGTAAATGACAAGGTGGCTGAATCCCATTTAGCTCTCAAGCACTAGTGTCGCCTGTCAGTTTCTAAAATAAGGCACAATGCAATACAGTAATCCCTCGTTTATCGCGGATAATTGGTTCCAAAAACCACCCGCGATAAGTGAAATCCAACAAGAAGTACTGGGCAGGCTAACGAGTTAGCGGAACGATGCTAATTTGCGATCGTGCTAACACGCGAAAACGGACTTCTAAAGGAGTGTAAATGAACATTTGGAGCAATACTACATTTCCCTAAAGGTTAGACACATGTTTCATCAATTTAGAAGTTTTATTTTGACTTTTAAATGTTTTTTTTAATTTGGAGAAAAAAATCCGCGATGTAGTGAAGCCGCGATAAACGAAACGCGAAGTAGCGAGGGATCACTGTATAGGCAAAGCTAAAGTGGAAGTCAACTTAACAATAACTGTCTTTTTCTAGAATGAGAATTTGATGCAGCTCAAAGGATGGATAAGTAAATAAAGTTCATTGGATCAATCCAGTTTTAGAATAACTTGTGCAACAGAACATCTGACATGAAAGTGACGTACTTTCTGATATCAAATTCTGGGAATGATATGCTTATTAACATCCCATGTGGAAATGCTTGAATTACTGCATGTACACGCGATAATAATAATAATATTAGCAATTTCACGACATGGTCCACTGCCAATGCATTATAGTAACAAGCATAGGCGATTCCTTAATTGATCAAGCAAAACTGGCAAAGAGATTATCATCTGATGTCTGCATACTTCCTGATCCTGGCAGATTTACATAATGTGGCGTCCAGCTGTCACATGACCGAGGATTGCATAAGAGGAGACAACAACAGCGGCAGAAGCATGTGAGTAAGTAGCCACTTAACACTGGTTATCTGATATGGTTATGCCCTTGAATTATTGCCCTCCACGCCCCGAAGAGAATAATCAAACATCAAACACAAATTGAAAAAAAAAAATCATCTGAGTTACATTATTGTATTTTGAACTATCATGTTTTATCTTATTAAAAAATGCTGCAGACATAGTTGATACGATAACTTCATATAACTCTTTGACTTTTGTCTCAATTTACTTTGTTGGGTGAGTTGACTGTGATCTGAATTTCGAACAATCTAGGTGGAAATCCTGTCATTCTAATCCAAAGAAAGTCTGGATGTAGCCTGTGATCATATTCCTATTTATAAAAAAAATAAAACTGTGGGAAAGCCACGATGGAGACCATCACACAAGACTATGTGTGTTGTAGCCAGCACAAAAGAGCCAGACAACACTCAGAACAGAAAACCGGTCTGGTCTGGTCATTATAATTTGATTATAATTTGATTTGGTTGATTTCATTTCTTTGGGCCATTGAGATTTGTTATCGTCTGTTGTCTTATTGCCAACTAATGTGAGTTGTATATTAAACTTGCTTTACTAGGTGTATACAGATATGCACATTGACGAATCTTAATTTATAAGGTTCTTTTATGCTTCTTGTTTGCATGTGCTATTCCCAAAATAAAAAGTAGCTGCTATCTAGCATTCTTGCGCCGCATTGCTTGATCTGTGCTTCCGATAGGGACTGAAAATTTGGGAAAAGGGCTTTCATCTTTGCCACCCCTGCAGCATGAAATACACTGCTGACGAAAATTAAACTCTGTGTCGGGATTTTATTTGGAGATTTGCGTTCATCCTGAGGGACTTCCAATTTAGGACCACTGTTTTTAAAGTTTAAATTTCAAGGTCCTCCTCACATGTATTTTTTTACCAAACACATGGAAATTTGCAAAAAATAGATTTATATTTTAATTAACAAGATTGTACATAAATGTATTAATATGAATGAATTAATATGAAAGTGTTACACTGACTTGCAGACTTTTACGCAATCCCTACGATGTCACAAATTCCTACCAAACAGGCGTGGCATAAACAAGTCACGTGATAAATAAATGAAATAGGCGCACCTAAAAACCTCAGATTTTCTCAAAAGCCAACAGTGCGCCTTATAATCAGGTGCGCCTTATATATGGACCAATATTGAGCCACTACAGCAGGCGTGTCCAAAGTCCGCCCCTCGGGCCAAATGTATATATTTTATATATGGACAAAGTTTTAAAATGGGCCATTCATTGAAGGTGCGCCTTATAATCCGGTGCGCTTTATATATGGACAAAGTTTTAAAATGGGGCAGGGTTGGGGTTAGTGCGGAAAATACGGTAGATAAAATAAAGCCTACTGACCAACCAAAATTAAACAACTTTTTTTCTTCAAAATTGCAGCTTTTATAATTTGTAGATTCCATTCTGCTGCATTGCAATATTGATTTAAATGCTGTCACTTCCTTGGGTCCCTAATGGCAACCAAAAACACCCCAAAAAAATCTAGGCATTATAAAAGAAGGGCAATCGATTCATGGGAAAAGTGGAGCAGTGAAGCTAAAATAATATAGCTGCTCACCAGATCCCTGTGGAGGACCCAGTTGGCGTGGAGGTAATGGATCCCATCCAGAATCTGATACAGGAGAGACTTCACCATCCCTCGGGGCAGCTGCATGGGCTTTTTGTTGGCCTTGGAGGCACGGTGGAACTTGATAATATGCTAAGAGAAAGGCAGAAGAATTTAGTGTGTAGAAGCTTTACTCTGCGTGAAGTCATCTTGGATTAGTTCAACTAATACCAAGATCTAATACCGAGTAGTAATGTAAATTAGGCATTGTCTTTTATGAGACACAAGTGAATAATTTGAAGAAAGGGAAAAAATATATACCGTATTTTCCGCACTATAAGGCGCACCTACAAACCTCAAATTTTCTCAAAAGCCGACAGTGCGCCTTATAATCCGGTGCGCTTTATATATGGACCAATATGGATTCGTGGATGAGGACTAATTTATTAAAGTAAGCTTTACGTGCTTATTTTGTGTCTTGTGTGATATTAACGTTTGAGCAACGTTGAGTTATTGATATATTGTTATTGTTTTCACTATTTCGAGTGTTACTATATTGTGATTGCATTAACGTTTGAGCAACGTTGAGTTATTTATGCTATGCGCCTTATATATGGACAAAGTTTTAAACTGAGCCATTCATTGAAGGTGCGCCTTATAATCCGGTGCGCCTTATAGTGCGGAAAATATGGTACACATCACTACTATTTTGATTAATTAAATATTTTGATTTGATAAAAAAGTTTTAGTCATCAATACTTTTTTAATGAGGCCATTTGAAGCTATTTCATTGACTATTGTGGGTTTTGCGGAAAGGATACAAGCAATTCTGTGAGTTCACATTAGTTGTTGCATTGTGAAACATTTCCACTAATCTCACTGTTGCATCAATATTTTGAATATCTTGAAATCTTGGTGTTAAATGGACTGATTTTAGCAACAGTGACTTGATTTTCACTTTTGGCCACCAAGGTCACGTAATTCGACCAATTAAAAATTAAGTGGCTTGTTTGTTTCCATTCCATGTTTTGATCTGAGCCTAAAATTAGAATGTGAAAAATCTGGTATGTTTTTTTCTTTTTTGTGTTAGATTAAAACATTAATAACATTGATCAGTTACTTTGATGTTTTGTTTACCAACCGAAAATGAAAAGACTAAATGACACACAGAAGCAAAAGAACATAACGCTTTAACTGGTTACTTAGCTACTTAGTATTGACGCTCGAGGCAGTTGCCATAAATTAGACTTTTTGACGTAATTTGACAGTGACAATATACAGATACTGTATGCTGTGATCTCCACAAAGATTACAGTGACAAAGACGATGACATCACAAAGAAGCAGCATGGCACGATGAGTAAAGAGAAGTAAGCGATGGTATTAAAAAAAATATATGACCTGCTGATTGTCCGGAGTTTCATTTTATAACCATGATTATTTAAAAAAAAAATTGATTTCAAAAATTAGAATACAGTTACAAAAACTAGTACCGTATTTTCCAGACTATAAGGCACACCTAAAAACCTAAAATTTTCTCAAAAGCCGACAGTGCGCCTTATAGTCCGGTGCGCCTTATATATAGACCAAATTCCTCAATTTAAACTGGCCCGAAGCATTGTGTCATGAAATCAATCACAAGTGGCCCGCTGAAGACTATGAATCATGAATCAAAAAGACTATGGATCATTATTTTGTGATTATAAAGTAATTTGTTGTGTCTGAAGTTGAAATAAAAAAGATAAAATGGAGAGTGATTTGATTTGGATTAAAAATCTGACATGATGCATTAATGGTGCGCCTTATAGTCCGGTGCGCCTTATATAAGGACACAGTTTTAAAATGGGCCCTTCATTGAAGGTGCGCCTTATAGTCCGGTGCGCCTTATAGTCCGGAAAATACGGTAATCAAAACTATATTCATAGGGCCAATATAAATGTGATCATACAATTGACAAACAAGTCTCTGATGTCGCTTCTTGAAAAACCTCTGGGAAACACATACTTCATGGCATGTAACACGGACATGAAACTGATACTCACCCAAAGGTCATGTTCGGCATAGTCTAACAGGAGCGAAACCTTTCGGTCACTGTGGGACAGGAACACTTTCTGCAGGGCAATCACGTTAGGATGTTTCAATTCCCGCAACAGCTGGAGAAGAATAAAAATGTCAAAGAATGAGGTCACAGTGAAACAAAACCACACGAGCACAACTACCAGGAATAGGCTTCAAATAAAATGTTTTGGGTTTTTTTTTTTTAAATAAAAATGTACCAGTTCTACAGAAGTGGTAGTGAGGTTATACAAATTGTACAAAACATATTTTCTGTCCAAAATTTGGATATTTTAAAGTTGTTATGCACACTGACAGAAAAACAAAAATACAAAAATTGGGAGACAGCCATAGGTTGAGATATACGGGAAGCAACTTCTAACTTTTTAAATGTTCAATTTTATCCCATTTCGCTACATTTACTGATAAGAAGCTATTGTTTGTCAGGTTTAAAAGTAGTAATAAAGTAGTAGTAAATCGAATTGAGGGTTCAGGACAGAAAATGATGGCAAAGTAAGAGTAGCTTACTTTTTCTCCAAAACAATAGACAGAGCCAGTGACTTAACAAATTGGCTCTGAGCCTCTGACATATTAAGAAAGGCATGTTTGTAAATGCTTTGGGCTGGTTTCAAAAAAAGCCTCATGAGATGATGACTACAAGTAATAGAGAAAGATTATAATGTATTAAGATACTATGAAAACATGTTTATAAAATGTTTCTCTGTGGATATTTAGATAAACTCAAAAATACTAAAATTGCAATGTTTGTATCCGAATATTAAAATTGTTTTCAAAATTGTCTTCAGACTGTTGACAATTTTGAACACATCTTTGCAAAAGACATTTGGGGATCTGCTGCAAAGAAGCTGGACTGCGGACATCATGAGTGAATATGGACGTTTTACAAAATTAATTAAAATTAATCTATGAATGAATGTGTGCGAGTGATATGAACGATACCGCTGCTGTCAGTGTCAATTTAGCTCAGTTAGGGTGGTGAACCCTTTGCCCTCATTTATTCCCGACCATAGATTCAACCATGAACTTGTTTTTATTATCTTTTGATTACTATCTGCATTCTAATAGAGCGCAACCTGTATGCATTGCCGTAACGGAAGCTTGATTTTCTGCTTTTATCGTGACAAGATTGCATCTCTCTTCTGAGAAACAGATTTTTAAAGAGCAAAAAAAAACAATCTGCAATTCATCATCATTTGAAATGGACTAGCATTATTTGGAATGGACTATCTAATTAGTAAAGGGTCTGATCACTCCATTGAATTTTATTTCAAGGGACCATCCGTCTAGCTGGCAAGCTTGATAGTCGGTTGTTGGAACAACAATAGAAAAGTCGCATAAGGTCTCGTCGTCAAATTTTTAGTGTGAGCAGAATGATCAGTAGCAGACACCCATAACGACTCAAGGGACCACACCACTTATGACTTACATAAGAGTGGATGCAAACATGTCAAACTTGTCTGACTCAAAGAATTTAACGTCTGTCAAGAGCATTTGCTATGAGGAAAAACTAGAAATTCAGCTTGAAAGTGAGCACTTTTTTTTTTTTTTTTTTTTACAAAAGACAGAGAAGTTTGTGGTATGCTACAAATTACTTTATACCAAAAGTCAATCAGCAAGAAATCTGAAACCTTAATACAGTGATCCCTCGCTATTTCGCGTTTCGTTTATCGCGGCTTCACTACATCGCGGATTTTTTAATCAAATTAAAAAACATTTAAAAGTCAAAATAAAACTTCTAAATTGAGGAAACATGTGTCTGACCTTTAGGATAATGTAGTATTGCTCCAAATGTTTGTTTACATTCCTTTAGAAGTCCGTGTTAGCACGATCGCGAGTTAGCCTCTTTCCGCTAACTCGTTAGCCTGCCCAATACTTCTTGTTGGTAACCGTACTTTGCGGATTTCACTTATCGCGGGTGGTTTTTGGAACCAATTATCCGCGATAAACGAGGGATTACTGTAGAAACAAAATGTCCAAGCAAAGACAGTACATTTATAGTGCATTATTTCACAATCACTCGCTTTTGGAACTGTTTTAGCAAAAACATAGAACCAAATTCTGGAATATCACGGATAAATCACAATCACTCAATTGCAACCCTGACTGGGCCCCTAGTGCCCACAGACCAAGTCTTGGAACTTGCTTGTCTGTGCTGTTAGCCATCGCTCACACAATTAGCAAAATTAACTGTAGCAACATACAATCAATCAATCTGATCACTTCCATGTTATTACAAAAACGTACTGACAAACTCACCCTAGGTAAAATAATAACATGTGAGGAAGAAAATGGTTTGTTAGTCCTCATTTTAAGTAAAATAGGTCATGTTTTCATAAAGAGCTCACAGGAAAAGCACTCACTGGAGGAGTTCCAAATATTCTCACCAAAGCCACATGCTTGCCAGGAGTGCCAATGGAATGTGAATATAATGATAAAGTGCAGCTTATTTGTTTTACAAATGCAACACGAGCGGAACCTCAGTAAAACCAAAATATGCCTTATTTACAGAGAAATATAAACAGTAGTTATTTGTTACAGGCAGAGCAAGCAAACATTTCTGGAATAATTATAACAAATTTCAAACAGTCTATATACAGATTAGCACACTGTGACCTGACAAGATGTTCTTGAGTATTTTAGAAAACAGATTACAATTTTTTTTCCAACATATCTTTTAATTCAAGAATCAACATCTAACAAAAAACGACAATCGTTTTGTCATGTATATGAGAAATAAAACAAGCAGTCTAGTTCTTGTTGACAAATATGTTAGCATGACCGTAGCAATGTTGTTAGAAAAACACTACGGCCTAGAAATACCCCTCCAGAGAAGCGAGGAGAGATTTCCAACATGCACTTGGCAAGCAGTGGGTCGATAAATCCCCTTTCATGCGAATGCTTGCTGGCCGCACTGTAGCTGTGCAGCAACATCAACGCCAAGCTTTTTCCATCCAAAATGAATTCAAGCAGACAGCCTAAAGGTTACTAATTTATTACAATTTAATGATATAATTCGATTAGACAGAACCGTTGCAACCTTGACAAGAAGGTCAATTTGGGCAACTACTTTTGCAAAAAAAATAAAAAATAATTCTAGTATTTTTGTTTAAAGAACAGAGGAGGTAATAATAGCTCCAGGACTCATTAGCCCCCTGGAAACATTTATGTTTGAGCTTTTACCGTCCACTTCGACTGCAAATACACTTAACAGCTGTTCACTGTGTGTTTAGTGAAGCAAGTATTTCGAAACAACAGTTGATGCTGGCGAGATAACAGGAACGAGCATAGAGAAAGATAAATAATTTCCTTGGTGTACTGCAGTTTGGATGTTGGGTCTGTCAATGTATTTATTTTCTTATAGGTCATTAGGGCATGGAGAACTGCTTCACCAAGTCAGTCAGTAACAATAACATGAAGAGTTAATGAATAACCAAAGGCCTTGTGAATGAGATTAAACCATTTCTAGGTGATTTCCATTTATTCAAAGATTTTTAACATATATTCACTCAATTTTTCAATGAAAATAAAAAGCAAACTACCTTGGTAATGTGACCACAGCATAAATGTAATACGTCTTTTTGTTGTACTTCATTCTTACTTGCTACGATTCACCATGTTTCGGTATTATATGACTAAAAAAAATAGTGACACATTTTATAATTCAAATTTTAGCGCAAGTCTTTTTGTTGTACTCCATTCTTACTTGCTGCAATTCACCAAGTTTTGGTATCATATGACTAAAAAAAATAGTGACATATTTTATAATTCAAATTTTCAAAACATTCGTTTTAGCTTTTGGTGAGTTGTCTAGACTAGAGTCAATGTTTGTTGTTGTTTTTTTTTTAAATAGTGAGACATTTTATAATTAAAATTTTCATAATTCTACATTGTACATTGGTTTTGGCTTTTGCTGAGTTGAGTCTAAACTAGAGTCAATGTTTTCTTTGGTTTGGGGCGAAATAAACAAAGCCCAAACCAGCAGGGACACAAAATAAATATTTTTTAAACAATAGTGACAATTAAAATTTTCGTAATTCTACATTGTACATTGGTTTTGGCTTTTGGTGAGTTGTCTAGACTAGAGTCAATGTTTCTTTTGTTTGGGGCAAAATAAACAAAGCCCAAACCAGCAGAGACGCAAAATAAATATTTTCTAAAAACAAGACTGAAAAAAAGCAGAAAGGCAAGATAGCTGGGAACAATTTAAGAAAGCTTGAGACCAAAATGAAATTTTAGACTTCTCATTCACATTAGAAAGTCAATATGAGATCATTATTATAAAATCTAAATGATTCAGTCATTAACGGAGGTTCAAGGAAGGTTTTAGGCAAGATTAAATTTAAATTCCGTTGTACAAGTGGGACAATGACAATAAAGATCTATTCTATGCAAACTAAAAACTTTCTTCAAGTATTTTCAGGTTTATGATGGCAGAGCCAACAATGGCAGGTATAAACGAATGTCAGTGATGAGGTAAAGCTCATAATCACAAATTCAAACAAACACATGACAAAGTTCAATAAAAACCAGATGCAGCAAACAGAGCATTTGATTATTTATCCATTTGTAAATAGAAAAACGTCTGTGACTCCAAACAAACAAAATCCTGGGAAGATATTTTCTTAGACTCCTCTCTTTTTAATGGAATTTAATCTTGGCTTTTTTTAACCATCAGAATTTTCCTATCAATGACAAAGCACTGCAGACAGCCAGTGGCTATGCTACGTTACACGATGTCAAATAGTGCAGCCAAATCAATTACAGAGATACAAAGATGACTTTGTTTTGCTGAGAATGCTTTGCTTATATTTATTTACACAAACAAAATGTTTCACTTCTGTTCAAGAAGGAAAAAACCCACAGTCACCTCGTAACTCTCTGAAGTTAAAGTAAAATTAAAAAGTAATTAATGACAACTAGATTTATTTTTGTGATCCAATAGAATTATTCAAAACAACAACAACAAAATAATGGAATCAGTCATGACAAAACTGTTGGTATGCATATCCACTGTTGGTCACAAAGTTTCTGGAACTATCAAGACATTCTGTGGGAAAATGTGCTGCCCAAAGTCAGAAAACTTTTTTCAGATCATAGTCCAATGACCCAAAACACATGCCAAAAAAATAAAACAATGGGTGGGCCTAAATACCAGTCGGTTTCAGAAGCCTCCCAAGTCACAGAAATTCCAGAATCATAAAAATAAAAAGCCTGATTTGAATATTTTTTATTCATTTTTATTCATTATGACAAAAATTAATTTGTATTTAATTCGTACAATATGCAAATGCCAATTACTTTAAGTTTCGGTGAATTCAGAAAAACTTGGTATTCAAAGAAAAAGAACTTAAAATGTTAATATGTTTCTAAAGGTCATGTAAAACTATCTTTGGAGCTTGCACAATATCACAAGATGTGTTTGCGTCGTGTCACTGGCACTGCACGTAGGCTAACTTTAGGTGAACATGGCCAAGTGGAAACAGACTGTTACGTAACAAGCTAACGGAATGTCGAAGGGGCCGTGTTCTTGTTCCACCGCACTTGGACGGATTGGCATGCTGGCATGCCTTCAACCCCACCCTAACCCTAACCCCCCCCCCCCCCCACATCAACACCACACTTTAGCCTCAACCTCTAATTTCACTTAACTGAGTCGATTTGTTGACTCCATTTTATTGCCATTATAGAAACTAAAGAAAATTGATTAGTAACAATTCCAAAGGCAATGTTTAATTGCACGTTCCATTTCAGGCTCCAGATTTTAGAAAATGTCAACAAGTTTTTATTTCTCTAGCATTATATACGGGAGGTAATCAAGTTCGCGTGGGAACCAGTAAACAACATTTTGAGGTTACAAAATGAAGGCAATAAAGAGGTTTGCACACTGGTGTAAGAACATTCGGTTACTGACGTTCTTACTTGATTTTTTTTTGTGTTTATTTGCATACTTATTTACTTTTTTACTTGCACACTTTACTTATTTTCTTACTTGAATGTCAGTGGTTTCGGATCTTTACCCATCAGTTTAAAAAATTCAGGGATCATGTCAAACTTTATCAAAGCAAGAGCTTTATTGATTTTTGACACTCACTCGCTTGATGTCTTTTTCTTGTTTGATTAGTCCTGCAGGGCTTGGTTCTTTACCCCTGTGTAATTATCCTCTGTAATCCTATCAGCCTTACTTGAAATTGTGACATTGAAACATGAACGTCCAAAATGATGACAAATATATTCGTATAAAACTAGGGGGCCCGGTTTTATATGAATCTACGTACTTGTCATAATTTTGTTTGATTACTAGAAAACTGTAATTGTCTTTATTTTATCAACAAGAAATATTTTTGGGTAATTCAGCTTATAGTACTTTTGCCACAATAAAATTCAAAATGTAACTTACAGCAATTTCTCTGCACGCGGACATTGAAATTCCAGTGCCTTCTATCTGTTTCAGTGCATATTCCTTCTCATCTATCCTGTAGGGGGAAAAAAGAAATAATATTACTTAATATTTAGTTTCAAAATATGCATTAAGACTTCTAATTCATATTGCTAACCGTATAAAGATGGGCAACCATTCGCACCATCACTGAGTGGGAACTGCAATCATGCAAATGTAGCACAACATCATCAGTGACTCAAAGGAAATCCAATCTAACAAAATAACAGTGTGGATGTATTCAAAATGATGCAAATATGAAGGACTAAATGGGAGAGTGTAGCCAGGATCAACATCAAACAAATCCTCAAACCCACTTCACCCTAATTTGCATTGGAGATAATAAGCGGTGTTGAAAATGGATGGATGAACGGACAGATGGACAGACAAATGGCTGGATTACACTACAAATAGTGTTTTATTTAGCTGTTTTTGGATCATCAACCAGAAGTGTCCTAAACTAATATTAAATATGACTAAATATTAAGAAATATTACTGTACTCATTGTTACTGCCATGTCACTTTGTAGTGACATTATTAACGTATTATTGTCCTAGCTTTGTCACTGTATTATTTGCATAAAATTAAGTAAAATATTCATCTTGATCATTTCATTTCCACCAATTTCATTTGGCGAATGCCCAACTCAACTCTACTCATATATTGTTAGCACAGCTATCTCCATAAAACATGCCTGACAGGACATGACTGCGTAAACTAAGTTTGAAATCATGTGTATATTTAAGCAGTAATAAGGTTATGATACAACCTAGAAGGTGTCGATCCGGATCTGAGTTCACAAACCCCGCAAATAGTTAGTCAAACGCTTGAGAGTGACAATGTAAAACGATAAGCTAACTTTCACATCTAGAGTATGAAAAAAAAGTTTGATCGTGCAGCGTTGGGAAAAGGGGGTGGGGAGCGCGGGAGAGGGGGGGGGGGGGGGAATTTGGCCGCGAAAGGAAGCCTGTTATCGCGTGACGTGAAGATGACACCCGTGCCGCTTGTGTGCGTTATCGTACGATGAATAGCAAGCATAATATTGATGAGACATGTCAAAAAATAAGATGACCCTCTACTATGTTGTGCAGGACTGTGCTGGAGGGAAGAGGAGACGAGCGGGCAGGGGAAATGGAGGGGGTGGGGGGGGCTTGGTGAGTGAGCGCGTTACATGAAAACAAAAACACAGACACGGGCTATCACTTTGGGAGGGGATTCAAATCTAACGCGCCGTTCGTAAACACATGCAAGTGTTGCTAAACAAAATACATCCAGCGGTCACTTCCATATCAACATAAACAATAACGTCCATGGTCATCTTACCCGTCTTTGCGCTTAGCTTTATAAACGTGCCCGTAGGTGCCTCGACCCACTTTGCAACCTTCATATTCGAAAAGATCTTCTACTCTCTCTCTCTCGGCAGCCAGCTTTGTTTTGAAGTCGTAATCCATTCTAACCCATAAATACGACGTAATTTACAATAAAATAAAATATTAATTATTACATGCATTAATTAAATAATCTGGTCGGTTTATTCCCCCACCATTTCCTTGTTTGGGATTTTGGTCTGCTCCGCTTAATGTTCACTGGCTCGTTGACGTTTCTAATTGGCGCACAAGGCTTTCTGGGTAATGTAGTTTTTAAAGGCAAACGCAGCTGTTCAACACGACGTGAAAATTGATATTTAAAAACTACAATCGCGTATCTTGCCGCGGTGCGTTACACTGCGTACTCCTGTATGTTTTTAAGAATTCAGGGATTGGTTGTTTGAATTACGTATGTATATTTACGCAGTTGTTCACTAATAATAGTACACAACTTCGGCTTCACAGCAATTAATACATAAGAATATAAAAACAAAATAGTTATGCAACATCAAAAAGTGCGTGCGTTCGTGCGTATGTTGTGGCAATAATATATTTATTTAATGTGCATTGCGACTAGTTCATTTTATACCGTTTTTGTTCAATTGAATTCGTGACACTGATAACTAGATGAAATACTGTATTACTATAAAAGTTTAATTACAGTTAAATTTTACGTGCAATGTATTTATTGTGACTTCCAAGTCAAAGGACACATAAAATAATAATCACACTTGTATATATTCTTTAATTATATTTAACTGGAATGTGAGGTAAATTTGAATAATTCCACTGATTTGTTGACATTTGGGAAGATATAAGGTAGTAAGATAACTGCTCTGACATGTCGCTGTTAGATTGCCTGTCAAACAGTTAGAGAGACCATTCTGGTATTTTGCAAGTGTCCTGCAACATCTCCGAAGTCTAAACCCGACTGCTTGTGACTTTTTCTCTGTAGATTTTATAGAGTTTACGTTGTCCTCACTTGCTGCGCGTACGTCACGTGACGTCGTGTTGTCAAGGAGAACTTAGCTACCTATAGCTGAAACGGACAGCCCTTTGGACCAATCGTATCTTAGCAAATATAGTCCTACAATACGATTGGTTTTACAAGATAATGACGTATTCGTCGTTGTCTATATAAATGCACCTCTTAGTCGGCATGTAGAGCTGTACACAGTATGGCCGGCGATATTAGCTAGCACTCGCTAACGGTATTCTCTGCAAAAGGGAAGACGGTAACGGAAGAAAAATCATTTGGCTTGTTTAACGGACTGTACATCTCTAAGTTATAATCTAATTGAATAGGGATTCAATAAGATCAAACGTTATAACCGACGTTTACTTTTAATTTTTTGATTGTGCGTCTGTTGTCTCATGATGGAAGATAGTGGTGCACATTTCTTCGAGGGGACCGAGAAACTGTTGGAATTGTGGTTCTCCCGGCAGGATGAGACCAAAGGAACCGGGGACCTGCGCACCATCCCAAGGTTTGTTTCATTGTGGGACTTCTGAATTTGTTGTCCTTATAGAACGTCATCGCCATATGCTTGCCGATATTTCCTTTTCATTATTTTATGTGTAATATTCAGGTGGATATTTTATTTTTTCATTTTTTGACGCGATCGCCGTTAATTCATTTTAGAAGAGGGGAAACCAAAGACGGTCACTGGAGCCCACGCAATAGTTTACGCCGCCAGTTAAAAATGGCCACCCCTCCTGACTCATTCATTGCCGAGTAGACGTATAGTGACTTAACAGAATTTTCTCTTTACCAAGTGCTTGTGTATTCCGAGTCGGTATGTTAAATCAACCGTGTTGAATTCAAATAGAAAACAGGCTCACTGTTTAATAGTTAAGACTTGTTTTTTGTGTGTGGTGGTGGGGTCGGGGGCGTCATTTACCCGATTCATTTTTGTGGTTTCATCTCCAGTCCACGAAAAAAAATCCTTCCGCAATGAACAATTATATTAATTCGTATCGCCTTCTGTTTTCACTGTGAAGGTCACAATTAAGCGTAGCATCTTATTTGTGCGCACCCGTTTTAGCAGGCCCTTAGATAATAAACGTCATTTGAATTAAATCGTACAGTTAAAAAGTAGCTAAACTGGTTTGCATGGTTATGTGATGTTTTTTATGCGAAAGGAAGAGTAGTATTTACGTCACTAGGCAACTTCATGGAGCCACATCTGAAGTCAAGCATGTGGTCGGTCGGTCGGTCGTCACCACCTCGTGTTCCTTTTGCTAGCAACCTACCACGCCGATATACGAATTGCATTTACGAGTCTGTCACGTTCTGGTAGTTTGTGTAAAACCCTCTTTAGCAGTTCCCCCCCGCTTTACTGCCGTGGTTGTTTTTATCAAGTAATGACTGTAGAATAGTCGTTTTGGAAAGGGGACAACTTCTTCAACGGACTACTTGAAAAATGTCCCAGTCACGTTTCTAGGCATGCTTTTTGCTCCCTCCCAGTACATTTGATTGGCTTGAGGGGCTTTGTGCAAGAACCTGTTCTGGGCTTCAAAGCAGACTGATAATGATCTTGAACCGCTCATAAAAATGACAGTGACGACTATGCAAAGGATATTAAAAAAAAACAGAACTCGTTGGCAAATTTGCATTGGTAATTTCTTTGGTTATTGAAATGACTTTGTAGAGGTAGTCAGGTTTCAAAAATGTAAAAACATTCCTGTGCTGACATGTTGGTGCATTTGTAGGTTGTCATTTATAAAAGCTGTTCGTGGAACTGCAACTCCTAATTGCTAACTAGAAGTTAGAAGAGAATCGAGGGGAAAACAAAAAAACAGGAGTAGTTTGTGCTCTGGTTTGAACATGTTACCAGAGCGCAAAAGCTACAAATGTGCTTTTCTTGAATCATTGCACCCTATAATGAATTGAGATAAAACCAAATTGTCTTTTATTTCACAGATGCGTACCCAATACCAAACTTGCTGGTTTTCATTTATTTCATATTTATGAAGTTGAATGTTTTTTTTTAATAACCTAAATTGTGACTTTTTGAAGTTAAGAACAATGCACAATGACCTATTTTGCGTGAAAATACAAAACAGCCAGTCGGCGAATGCCTATTACAAGAGTTAATTTTTGTTTATTTTCAATTACATTAGCTAGTGTATCCTACCATTGCTAGCTAGAACACACCTCATAATGTTTTTAGATACCACACTGTTGTGTGTTTATTTTTAAATGGCGCTGATCCATGTTTGCTTTCTTTGGTGCTTTTTACGTAAACTAACACTGAACAAACAAACCTCATCACAGAATATCCCGACACTACTTTGAGGAAGCAGACTGTCTTCCACAAAATTGTCGTTATCAGTTTGTTAAACTTGTATCTATGTATGTTAAAGGAGAGGTCAACCCAAGATGTCAAAACGTCCAGTTAAATCTTTTTCTTTTTTTTCTTATAAAATCATAGTTCATTTGCCTTTATTTTAGCGTATGCCTAACCTGTAAGACTAAAACCAATGTAGTAAATCTGATAGCATTTTTGGCGGTTCGTTTTAGAGATTCATTAGTTACTGTTCCATCAGCACTCCCTTTCGGCAATGTTTCTGATGCTCACAGATTGTTGTCTTCATAATCACTGATAATTTATCTTCCCTCAAACTGTCATCCTATCACAAAATGTGGTTGTTGTTTTCTTCTTTTTTTTTCTAATCAGGCATCTTATGAATACAGATCTGTTAATTTCCCCCCAGAGAACCGATTAAAGCCTTGCTGTGTTACTGTGGATCAGGCTGGCTGACTGTCGGCCAACTTTCAAATAAGTCCACAAGGGCTTTAAATTGTGAAAGAGCACTCACCTCAACACTCCCCATTGACTTTCAAAGCCGGTTACATTCACTCTTCCGCTAATTTGATCAAGCAGAGGACGATTACATCTATTGTAAACAGACTCCTCTCTTTTTAAATTCCCTTGTCCATCATTTGCTCCGATTTGGTTTGACGTCTGGTTTAATATTAAAAAGGCATCCTTTGTCTTGGTAATTCAACACTTTGTAGTACTTGGCCATCATTTGCACTCCTTTCTGGGAGTCCAATCTAAATGTGATCCTGCCCAAGCACCACAAATAGCCTTTGGTGTAGTTTCACACTCGAGTGGGAGTTGACCTCCGTCTCCAATGGTGTCTCGCTGGTCTGAGGATATACTCGTATTTTCTGGAGCGACCATAATTGAAGGTGTTTTTTTTTTTTTTAAATTGTATTTCTTACCTTCCCATCCAACAAATGTCTTTTTCTGTCAAAAATATTCAAGGTATTCTTATTCACACCTGCTTTTTACGTGACCACATGGTCATATTTTTGGCTACCCCAGCCAGCCCACGCTGCTCCCCCGGGTGAACTAAATAACCCTTATCTCCATGACCTTGCAACTTTGCCATGCTCTGCAGCAAGTATCTTATTTCTTCGAGTTATGTCGAGGTTACCTCATCTAGAGAGTGAAGCAATGCTTGGAATGTGAACAAGCCACCATTGCTAAATTGTGCCCATTCTTTTTGTGTTTTCTTTTTAGGTTTGAGTGGGACAAACTTTTGGAGAATGTGCACTGTTTGATCATAAGTGTGACAAAGACCGACAAGCAGGAAGCTTATATACTCAGGTGAGATGTAGACCAGTATGTCTGCCGCATTTGGCTATGAATAGAAGGCTTTCCGGGATTAGACTGGTCACCTTTCAGTCACTTGGCATTGCCATTGCTTGTTGGCGCTTTCGGGTGGCGACGTGAGCGCTCTACAATTCTTTAATATCAGTGGAAATGCAAATTCTTCATCTTAACCGGAAAATCAAAGCACTCAGTTGTTTTCGTGACTAAATATCAATCATTGGTTAATAAAGAGTAATTGGGGAAATTTTCATTATTATAAGCTTTTATCCGATTAATCGATTTTAAAAATGGAGTGGGGATTTGGGGAAAGTCAGAAGAAATGAGCCTAGATATCAGGAAGATTACACAAGTCTGCTTAATTTTTTGGGGTGGAATTTCCAGATGCCTGAAGGTTCATCTGTTCCCCAAAAAAAATATAAATACCATGGGAATGTCCAGTAATCATCATGCATAATGAGGCTGGTGCAGTTCAAAAATTAAATGGCAACACAACAAAAAAACATTGTGGAATTACTGAAGCAACATCCCGAAGATTAAATCTTTGAGTGTCACTGAGTCTTCTAAATGAACAGTGTCTCTGTGTTGGTGAGGTAATTGAATTGCCCTTTGTCTTTCCCTCCCCTCCCGCCATTCAGTGAGAGTAGCATGTTTGTCTCCAAGAGACGTTTCATTTTGAAAACATGTGGAACCACCCTCTTACTGCAAGCACTGGTGCCTCTGCTGGAACTCGCCAGGGAGTACTGCGGGTTTGATGCCATCGAGGTAAGACACATCCTTGTTAAATATAATAGCTTTTTTTTTTTTTTTCTTTTCCAACGTTTTGGCTCACGGCCAACTTGATTAACCGGTTTTGCAGAACTTCTTCTACTCCCGCAAGAATTTTATGAAACCAACCCATCAAGAGTTTCCTCATCGCAACTTCCAAGAGGAAGTAGACTTTCTCGGCCAGATTTTCCCAAGTACGTGACCAAAAGTGTTCGTGGCTCTTGTCTTTATTTGTAAGGCCAACTGTAAAAAAAACAAAACACCTGTTAATTCCATATTTGTGGCCCATGTCCAATGCTTCCACAAACTTGCATGGAGATATGTTAAGCATCATAGAAACCACAAATTATATTTATGAAGAAGTGGAGACATCTCTGTTTAAGCTAAGGGCCTTATCCACTTGGAACCAGCAGATGATTATACCTTGAAGCATGTCTAATTATTTTAACCATTGATATTTAACCCAGTGGGTATTTTGTTGCTGTCATGAATAGATAAATATTTATTATGGGGTCTTTGACTTCCTTTAGATGGTGCAGCCTACTGTATGGGACGTTTGAACGCTGACTGCTGGTAAGAACTCGTAATTTCTACACATCATTAGCATTGTCAACCAACCCGTTTTTGAAATTTTTCTGGAAAACAAAAAAATGTAGCAAGTACATTTTTATTTTGTGTTTATTTGATAAAGGTAAATTTAAAAAAATGACTGGCGTAAAATGGTGTATCAAGTAGAATTCTCACCAGTTCCCATTTTGTTGTTAACCAGGTATCTGTTTACTCTGGACTTGCCAGAGTACTGGGAGAACAAGTATGCGGATCAGACACTGGAAGTTCTGATGAGTGACCTTGATCCAGCTATTATGGACCAGTTCTATATGAAAGATGGTGTTTCTGCAAGTGAAGTCACTCGTGTAAGGCCAATGTTGAAAATAGAACCTTTTTTTGCCGAGTAGTATTGTTCAGTTTAATTTGACCAAAGATTAGTGCTGAGAAATAGGTTTGGTTTTAGTATTTTAGTACAGTATTTTATTATAGGTGCATTCTTGTGCTCTATTCAAAGTTTAAAAGTTCATTTGTGTTTTTATACACACTGTTCAAATATGTTATATGAAGGTTTATACTCAAAAAGTATATTCGTTACCCTATGGTGCGTTTCGTTAGCATTAAGCTAGCGCTAGCTAACGAAGCTGTTCAAATATACAAAGTGTTTATGGTTTATATCAATTTAACTGTAAACTTATACAGCCTAAAGTTTGGGGAGTCTTGAAAGTACGTTTTGGAAAGTCTTTCATTCCATCGGACAGTGTACATATTTGGAAAAAATAACAATAATTGAGTAAGCAATGTGGCCTCTCATTAATTGTCACACAAGTCGCTTAATACAGCTTTGACACAATTGGACATGAGTTATTTAATGCCAAGTTTTTATTTTGTTATCTATTCCAGATGAGTGGAATTTGTGACCTGATACCAGGTTCTGTGATAGATGCTACAATGTTCAACCCGTGTGGATACTCAATGAACGGAATGAAGACTGATGTAAGTATTACTTGGTGTTTCTATTGGTCTTCTCTAACTGCAACCCCGCGGCTCCTGTTTTTGCCTCTTGCAGGGGACCTACTGGACCATTCACATCACCCCAGAGCCAGATTTCTCCTACGTTAGCTTTGAGACAAACCTCTCCCAGACATCGTACGATGACCTTGTCCGGAAGGTGGTGGATGTTTTCAAGCCGGGAAAATTTGTGACGACACTGTTTGTCAATCAGGTATGTATTTCGTGCTCCGGCTTCCGTCGGATGATTTTCGTCTAACTCGAACGCTCTTCTCCCACTCCAGAGTTCGAAATGTCGCAGCGTCTTCTCTTCTGCCCAAAAACTCGACGGGTTTAAGCGTCTCGACCGCCAGCTGGCTCAGTTCAACGATTACAATTTTGTGTTCACAAGCTATATCAAAAACTGCCAGAAGAATCAGAAGAGCTGAGGGTGGGAGATGAAGAGGAGGCGGAAAAAAGGTGGCCGTTTGGAGTTTCTTCCTGATGGCCACCTTCCATTAGAAATCTTACGGTCCTCAGCCTGCCTTCTTCCTCCCGCCCTCGTCTCCCTTGATGAAGCTCACAGGGGTAAAGACGAGCCCAGTTTAACCTCCAATACGAGTTGTTTGCATTGTTGTATCTGTGACGTAGACCTCTTGCATGAAAGCTCTTTTATCTGTTTCCATATGCTAGCACACTCTTGGTGTGGTCTTGAAGTGCATGTAGAGGAATTAAACGCGCTCCATTTGAGGCTTTCCACCTGTGACCAGTCCAAAGGCCTCTACCTACAGGTCTCCTCCCTCATCCCACACAGACAGGGCTTCCGGCCACATTAAAACCACGCCCCTGACATGCTCAGATTAGTCTTATTTAATTCCGATTTGCGACAATTGGCGAGGATCATTCATAAAGGAGTGCACTTTATAGTCCTTTTTTTTTTAACCCAGGGTTTAAAAAATGAAAGCTGGCCTTTTGTCTCTATGAATGTACACAATGTTTGCCAAGCCTTGCCAATATTCCTTTTGGAATTAAGTTCTCATATTTCCTGTCTTCCAATTTTAAATTGCGTACAAACTAAAAATTGCAGCTTTAAACTCGAGGCCAGCGAACGGAATCCATACAATTCAAGACCTTTTTATTAGCACATTTTGTAACGCACAATTTTTTTTTTTGACTATGCTGCATCTACAGGAAGCCTCTAGCTTCCTGTTATATTCGTTTCACAGTCACAGGGAAAAAGGAATGTAGTCTAGGCACGCTGACGCCATCTCGTCCACCCTATCTTTCGAATGTACACGACGTGTCGCTAGAGAAAAGCCTGGTCCACTTTTGAGCTGAATGTATGACTTCAAGCGTGTGCCGACTGACTCCGCCCCCACTCTTCTGCGCATAGCTCACAATGCCCTCTGCCGACTGTCTATTGTCCCGTTCCCAGCAGGCCAGACACGTCAAATATCCCCCCCAGAATTAAAAGAGGTGAGCTGGCGGGGGGCATAATGAATCAGAAACTTTTTGCTTGCCCAGCAAAGCATTTTTTCCCTTTGACAATATCCATCCCCTCTCTCACTTTCCGCCCCATACAAAAATGTGTAAGCGTACAATCGAGGCCTACCAGTCTGAGCATGCCAGGGTCATCCCGGATCATTCCACATCCAACCACTGCACCATCTGCCATGTCATTACTGGTGCCCAGACATTTTTTTTTTTTGCTGTCAAATGGGCTTCCTCACTATTCTTTGTTTGCATCAATGCCCTTTTATAAACTTTGGGCTCATGGATGGATGGTGGGTGAGGGGTGCATGCAAGCAATGCTGTATTGCTAGACCGTGTCGTAAAGCGTTGTCTGTATTTGCCCTCGTTTTGCTAGCTTGAAGCTTATTTAAAGCTGCACACTCCCCCCCCCCAAAGTCTTCCTTGTGCTCAGTACAGCTGGTCATGTTGTCCTTCTAACCACCTGCTACAGAGCCTTTATTTTTTATTTTTTTTTAAGAGTTAAAAATTATACGGCTCCAGGGGAAAGTTTGACCCGCTTTGAGCACCACTTGTATCACAATGATCTGTAATCTGGCACTTGGAACAGTTTTCCTAGATAGTGTACCATGGCCTTTTTGGAGTGGTTTCAGTATTTCCTCGAGGACCAACATCTGTACTCAGCTTGGCAGCCCTCCTTCCACTATGAGGTCCAGCACTATTCAATGCTCATGCGGATCATTGGATTGTTAGCTACTAATAACTCGCTCGTTTCTTGCGGTGGACCAATTTTTTTTTTTCTTATGCCAATGTCAAACTAGGTTTGGAGCAGTTTTGTTTTCAAACTTGGGTGAGTGCTGTTATGGGTGGAGAAATTCAGTTTTTTGCGATTTGGATGGTCAAGATGTGCTAAAATCTATGTGTTAGGAGCTTAATAATGCTAAAATAAAATAATCATCTGTGTAGTGTTTGTTTTTTGTTGAATTAGGATCTTGGACTGAATTCTGTTTCCAGTGGCTGTGGAAGCGGTAAGAATCTTCAGATCCGACAAGTTTATACACCACTGAATTTTATTGCAGTCTGAACTTTGCTGATATACTGAAAATCCTGTGGTTACAATGCTGATTATACTGAAAATTAATAGCTGAAAAATTAAATAACATGCACAAAGTAAAGCAGTTTGATTCTCTGCCCATTGCTATATACACTGAAAATCCTGTGGGGGGGGGGGGGGTACAATAGCTGGAAAATTAAATTATTTGCACGAAGTAAAGCTGTTTTAATTACGTCCCCCCCCCCATGGATGCCATCATTAAACTTTGAAGAAACGGACATCGCCAATGACTGTCACTTTTCTTATAGGAAAGGAGTTCCCTGCACTTGTGTCAAATGGGTAAAACATACGGTAGGTGCCGTTGAAGTTCACAGTGAATTCCACAGCAGTTTGCTGGATGTCAATCTGTAAAACAGTACGATAGATTTTTTTATCCATCCGTTAGGTAGAACACAATTAGATTTGTATTACCGTGAAGTCGTGGCTGGGATTGTAGGGTAGTAATATTTTAGGAAACTCTTGGTTCTTGTACACCCACATATAAGCCAATTCGGCAGTGACCACGGCGGTTTGTTTTTTCATTGTGAACTTCAGGGTTAGCGCAAGCCCCTCTTGCCTGTAAGCGAAACCGTATCCGGGAAAAGAGTACCGGGCATAAAGATCGACAATAACCCTGGAACACACACACACGGGTGTTGTCATGTTTATACACACAAAAAGGTGAGCCAATTGAAACTGCAGCCATTATGGGGAAAAGTGACTTATTACTCAGATTGATTGGCTCGCAGGACGAATATGATGCCGTTATACATAGAACGGTCTGTCAGAGGGATGATTTGCTACACAGACAACAAAACGAGAGAACATAGTTAGTCGACACATTTTAAGTGCATCTCGAAATCGCACACGAGGAGTTTGGCCAATTTGAACCATGGACTTTATGTTGATCTTCGCTTTCTGAAGTGTCTTTATGGGCCCAATGTTCTAACTTAGCAATTGAGTGGCCTTGAGTGGATTTTTGACATAAGCCAATCAATTAACTCACATTTTAATTAGGGATATTTTTACTTTTGACAAAATCAACTGGACAAACATCATATTTGACTTTGACTAAAATAACTTCAAATACAATCAACCACCCAGAGAGAAATTACACTTCGTGGTACTCAGTCAAAAGGATAGTCCTTCTTTGCACCTCACGGCTTCTGACCTTTGGTTTCTTAGTGGTCAGTGTGGTGTTGGGCAGCTTCTGCAAAACAAAGAACATGTCAACCACAGAGGCCATTTAAATTTCTTAATGGCCTTTCGCACCTGCTTCTGTCCTTGCACCGTGGGCTTCACCGAGACTGAGGTCACGTTCAGCGCTGGTTTCTTAGTGGTCAGTGTACTGTTGGGCAGCTTCTGCAAAACGAAGAACATGTCAACCACGGAGGCAATTTACATTTCTTGGTACATTTTGAATCAGTAAAGAGGATTGTCCTTGCACCGTGGTCTTTACCGAGACTGAGGTCACGTTCAGCGCTGGTTTCTTAGTGGTCAGTGTGGTGTTGGGCAGCTTCTGCAAAATAAAGAACATGTCAATCACAGAAGCAATTTACATTTCTTGTTACATTTTGAATCAGTCAGAGGATTGTCCTTGCACCGTGGTCTTTCCCGAGACTAAGGTCGTGTTCAGCGCTGGTTTCTTAGTGGTCAGTGTGGTGTTGGGCAGCTTCTGCAAAACAAAGAACATGTCAACCACAGAGGCCATTTAAATTTCTTGATAAATCTTGGATCAGTCAAGAGCATTGGCCTTTCGCACCTGCTTCTGTCCTTGCACCGTGGGCTTCACCGAGACTGAGGTCACGTTCATCGCTGGTTTCTTAGTGGTCAGTGTACTGTTGGGCAGCTTCTGCAAAACGAAGAACATGTCAACCACAGAAGCAATTTACGTTTCTTGATACAGTTTGAATCAGTCAAGAGGATTGTCCTTGCACCGTGGTCTTTACCGAGACTGAGGTCACGTTCAGCGCTGGTTTCTTAGTGGTCAGTGTGGTGTTGGGCAGCTTCTGCAATATAAAGGACATGTCAACCACAGAAGCAATTTACATTTCTTGGTACATTTTGAATCAGTCAAGAGGATTGTCCTTGCACCGTGGTCTTTACCGAGACAAAGGTCGTGTTCAGCGCTGGTTTCTTAGTGGTCAGTGTGGTGTTGGGCAGCTTCTGCAAAACAAAGAACATGTCAACCACAGAGGCCATTTAAATTTCTTGATACATCTTGGATCAGTCAAGAAGATTGGCCTTTCGCACCTGCTTCTGTCCTTGCACCGTGGGCTTCACCGAGACTGAGGTCACGTTCATCGCTGGTTTCTTAGTGGTCAGTGTACTGTTGGGCAGCTTCTGCAAAACGAAGAACATGTCAACCACAGAAGCAATTTACATTTCTTGATAGAGTTTGAATCAGTCAAGAGGATTGTCCTTGCACCGTGGTCTTTACCGAGACTGAGGTCACGTTCAGCGCTGGTTTCTTAGTGGTCAGTGTGGTGTTGGGCAGCTTCTGCAAAATAAAGAACATGTCAACCACAGAAGCAATTTACATTTCTTGGTACATTTTGAATCAGTCAAGAGGATTGTCCTTGCACCGTGGTCTTTACCGAGACTAAGGTCGTGTTCAGCGCTGGTTTCTTAGTTGTCAGTGTACTGTTGGGCAGCTTCTGCAAAACAAAGAACATGTCAACCACAGAAGCAATTTACGTTTCTTAGTACATTCTGAATCAGTCAAGAGGATTGTCCTTGCACTGTGGTCTTTACCGAGACTGTGGTCACGCTCAGCGCTGGTTTCTTGGTAGTCAGTGTGGTGTTGGGCAGCTTCTGCAAAACAAAGAACATGTCAACCACAGACGCAATTTACATTTCTTGGTACATTTTGAATCAGTCAAGAGGATTGTCCTTGCACCGTGGTCTTTACCGAGACTGAGGTCACGTTCAGCGCTGGTTTCTTAGTGGTCAGTGTACTGTTGGGCAGCTTCTGCAAAACAAAGAACATGTCAACCACAGAAGCAATTTACATTTCTTGGTACATCTTAAATCAGTCAAGAGAATTGGCGTTTCGCACCTGCTGCTGCCCTTGCACCGTGGGCTTCACCGAGACTGAGGTCACGTTCAGCGCTGGTTTCTTAGTGGTCAGTGTGGTGTTGGGCAGCTTCTGCAAAACAAAGAACATGTCAACCACAGATGCAATTTATATTTCTTGGTACATTTTGAATCAGTCAAGAGGATTGTCCTTGCACCGTGGTCTTTACCGAGACTGAGGTCACGTTCAGCGCTGGTTTCTTTGTGGTCAGTGTGGTGTTGGGCAGCTTCTGCAAAACAAAAGAACATGTCAACCACAGATGCAATTTACATTTCTTGGTACATCTTAAATCAGTCAAGAGAATTGGTGTTTCGCACCTGCTGCTGTCCTTGCACCGTGGGCTTCACCGAGACTGAGGTAACGTTCATCGCTGGTTTCTTAGTGGTCAGTGTGGTGTTGGGCAGCTTCTGCAAAACAAAGAACATGTCAACCACAGAAGCAATTTACGTTTCTTGGTACATTTTGAATCAGTCAAGAAGATTGTCCTTGCACCGTGGTCTTTACCAAGACTGAGGTCACGTTCAGCGCTGGTTTCTTAGTGGTCAGTGTGGTGTTGGGCAGCTTCTGCAAAACAAAAAAACACGTCAACCACAGAGGCCATTTACATTTCTTGATACATCTTGAATCAGTCAAGAGGATTGTACTTTCGCACCTGCTGCTGTCCTTGCACCGTGGTCTTTCCCAAGACTGAGGTCACGTTCAGCGCTGGTTTCTTAGTGGTTAGTGTGGTGTTGGGCAGCTTCTGCAAAACAAAAGAACATCTCAACCACAGAGGCCATTTACATTTCTTGATACATCTTGGTTGGCCTTACGCACCTGCTGCTGTCCTTGCACCGTGGGTTTCACAGAGACTGTGGTCACGTTCAGCGCTGGTTTCTTGGTAGTCAGTGTGGTGTTCGGCAGCTTCTGCAAAACAAGGAACATGTCAACCACAGAAGCAATTTACATTTCTTGGTACATTTTGAATCAGTCAAGAGGACTGTCCTTGCAGGTCTTTACCGAGACTAAGGTCACGTTCAGCGCTGGTGTCTTGGTGGTCAGTGTGGTGTTTGGCGGCTTCTGCAAAACAAAAGAACATGTCAACCACAGAGGCAATTTTCATTTCTTGGTACATCTTGAATCAGTCAATAGGATTGGACTTTCGTACCTGCTGCTCTCCTTGTACCGTGGTCGTGCCTGAGACTAAGGTCACGTTCATCGCTGGTTTCTTGGTGGTCATTGTGGTGTTGGACAGCTTCTGCAAAACAAAACTTGTCAACCACAGAGGCAATTTTCATTTCTTGATGCATCTTGTATTAGTCAAAAGGATTGTCCTTGCACCATGATCTTTACCGAGACTGAGGTCACGTTCAGCGCTGGTGACTTGGTGGTCACTGTGGTGTTTGGCGGCTTCTGCAAAACAAAAGAACATGTCAACCACAGAGGCAATTTTCATTTCTTGGTACATCTTGAATCAGTCAATAGGATTGGACTTTCGTACCTGTTGCTCTCCTTGTACCGTGGTCATGCCTGAGACTATGGTCACGTTCATCGCTGGTTTCTTGGTGGTCATTGTGGTGTTGGACAGCTTCTGCAAAACAAAGAACATGTCAACCACAGAGGCAATTTTCATTTCTTGGTACATCTTGAATCAGTCAATAGGATTGGACTTTCGTACCTGCTGCTCTCCTTGTACCGTGGTCGTGCCTGAGACTAAGGTCACGTTCATCGCTGGTTTCTTGGTGGTCATTGTGGTGTTGGACAGCTTCTGCAAAACAAAGAACTTGTCAACCACAGAGGCAATTTACATTTCTTGATGCATCTTGAATTACTCAAAAGGATTGTCCTTGCACCATGATCTTTACCGAGACTGAGGTCACGTTCAGCGCTGGTGACTTGGTGGTCACTGTGGTGTTTGGCGGCTTCTGCAAAACAAAAGAACATGTCAACCACAGAGGCAATTTTCATTTCTTGGTACATCTTGAATCAGTCAATAGGATTGGACTTTCGTACCTGCTGCTCTCCTTGTACCGTGGTCATGCCTGAGACTAAGGTCACGTTCATCGCTGGTTTCTTGGTGGTCATTGTGGTGTTAGACAGCTTCTGCAAAACAAAGAACATGTCAACCACAGAGGCAATTTTCATTTCTTGGTACATCTTGAATCAGTCAATAGGATTGGACTTTTGTACCTGCTGCTCTCCTTGTACCGTGGTCGTGCCTGAGACTAAGGTCACGTTCATCGTTGGTTTCTTGGTGGTCATTGTGGTGTTGGACAGCTTCTGCAAAACAAAGAACTTGTCAACCACAGAGGCAATTACAATTCTTGATACATCTTGAATCAGTCAAGATAATTGGCGTTTCGCACCTGCTGCTGTCCGTTCACCGTGATCTTTGCCGAGACTGAGGTCACGTTCAGCGCTGGTGTCTTGGTGGTCAGTGTGGTGTTGGGCAGCTTCTGAAATCAACCACGAAGGCAATTTACATTTCCTGGTACATCTTTGGATCAGTCAAGAGGATTGTCCTTGTACCGTGGTCTTTACCGCGACTGAGGTCACGTTCATCTCCGGTTTCTTAGTAGTCAGTGTGGTGTTGGGCAGCTTCTGCAAAACAAAAGCACATGTCAATCACAGAGGCAATTTGCATTTCTTGATGCATCTTGAATCAGTCAAGAGGATTGTCCTTGCACCATGATCTTTACCGAGACTGAGGTCACGTTCAGCGCTGGTGTCTTGGTGGTCTGTGTGGTGTTTGGCGGCTTCTGCAAAACAAAAGAACATGTCAACCACAGAGGCAATTTTCATTTCTTGGTACATCTTAATCAGTCAATACGATTAGACTTTTGCACCTGCTGCTCTCCTTGCACCGTGGGCTTCACCGAGTCTGAGGTCCCGTTCATCTCTGGTTTCTTGGTGGTCATTGTTGTATTGGGCAGCTTCTGTAAAACAAAAGAACATGACATCCACTGAGGCAATTTACATTGGTCAGTGTAAATGATTGGGACTCCGAGACCAACCTACCTAGACCCAAAGAACCATTCAACTAATTAGAAATATTTTGACTACATAATCAATCTACCAACCAATTGATTCAACCCATGGAAAATGACAATTTAGCCGTTCAGACCTTCTGCTGTCCTTGCGTCACAGAGACTGCACTCACAATCTTCTTTTGTTTCGCATTGGTCGCGAACAGCTTCTGCAAATCAAAAACACACTTTGCATCTTGGTTTGGCATTGATGTTGGGACTCCAATTGACCAATGACTAACCTAGAAAACCCAACAAGCCAGTCAATCATCCAAATGACATTAAATAGGAATATTTTTTACTTCTGAATAAATAACCAACTGCACTCATCTCTAAATCAATAGTGGCTTTTCACACCTTTATCTCAAAAATGCCATTCTTTGTGGTCAATGAAGTGTTCTGAAAACAAGAGAACAATTTGCACTATTATTCAACTACAAATTTGACCAGTGACCAACCTAGCAAAAGTAATACCACATTTACCTCAAATTTCAACTAATATTTAACTTTGAATAACCTAATAACTAGTCTACCAACTTAACCACAAATTTCAATTTGCACTTCTTGGTACATCTTTTGCACCTCCTCCTTTCCTTTGACCGTGGGCTTTGCCGAGACTGAGGTCACGTTCATCGCTGGTTTCTTAGTGGTCAGTGTGGTGTTGGGCAGCTTCTGCAAAACAAAAGAACATGTCAACCACAGAGGCAATTTATATTTATTGGTACATCATGAATCAGTCAAGAAGATTGGACTTTCGTACCTGCTGCGCTCCTTGCACCGTGGTGTTTACGGAGACTGAGGTCACGTTCATCTCTGGTTTCTTGGTGGTCAGTGTGGTGTTGGGCAGCTTCTGCAAAACAAAAGAACATGTCAACCACAGAGGAAATTTACATTTCCTGGTAGACTTTCGCACCTGCTGCTCTCCTTGCACCGTGGTCTTTACCGAGACTGAGGTCACGTTCATCTCTGGTTTCTTGGTGGTCATTGTGGTGTTGGGCAGCTTCTGCAAAACAAAAGAACATGTCAACCACAGAGGCACTTTACATTTGGTACATCTTGAATCAGTCAATAGGAATGGACTTTCGTACCTGCTGCTCTCCTTGCACCGTTGGCTTCACCGAGACTGAGGTCACGTTCATCTCTGGTTTCTTGGTGGTCAGTGTGGTGTTGGGCAGCTCCTACAAAACAGAAGAACATATCAACCACAGAGGCAATTTACATTTCCTGGTACATCTTGAAATCTATTAAGAATATTTGGCCTTTCGCACCTGCTGCTCTCCTTGCACCGTGGGCTTCACCGAGACGGAGGTCACATTGATCTCTGATTTCTCGGTGGTCAGTGAAGTGTTGAGCGGATTCTGCAAACCAAAAGCACATTTTTCATTTCTTTTTGACCAATGACCAACCTACCAACAACCAACCATCATTCCAGTAATTTTAGGAATAGTCTTACTTTGGCTAAAAATTCTAAAAACCATTTTGAGTTTTCAACCACATAGATGGAGTTAACACTTCTTGGTGAATCTTAAAATCATGGATTGGCTGTTTGCACCTTTTGCGCCTTTCCTTGCACTGTGGGTTTCACTGAGACTGAGCTCACGTTCTTCAAAGTTTTCCTATTGGTCAGTGCAGTGTTGATTATCTTCTGCAAAACAAAAGCTTATATCACATTTGGTTTTGGCATGAACGTTTGGACTCTTTGAGCCAATCCAATTACTTATGTATGAATTTCTAATATTTTGACGTTGACTATTACTATTCAATCAACACATATCTGGGTACATCTTAATCACACAAGAGGATTGGTCTTTCGCACCTGCTGCTGTCCTTCCAACGTGGGCGTCACCGAGCTCGAGTTCATCTCTGGTTAAGGGAGGAAGGATGGAAATGAGGAAGTGTTGGGAGAAATAATGAAATTAAAGAATGGGAGAACATTCTAAGGAAAACCACAACTTTTGGATTAATAAACAAAGAACCCTTGAGACAATAATGGTGGTCTTGGCTGCTGTTTTTTTTCAGTTTTCATTTTATTCTCACTTTAAAATACATAATTTCGAGAAAAAAGTTACAATCCTGTCAACCTTTTTTTGCCTCACTAATCTTTTTTTAGTCTGACATTTTCCAAATCGTAATTTATATCTATAACGTTTCCCTTGTATAGTTGCCATCAGTAGATCTAAATTAAAAAAAAAACAATTTATTAAAGTTTAAGTATTGTCATTTTAATTCCTTAATTCCCTTTCCCCGTGTTTATGAAATTGCAATGTATTTAATTGGCTTACGACCCAATAGTTAGGTTATTCTGCCTCCTGCTGTTATATTTCAAAATTGCTTTCAGTGGCAGGGAGTATAGTTAATATTATGATTGTCGTTTTTTCAACATAATTCCTTTAACAAAGTAAACTTTAGATAATAAAGGTCACGTTCATCCGAACTTTTGCTCACCATAAATCACCCATGCGGCAATCATTAGCACAATTGTGCCCGCGGCAAATCCAATGGCCTTCATCTTCAACCTTGACGATTGAAAACTGGACCGTACGCAGTTCCAACCACACTCCTGCAGCTATGCAGACAAGAGTGAAGAGTGGACGCTCAAGAACCTGCACAAGGACAAGCCCAAGCGAGATTCTCGTCACATACTGTAAACGTCCACGCAAAGAACACCTACTGATTCTTTTGCGCAATCATAAAGTCACCTTTACCAGCCAAGATGTCTCTTTACTGGCTCTCATCTCTATTTAAGTCTTTAATAACAAAAGACATGTTACAGTATATACGTGCAAACTTACATAATACTATTTCAAAATCATTGGACAAAGCCTGTTGCATTTCATAGCAAGTTCAGACATTATTTAGATTTGACAAACAAAAACACTGATTTTAAATTTTTAGATAAACTCTCACCTTGTATGATGCAGCATTACCTTTATTATCTCTTTCTATTATTATTATTATTATCAGTAGTAGTAGTAGTATTTAATTTCCTCTTCTCTTTCCTTTGTTTTGAAAACTGTTGTACTGTTTGTATTAATGGTGATGCATCGAATTGTTGGGTCAAAAATAACCCAATTATGGGTCAAAAAGGGAGTGAACGCCATGTGGGTTCATTTAATCAAATTTAATTTGATTTAAAATAAATAAAAAATTAAGTAATTTAATTTAAACTTTCATCCTCTTGTATGATGCAGCATTATCTTTATTATCGCTTTCTATTATTATTATTATTAGTAGTAGTATTTAATTTCCTCTTTTCTTTGTTTTGAAAACTGTATTGTTTGTATTAATGGTGATGCATCGAATTGTTGGGTCAAAAATAACCCAATTATGGGCCATGTGGGTTCATTTAATCATTTTTATACAAAACTCTCATATTAATAAAACAATCATATCTCTGCTTTGTGAAAATAAACATGTTGGTTGAATTGACCCAAACATAGCGTACCCTGAATTTGAACTTAGTGTTCAGTCATTCATGATGCATGATGCATTGCAGAAAAGAACAACAAGAAAGAACCAAAGAGCATGTATAATCCTGCAGCATGGGTCACAAACACGTTTTGTATTAAGGAAATGTGTTGTTTCAAAGTTTGCGAGGACATTTTGTGACGTCCCACCTCACATAAGCAGGGGCGACCTGGAAGATGATGTAAAAAAAAAAAAAAATGTTTGGGATTGGAATTACAATGAATAGAACAATTATACTCTCGTTATTATTCTGTTCAAATTTTAATATTTGTCATTGCATCCTTGACATTTGATGAAAATCCCAAAATATTTGAATATCCCTGTATTGTCCAACAGTTGCCACTAGACGGCGACACTGTGTTTTAAGCACCATTTAACAACCTCGATGTCTCCACAAAATAACTCGTGTTGTCTTCCGGCTCATTTCTAGCGCATGGGTTGTCGACAACGTGAAGCTTTATCAAGAACGCCAAAAACTACACAACAATGGCACAGTCCGACGGTATAATGTAAGTTTTCTGACGCGAAATATAGCGTAAAACTTTATTCTGTATGTGTCGTTTAGTGGTCCGTGTTTGTGCACGTAAAATAAAAGTTAAAACCAAGCTGCAAAGTGAATAGTAAAACAGTCGTTTTATAGTAATATTTGTATTATAACAACAGACAGTGTCACGGAAGTTACTTCAATGAAACTTAATTGTCCTCTACAAATGATATATAAAGCCGTCACACCAGCGGACATTTCAATATTTCATTTTTTTTCCAAGTAATAATGTAATTTTACGGAAATGGCAAATGGCTCCCTACTTGTTTCAGATATAAGAAATACCTACACGTATAACGTTTCATAAAATCTACTTGTAGAACGTCTCTTGTTGTGAATGTCTAAATTTCAATCGAGGTGGCCTTTAAATGTGATGATGATGAATGAAGGTTTATTTGGAACATTAAAAAAAGCAAATACAAGAAAAAAGTCTAATACAAAAAAATGATAACTTAATAGTACAATAGAACATAAAAAAGAATGACGTTGCATTATAATTTTCCCTTTTATAATAAACTCATTTGTTCGAAAAGGAGTAGAAAGAAGCCTAAGCTTATCTGGCTCTACCCTTTGTAACTACATATGTTTATATATATACATATTTAAATACATATACATAGACTCAAATTTATGTCTATGTATTTAAGATGTATTTAAATGTCTTAGTGCTATGTAAACGTAAAGATTTTCTGCAAATATTTAAGTACTGTATGGAATTTTATAACTGTACTGTGGTTTTGTCCCTCAGAAAACCCAAGACCAAGCGCTCCAAGCGCTTCCTGGAGAGTAGAGCACCCAAACTGGCAGAGAAGGAAAAGTGTGCCATGATTATGAAAGGGGGAAATGCCAATCAAAATATTAGCCAGGCCCTGAAGGATATCGTAAGTCAACTGATGCTACTCAATTTAAAAGACAATGATAATCGATGTAGCAAAATGGTCAGTCATCATGTCCACCACTAATGTAAATGTTTCTAGTTTGAAAATTGTATATTTCTAATGTTATGCAAAAAAGGTAATTGAAATGTATGGATTCAGTCAAACCCTTTTATTTTTCTCTTCCAGTATTCCTTTAAAAAGCCCAATGCTGTTCTGTACAAAAAGTAAGTATTTTTTTTGCATCCTCATCATATCTCCATCAACAATCTTGTCTCCTGTTCTAAACCACATGACTTGTTGTAGTTCCAAGAATGACCTGTAGGGCGGCGGTCTAAGTGCCACAGAGCATCCAGACTGCTGGAAAAGAAACCGAAAAAATGCATATATTCAAGCCATATCACAGGAAATTGGTTGTATCATCTTTTAGAGAAACCCCAAAATATGCATTTTTGTTGACTTCAATCAGACAGGGGCCAAATGGTCAAATTTCACCTGATTATCTTCATATGTGAATCCTACTTTATCTGCTGTGGATAAAATCTGAATTTTCTTTTCAGGAAGAACATCACAAGGCCGTTTGAGGACTCAACGTCACTGGTTAGTTAAGACGAAGCTCACCTACGTATTGTTACTGTCAGTAAATGTTTTGCACTAGGAATTTACCTTTTATTTTTTATTTGTTTTTTAGGAATTTTTCTCCAAAAAGTCAGATTGCTCTCTGTTTCTGTTTGGTTCCCACAACAAGAAACGACCCAACAACCTCGTATTTGGTAAACATTTCTCACTTCTGGGTTCCTAGACTAGTATTCATTCTGTTTTGGTATTGGATGTTATCAAGATAACTTGCCTGCTGTCACCGTAATGAAAAATATTATGTATTTTTTATGATCTGTATTCATTGTAGTCTGTAAATGTGAAAATCCTACTTGAGTACAGTTATGAAATATTTGTACTGATTGTCATTTAGAATGACGTGTGAATTATTTTGCGTGTCTTCTCTGCTTTTATTTGCAGGCCGTTTATTTGACTTCCACGTGTTGGATATGATTGAACTGGGAATCGAGAAGTATGTCTCCCTGAGTGAGATTAAGGTATTTAATCTGGTTTTCAGTTTATGATGGTTTTGCTTGTGGGTTTTATAAAAATCCTATTTTGGGAAGGACAGACTGTATTAAGATTACAAAATATGTTTTCTGACAAACACAATGGATGTTGGGCATTGGATTTAACCTTTCGTTTTCTTCTTGTTTTTGCAGATGAGTAAATGTCCCGAGGGGACCAAACCAATGCTTGTGTTTGCTGGCGAGGCTTTTGATATGAATAACGAGTACAAACGTCTTAAGAGTCTGCTCATTGGTACATGCGCCTCATCCCGCACAATATTAGATTTACTGGAAAATGATGCATGTTTTGTTTATGGGGGCTGTCGTCTGCTTTTCTTCCCCAGACTTCTTCAGGGGTCCTTCAGTGTCTGCAGTGCGATTGGCGGGCTTAGAACACGTTCTGCACTTCACTGCTGTGGATGACAAAATATTTATGCGGAGTTACAGGTGACTACATTTCTAGGCAAATCTTTATTTAGGTCATATTTAAGCCTCAGCGGGAGTTTGTGTTGTGACAAGTTTTGCATCGTATCCGCCTTTTAAAAGCTGACTGTTTTTACAGGTCTTTGTTGAAAAAGTCGGGATGCAAGACACCACGCATTGAGCTGGAGGAGATCGGCCCGTCGTTTGACTTTGTTTTAAGAAGAACACACCTTGCTTCTGATGACTTATACAAGTTATCACACAAGCAGCCCAAGGCTCTAAAGGTAAATTTGATGTCTGTTTGGTTATCGTAAAGGAATCGTATACTTTTTCACTGTTAATTGCTACACACAGCAAAATTGGCAAATTAGGAAAGTCAACATTTCTATTCTTTGTATATTGCAATTTCAAAAATCATACTAAAAAGGCCTGTGAAATCATGCACGATATGTTCAGCGACTACTTGGCCTGAATCATTTTGAGTAACTCGGAAGTCTGTTTGATATGAAGCCACGAAAATTAATTTCTTCCTCTGTGACTCTCCACAGCCCAAGAAGAAGAAGAATATTTCCCACGATGTTTTTGGCACCAAATTTGGCCGGGTGCACATGCAGAAGCAGGATCTTTCCAAGCTTCAGACGAGGAAGATGAAAGGTCTGCGGAAAAGGAAGGGGGAGGTGGTTGATGGTGGGGGAGAGGATGAAGTGTCTACCAAAGTGGCAAAAGTGCAAAGTTGAGATCTGAGACGGACAACTGGGTCATCCACTCAAGTCATCACATTTGCAGAACTGTACAGTTTTCTTTATCTTGATCCTCATCATCTTTTACTGGCTCCACTATTAGGAATCATGCACCTGATTTCCAGCCCATGCGATTGTCTTGTGACAGTGCTGGAGAGTGTTCAATCAATTTTGTCCAATTATGAAACTACATGACTTGTACAAAATAAAATAGTACACCACAAACAATTTTATCGGTTGCAAACATTTTTCGTTCCACAAAGGAATTTTAAAAGTGCGTGCGTGTGTTCATACAAATGAATAGGAGACATTGAATAACATCAATCACTCTTTAATGAGTCACCTATTAAGACAAAAATGACAAATTAGTTCAAAATGATGATTAGGTGAATGATGTCATAAGGCTTTGTCATAATTACAGATCAGTTTTAAGTAAATGAATAAAAGAGCTACATTTGTATGGGTACTGAATCCATCCATTTTCTAGTTTTAAGTCAAGTTTGGTCAAGTCATTTTTTTCTCTGTGTACTCAACAAAAGTTGTATTAAGGCAAGCAAGTTTTGGGATTGTGTTAAAATGTGTGCAAGAACAACAGCAGAATATGAAGAGCACCTACGTCGAACTAAAGAGAAAAAACGGGGCATTGTTTTCAAGCAGCCGCAAATTTTGTTAAACAGAACAGGTTTGTTCATTTTTGCATATTTTAATTCATTAAAAAAATATCTGATATTATATTACTCCACAAGATTTGACAGAGCAGTTTGATATAATGTGTTTTCCCAATTTTAGATGTCAATGACGTTCATGTTCGTCCTGGGCAGGAAAATCCAGAGCCTTCTCATGTAAACCAGGAAGAAGGGCAAGAGGCCCCCCACACTCAAGAGGAAGAGAAACCAAAGACCCTCCACAATGAGGAAGAGGAGGAGCAAGGGCTCATGGACGTTTATTAAGTTGATTAAGCTTAAAATTGCCTTTTGACTCATTTTGGAAAATAAAATACAGGTTTTCAACCAGTAGTTGGTTAATATAAATTATATTTAGGCCCCCACAGTAACTTAATCACAACAATCTTTGAGTACACACTCAAAATAAAATCCTTTAAATATGTCTTAGAACTCAATTCTCACAAAATTCAAACTTTTAAAAATGTATAACATACTTAAGCCAAATAATACTTGGGCCAAATAATTTTTAAGAATACACTACTGTATTCTAAATAATAATAATAATAATAATAATAAATGTCAAACGTGTACAGACTATTAGTGAGAGCAGCAACCCCTAGGGGGCAGCAGAGAAGGCATCACGAGCTACAATTTTACATAAAGAAGGCTCAACCAGAAGGAACACAAATACAGAATGATGACGTAAAGAGGTTTTAAGCAAAAATAGCTATTTTCAGTCTGGGTAAGTTTAGCTCCAGACCTCGACAGAGTATATATAACATTTTATCTGCTAAAGAGACTAATTGAACTAACACCACCAAAACAAACGGAAAGCATAAGAATGCAAAAGCTTGTTTCAGTCAGTGGCTCTTAGTGAGATTAATTTTGCCGTTATTACAAAGAATTTGCCACATAAAAATATATATTTTTAAAACATCCTTTATCAACAGTGAGGAAATGAAAGTGTTACAGGAGATTAAAATGAAGAGAGAAATTAATTATGCATGTTTTAATTCCCTCTGGCTGGAAATCTACATATTGTGAATTTGGTTGATGAGCAAATGTTGTGTCATTTGCAGAACATGATCCCATCTCTTTTGTGGTATTTTGCAATTGTGTTTACACACACACACACACACATTTTTTTTAGCAGTGGAACTCAATCTTGCACAATGTGACCATTCACTCACCACTTACTCCTGTACCTTATTTCCTGCAAGTTCGAGCAAGTCCATTCATGGTTCTAGGAACACTTATGTAGTTCCTTGGCTAAATAAAGCATTGCACTTTACTCTGACAAAAGCTTTGTGCCACAAAAGGATTCGGACCCAGGAGTAGACCTGACAAGGAAGTCGATATACAAAAATACAAGGTGAGAACAGAGCAGAAGAAATTTGATGCAATTTGGGTTACTTTTGACCCAGTAGTTTTAAGAATGAGGATACCTTACATCCTGTCATGTTTTCCCATGTACTGTATTGTTTACTATTACTTGATAGTATTTGTCAAAGCTTTCATTCAGTTAATATTTGTCAAAGGTTTGATGGATTTGCTAAATGGAAATGACTCCATTAGGTAAAATGACAGATTTGGAATCGAACCAAAATGTAGCCGTTCAGCAAAATGCTGAACGCTTACAGTAATCCCTCATTTATCGCGGATAATTGGTTCCAAAAACCACCCGCGATAAGTGAAATCCACAAAGTACGGTCACCGACAAGAAGTACTGGGCAGGCTAACGAGTTAGCGGAAAGATGCTAATTCACGATCGTGCTAACACGCGAAAACGGACTTCTAAAGGAATGTAAATGAACATTTGGAGCAATACGACATTGTCCTAAAGGTTAGACACATGTTCCCTCAATTTAAAAATTTCATTTTGACTTTTAAATGTTTTATTTTTAATTTGGACAAAAAAATCCGCGATGTAGTGAAGCCGCGATAAACGAAATGCGAAGTAGCGAGGGATCACTGTATACTATGCGGCTGTAACTCGACGACACTCCGGGTTGTTCATACGTCACGCGTAGACGTCTTCGTCCAATCAGCTGCAGGATGCCCCGAAGCTCCTCCCCGCTGTACTCTATATTTATAATATTGCCACAGCCGCTTCTTGACAGTTTCAATAGATGCAAAAAATATCCTGACCACGGCAGCTGCAGCTTCACCCACGGATGCTGCGCTCCCCCACATACACACCTGCAAGACATCTTTCATACCCCGGAGCCACATCTTAAAATTACTCTTGCTTTTTATTTAACGTCAATCCAAAAGTTGACGCGCAAACAATGGCAGAAGGGACCATCGTCACCGATGGTGATGCAGCAGCCAAGGAGAAACAAGCCGAGAGGGAGCCGGAGAAGCAAGAGAACGGGGACCGCCAGGTGAGCGTCCCTGAGCAAAGCACGGAGTGCACATTCGTACACCCGGAGGGCGGCTGGGGATGGCTGGTCATGCTCGCTGCCATGTGGTGCAATGGTTCGGTGTTCGGAATCCAGAATGCCTTTGGTATCCTCTTCCTCTCCCTCCTACGTGAGTTCGGCTCCGAGGACGATGAAGACCTCCGCTTCAGGACAGGTGAGCAACCACGGCAACGTGAAAATCAAAACAAATGACACGCAATAAGTGGTCGTATTTTATACTTCTAGCATGCTCTTAAATGAATTGCTTGAGCCAACGTGCTTTGGGTTTGTTTAGTGAGTTTGAGGAACACTTAACTTGCAGCAACGTTTCGACTAACTAGTAATACATCTGGACGTTTCCTGGTGTGAAGCAGTAATTTCGTTTTTTTACGGCGTGACATAAATGCCGCGTGGTGACGAGGACGCACCACGGGGGCTTGTGGGCTTGATGACGCGTGACATCTTTCAAATACGCACCCACAAACCTCTGCGAATCGAATAGTTGTCATTAAAGAAATGCATTTATATCCTCCTCGGTATTGTAAAATATTTTGGTGGTTGTGTTTGTTTTAACCTCCAGGCATTATTACGTGAATAACTTTATTTGCGTGTGATTACGGTAATTATATTTCAGTGATATAAAATTAGAACAGGCCCTTTCAGTGTTTGAATATGTTTATTGACTAAAGGTGTGTCCTTCACAATAATTTCAGTTATGTAAAGGACACAATTTGTATTACTGTGCAAACCAAACATTGTTTTGGATGTGGATCTGGTTGGACTTAATAGTTGAGTAGTTGATTCAAACGTCTAGACAAAATTAATATGATTGATGGACTGGCTAATTCACCCGAAAGGATAGGTAACACTAAAATGTTCACTGTACATGTAGCCTTAAGGTTAGCATAGTAGCGTAATTTGTAATAGTTGAAGTTACATCCAGCACTTTTGATAAGGGAAAATAAAGAGATCAAATTCAAAGTAATTTTTCTTCCAAAAAATCAACATACGTATATTGTTATTTAGAATGCCTGACAGTAAGTTCCCCAATATTTGACACTGATAATTAAAGATGCATATCGTTAAGATTTTAACAATGTCAATACCGATACTCCTTATCGATGCTGATATTTATCAATACTCTTATTGGTATTTTTGTATGTGATTTGAAGTCAAATAAAATGATGTGGCAGGCCGTATCTGGGCCCCCGGGCTTTGAGTTTGACACCAATGCGGTAGAAGGAGCATTACGTCATTTATTTTAGCTACTGTACTGGCTCCTCCCATTATTAGTTGTAGCACACGTCTGTACAAGTGCACTTTTTGCCGCCGTTGTGGCGGTATTGTTATTTTTCTTAACACTACAGGGAAAGTGCACACGCGGTGACTTTCCCCCAATGGCCAGAGTTCACCAGCTCTCTTGTCATAATGATTGGTGTCTTCCTTCAAGTTTAGCTGAGACAAAGGGGGTGTGGGAATGTGGAAAGTTGGACTAAAGCTTCACTTATGTAACTCTCCAAGGCAGTCAAAGCCATTATATGTTATGAAGTCGCAAAGAACAGCTGGGTGACGTGTCTTAACAGAAATACAATCCAAAGCCTTTATATTTGCTTTGATAAAACTGCTACATATTTATAATCGTGCAGGCAACCATGGTATTAAATTTTAAAAAATGGTTAATTTCTTATCCATTTGATAATGTTGATTAAACAACAATCTGTGAAATGCGAGGTTGGCTCTTTTAAGGAGGTTTGAGGGTACACTTGATATAGACAGTTCCAAGGGTGAAAGGTTGAGTGAGGCCCGGCTGCTCTCTTGAAGATCCCGTTGGGAGCCCATATGGAACTAAACATCATAAATCCTACTCGAGGATTTTTCATCCTCTGACATTGGTATTTCCGCCTCCCTGAGAGGAGAAACCTGAAATGACAGCCATAAAAATAACTTGGAACAACTGCAATTTCTGATCATTTTAATCATTAATCTGTTGATTACAAATGTCATTTTTTACACTTTAAGAATGTTAAAAATATGTTGCCTATACAATTGCTAATAGTTTTCTGATGCCAGCAGTTAGTTTAACCCTGGAACTGAATATATATTAAATACAGTAACTACAATATTCCATTTTCTATGGTCTTCATGTTTAAAAAAATGACTAGGTTAAAATTAAACTGCACATACCACAAGCACATAGACTGTTTTGAAATAGGAACCACCCACCATATCCTTAGGGCATGACCTCACCTGTCTTTCCACTAGTTATCTGAAGACAGCAGCTTCCTCGGCCGGAACCCTTCATTATGTTGTTGCCACATGCGCCTCTATAAATTATACTTTGGGGCTTACTTTATAAATAAAATATTAATAAAAATCTCTTTAGACTTGTACCATGGAAACATAATTAAGCCAATTTAGTCTAAGTCCCAAAACTTTGAAGTGAAACTTTGAACACCCTTAATCCGCTTTTCATTCTCACACATGACTGTTAAACTGACTTCAAACCATTTGAATATTATTAAGGATGACTTGAATAGGACATTTTCACACATGACATAGCAGCACAGTAGATATTTAGTTATATAAAGCTTTATAGTAGATGGAGACGTGTGGGGGATTCGTGCTGCTAATCCTCCATTCTTACTTTTGCTGATCTTATGTTCCTAAAATTCAAAATCCTAATCAACCAATAGCAATGGTTTACACTGGGGCGGAGTGGCTCAGCCCATAGATGCGCCTGACCAAGGTCAAGGGGAGTGGCCTTCGAATTCATGTTGTGGACTCTGGTTCTCCCCCGTGTGGAAATTGGTGAGTTGCCTTTGATAAATGTGCCTGACATCAGGAAACTCAAAAGACCTTTGGACCAAAATGAGGCTCGACAAGCACGTATTGCACCGTTTAAGCAATAGTAACCCGATTCATGACAAGTACAACACGTCAAATCGTATTTGTTTTAGTATTTTACCTTGGCTTCGATAACGCAAGCGTAAACAAGTCACTTGAAACTGATGTGTTTTGTTGCTGAATGGGAAATTGGCACACTAAGACGTTGAAAATATTATTTCAGTATCACCATTTCTGTTATGCTGTGTGTGTGTGAGGCAGCCAGGATGTTTTTGAAGATCACCTGATCGGCCAACAGACGGAACTTGCCTTAACAGAGACGTACAGTCCTTGGCTAGAGTTTGACCTACTTAGGCCGACAAAGTACAGTAGTTTCGTAGTTTCAGCGCTCGATTTATACTACTAGCATGAAATATCGTGCTAAAATACCTTTTAAAATGTACTAGAAAAAGATAAGATTATTTTGGGGTTGGGGATTTATTATCATTGATTGACATTTATTTATAATTCATTATTAATTTATTCATAATAATTGATTGAAATTGAACAGGCGTTTTAAAAATAACAAAAACTATCTACTTTATTCCTGAAGTCTGTCCTGGGTTAATAAATGTGGGAAGAATGTCCGGTCAAATGCTCCCAATGAGTTTCACTTTAAGGGAGCGCTGTTTCGGAACGCTTTTCTATACCGACTTTTCTAAGCCATCATTAGTCCTGATTGCATTGAACAATGTCTGGTGAGCTTCTTGGCGATTGTACCAACAAGTAGAAACAGTTGAATCTGGAATTATAAGAGCATTGTTATTAACTGAATTTTGCAGATAAAGAGTCTAAAAAAGATTCCAGCTTCTACACAATATTTTATTCTACAATGAAAATAATACACTTTGTGTATATAGACAGTATATTTGTCCATACGCGCAACTCACACAAGCAGATGTAAACAATCATGGCGGAGCTCGGAGACACTTTTGCATGAAAACATAGTCATAAGATGTAATGTATTAATTACATTGGGACAATGTGGGACGCTTAACAGCCGGTCTATGGGACACTTAACAGCTGGTCAGCTCAGCCATTAAAGATTTTTAAAAAAAAGTTGGATCAAATCAGGTTAATGATTGACCAAGTGCTTGCACTGTGTTTCTCTGAAGGCTGTTGAGCGATAAAGCACAGAGAAGGTAAACATGTTGGAGGCAGACCGCCACTTCAGTGCTTACAGGAGGGCCATTTATTTTTCCTTCTGCACATGACACAAATCACAAGGTCACAACCCAAGAGATGTGAGAACTTTCTAGCAAATGGTGTTGAAGGTCCTGGTCTCAGGCAACTAATTGATTGACTGTGAGACAACCAGAAAGGCAAAGGAACTTATCTCTTATTTTTACAGGGAATCATAAACAATTCCTAAATCACTATTTCTACTAATATTTGTTTGAGCCACATACTTTTACGTTATCTCTTCTTTATACAAGGAATCATAAACGATTGCTAAATTATTATTTCTACTAATATTTGTTTGAGCCACATACTTTTATGATATATATCAAGATTAGATGGTAAATACATGACCTGACCAAATGCTGCGTCTGAAATTAAGAACAATTAAACCATGATTTTAAAAAAATACAGTAGGGTAACTTCTAAAAGCAATCAATATATAAAAAATGGGGAATTAGTTTCTAAAAAAAAATGTTACATACACAAGGAAATTCTGAACACTTTCGTGCTCAACTGTGGCTATATAGCATTAAATTGTTTCAGCATTGGTAACCCATTATATAATAACTTTTTGTATATATTTTTTAAATTATAATGTCTGCATCTTCCATGATTTAAAAATCCAAATGTATCGCAGAACCGACGTATTGTTTTTAAACCAGATGCAATTCAGAGCAAGTATATTACAACACAATAAGAAGGTCTGAAATGGACTTCTTTTTTTTTTTTTTTGTCAAGTATTTAAGGAAGAGGGTTGCACGGGTAATCCCCCAATCATAGACGTGTATAAGCTAACCACCCCCGGCCGTTCCCTCCGAGACTGGCCACAGCATTCCCATTTAACGTTTTACATATGGACATTTGGTTTCCACCGCAGCCAAAAGAAATACAGAGCTTGCATCTGATTTGCTTTTTCAAATATTTTTCCTTGCACAGGTCTCCTTGTAGGTTTTCACTTCATGCTTTGTGAGGCCAAAAAAAAACGTACATATTGGAACTTTTGTTTTAAGCATATGAAAATGTGTCCTCTTACTGACCCCCAGCCCCACCCCCAATGGCGCTCAATGGAACAGTCCACTATTAATGACTCTAAGAAAGGTTGCCGATCTACATGGTCCATTAAATTCCAGATGTTTCTGTGAGGCCCTGATAGCTTCTTTGTAATTTTAGAGCAACTGCTTTAAATAAAACACGTTGGTTATTAAGCCGTAAGGAACTGCACGGTAAAAAGTTCACTTTATGAAAGTCTGTTGGAAAACATAAGTGCATATTCTGTTGTGAAATTCACAATGATATTTTGTTAAATTCTTTAAGAAAGGAATCTCCGGCGTGCTTCAAATTGTGCTTGATGCAGGACATCTGGTCCGATGGGTACTTTGTTGGCAATTACTCCAGATGATTTAGTAACACCTCGCCCTTTTCATTTTGTGTTTATTCCAACGTGTCTGTGTGAAACATGAAACAGACTTGGTCAAATTCCATGAAGTAATGTCTTCACGATACAAACAGCTCACATGAATGTATTCTATGCCAGAGACAAGCTGTCGAAAAAAAGGTCTTTCACATATGAGCCAATTAATACCCGTCCATTAGTTTTTCCATTGACGTTAGTTAATAGATACCTCAGCAGCCAGATGCTCGCGACAATTCATTCACAAAGAAAATTGTGAGATCCTTTTTGTTTAACTAAAAGCAGTAGAATAAATATCTGCATGTTTTGTATTGTTTAGTTTTGCAAAACTTAATAGGTGTAATAGATTCGCATTGACATGGCATATTGACTTGTCATTGTCCCTTTCCTGGAGATAGCTGGGTGAGCTTCCAGTATTATATTACCCTGAAATTAAAGGAAATCAATGAATGGCTATTTTGGAATCTTTGCAGGAAAAACAGCATACAATAATAAGTTTTCCTCAGAACTGATTGTAACCGATTTTTTTTTTCTACTTACATATTTGTCAATGGCAAATCAGAAGCCAACCAGCCTCTGGGAATTTGTTTCGATTATCTTCTAAGGATAATGTTCAGCTATTTGTACTTTCTTACAGTTGATGTTTTTAGTTCAGTCTTTGTGGGGTGAGTGAGTTCAGAGCTGAAGGGCATCCATCCAGCAATTTGATCAGTAGACCATGACTTAGGCCAACTGTCTTGTCTGTCAGGTAAGTATAGGCTCAGGGTTAATGGTGGATGTCATTTGGACGGAGGGAATCCTTTTCAATTCCTTTTTGTCCCAAGGGTAAAAGCAGAAGAAACAATAAAAGCAATTTCCTGTATTCTTTCTTGGAAATTAGATATTTATTACATTACATAGCTTAAAGAAGGATATTTCCACGTGAAATGTTTATGCCATTCATTTTAACCTGACTCGATTGCTGCAAAACCAAACAAAGGCAGTGAGGAAAATGGTCACAATAAAATGTACCGTATTTGCCGGTGTATAAGTCGACTCGGTGTATAAGTCGACCCCCTAAAATTCGACGGAAATTTACGATTTTATGATATATCCTTTGTATAAGTCGAGCTCAATTGTTGCATTATATTAAACTTCAAAATTCAATATGCGAAATTTATTGACGAAATGTGTTCAAATTCCGGGAGGCCGTGCGCATGCGGCTGTTTATAAGCACCGCGGAGGAGATCGCGGAGCCTCATTCGACTTCCAGCGGCCGGCGAGCTCGCGCACGCCGCCCGGCACCACCGGGAGGCCGGAAATAGCTCCAAGCCGAGCGGATCGGCACTTTATAAGCACCGCGGAGGAGATCGCGGAGCCTCATTCGACTTCCAGCGGCCAGCGCACTTGCGCACGCCGCCCGGCACATCCGGGAGGCCATGCGCACGCGCCAAGTTGCCGGGAATACCTCCCGCGGAGCGGATCGGCTGTTTATAAGCACCGCGGAGGAGATCGCGGAGCCTCATTCGACTTCCAGCAGCCGGCGAGCTCGCGCACGCTGCCCGGCACAGCCGGGAGGCCGTGCACACGCGTCGGGCGGCCGAAAATAGCTCCGGCCGAGCGGATCGGCACTTTATAAGCACCGCGGATGAAATCGCGGAGCCTCATTCGACTTCCAGCGGGCCGCGCACTCGCGCGCGCCGCCCGGTTCTAAAGTGTTCGCCTCGGCTGGTTCCCCATGTCGGCAAGTGAAAATTCGGCCTCTTCCCCTGGAAGTCCGGCCAAGTTTGGCGAATATTTTCTAAGTGCCAACGACTCAACCGCCGTAAAGTGTCCGCCTCGGCTAGTTCCTCCGGTCGGCCAGAACAAGTGAAAATTCGGCCTCTTCCCCTGGAAGTCTGGCCAAGTTTGGCGAATATTTTCTAAGTGCCAACGACATTCATTTAGACATGGCGATTGAATGTTTACGTACCGGTAGTTATTGTCGTTGCTTGACGCGCGATGACTCACATTCGCTCAATACCCAGTACTTCCCCCTAGCAGTCATCGTCGCTGCCTGGCTTTCGATGTCCGTTATTGAAGTGAGAATATTTGAAATTGTTGCTGAGGATGCGTGTTAATGCGACGAACGCTTTATAATGATTCAGTTTCTCGCTGTTTGATGAGCCTGACGGACGCACACCCACGCACAATGAGATGCATGGGAAACAGCCTTGGTTACCATCACATTTGAAGCGATGAATACGAAGTTAAATTTTATGACTCGGTGTATAAGTCGAGGTCGATTTTTTTCGGTCGATTTTGGATCGAAAAAGGTCGACCAATACACCGGCAAATACGGTAGGTCATGCACATAGTTGGTGCAGATTTAAGCTGATGGATTTGTCTGCATTTATTAAATATATCCAGCCATTATATTTGATGTCTTGTACAAAGACACTGCACCTATGGAAACTAATCCTTTAAAATACATAACTTCATATTCAGGACTGACTCTTCATCGTCTTTATACTGCAGACTTTCTTAACGGGGTTATTTGAAAGTATGGCCAATTGCATTTATGGTGTTGGGAAAACTTTGTACAACTTTGGTCATATTTTTGTTTGGAGTTTTAAGTCATAAATTAAAATCACACTTTGTTAACTATCAAAAATTGTACAGTTAAACAGTAAAGGTACTTTATTTTTAACAGCGTAGAAGCTAGCCATCTTGAAGTTAGCTAGCTAGCGATTAAGCTTTTTTTAAATGTATTTAACCACAGTAGTAAATGTGTGTCCAATTATTATTATTATTCTTTAATTTGTAACTTTCAGCTTCAAATGAATATAGATTCCACCTTTCAATTCAGCCCAGTCTCTAATAAGATTGTGTTAACTGCTTCATCCAGTAATAACACAGTAACCTGACACACTGCTCTCCTGTTACTCAAGTAAAATTTCAGACAGGCCAACACATTCTTACTATAGCTACTCCTTTTTTTTCTCACAGGTTTCCCCTGACCTAGCCTCAGAATTGAGAATTTATATATATATATATATATATATATATATATATATATATATATATATATAAAATCAGTGGCCATTGAATTATTTTTTTTAACACGTCGTTACTTGTTTCTCCCTTCTCCGTATTATTGTTGTCGATTAAAAGGCATTCTCTTATAAAGTAATCATCAGGTCCACGCAGAAGATCTTTGCGTGAGTCCACTGTTGCACACGACAGCAGTATTTTATGCAAAAAATGTGCTGACCAAGCATTGAAAAGGAGAAGTGAGTCCTTCCTTCCTTCCTTTTTGTGTACTTATGTTCACAGATTTAAGTGTTAATGATGTTTGCTTACAAGACACATGGCAAATAACTGTTTTTCTTATAGAAATATTTGAGGAATTTGTTTTCTTAGAAAATCTATGTAACTAACAAGTAACTAACAAGTACTCTGGTGTTAACAGATTGCTCCCCCCCTTTACAACACCTCCAGTGCAGCATTTCACTCTTGTATGCAAGTGAAAATTAGAGTGTGAATGTGAAAATTATTTACCTTCTGTCTGACCAGACATTACGACATCCTCGCTGGTAAAAATTTATATTCCTAAAGTCTTACGTCAACAGAACAGTAGACTGTATAAATTTAATAAAAATATTACAAAATTGTAACCACATTAAATATGTGAGAATTTTAAAAAATACTTTTGATACTCAAGACTTTTACTCAAGTAATATTGTACAAGGTTCTACAAATAAACTTATTTTCTGTTAAGATACTTGCGCTTTGTACAAGACTTTAATTTAAAAAAAAAACCTATTACGTAGCTTTGTACAAGACTTAAATTAAAAAAACTTTAAAAAATATATATATATTAGTTTCCAACTGGTCGCATGGAGACCAGGATGTCCGGTCTGTGACAGAGCATCTGTCTATCTTGACCTCCTCTACCTGAGGTTATGCTATTTCGGGGAATAGATAAGTTTGCTTTGTTTCACACTTAGTCACGCCAAATGTATACTGTGAGGTTGCATGGTATCTTTCGTTCCATCTGTATACTTTAGCATCAGGCCTTCGTCTTTTCCTTATCACCAATTCCTGTCGTTAAAAGTGTCTTCCTGTTTGCTCCGTTGACAATTTGACAAATCTCCTTCAATGTTTTTAAACACAACGTGCTGTATGAATGCTTTACAATCAAAACATGGTTTATAAACTTGATGTGAAAGAATGTGTTTTACCAAATTTTGTCAATACCAAAGTTTCTCTTTCTCTGTTCTGCAGCGTGGGTTGGCTCCCTCTCCATGGGGATGATCTTCTTCTGCTCTCCAATCGTAAGCGTCTTCACGGATATTCTTGGATGCAGAGTTACTGCCATCGGTGGAGCAGCAGTCGGCTTGGTCGGTCTCCTGGCCAGCTCTTTTGTCACGTAAGCAAAATGAAAACTTCAAGACTGAAATATAACATTTTCATGGTGTTTGATTTGCTGATCTGGTGACCTGCTGACCTCGGTTAACTCATCAATTCTGTTGAGATGATACAGTCCAGCATTAGTCACATAGCATTAGTCACATAGCATTAGTAACATAGTCACTTATCAAAAGAGAGTTAGAGTTAATAGTGTTTAATTCTCAATTCAATTTAATTTGCCATCTTCAATATTAAGATGCCTCCTGGACGCTTCCATGTTGAGGTGTTCCGAGCAGGTATTAAGTCAACTTCTCTTTTCGATGTTTCCCATTAGGGGGGGAGGGGGGGAGTTCTGTCCAAAATCCTAGAATAGATTGTGTTTGCACAGTGCAAAAAATATTGATTTAATTCATGTGTGCAATCACGTGATCCTCTCTAGGAGGAACATATGGTTGCGTGATTTCCCCGCGTAGGAGAAGCAGCGTCTGTAGCACTCTGTTGTTAATCATATCTCGGAATCTCATACTTATGTTGACACGAGTAAACACTTACACCAGCATGTTGAAATGTCTGATCCTCAGAAAGCAGCCTCTCCACCGCCTGCAATTCTTCAAACTTGTTAAATGTCATAAATAAATAATTAAACACCAAACAGCTTATCATGTGACTGTTGAACCATGTATAATAAATGATGTGAGGATTTGCCGTTGCCTTGTGTATCTGAAAGTGCAAGGTGCAAAATTTCCCCAGTCATATAACCTTGAGATTTGTTGACTCGGACAGAACTTTGGAACCATCTGTGGGTGCCAATTTTTAGTATTTCATGATTCAAACATCGGAGAGAAAAAAATCTGTAGAAGAAGCTTCAACGTGTTTACAATATGCTACCGTATTTTCCGGACTATAAGGCGCACCTAAAAACCTAAACTGTTCTCAAAAGCCGACAGTGCGCCTTATACATGGACCAAATTCCTAAATTTAAACTGGCCCGAAGCACTGTGTCATGAAATCAATCATAAGTGGCCCGCTGAAGACTATGAATCATGAATCAAAAAGACTATGGATCATTATTTTGTGATTATAAAGTAATTTGTTGCGTCTGAATTTGAAATATAAAAGATAAAATGGAGAATGATTTGATTTGGATTAAAAATCTGACATGATGCATTAATGGTGCGCCTTATAGTCCGGTGCGCCTTATATAAGGACAAAGTTTTCAAATGGGCCATTCATTGAAGGTGCGCCTTATAGTCCGGTGCACCCTATAGTCCGGAAAATACGGTACACGTTTGTCACCTCATGCACTTGCCTAACTGTGTGAATGTGCAAAGTCAATAATTTCAGGAATCCAAGTTCACATGAGGTCAAATTCTGCTGGAATCTGTTCAGTACCAGAACATATGTGTCGTTGAGACAGCAGATTAATTAACGGGTGTGGTTACATGCAAAACCTAACTTTTATCTGCGTGGCAAAAAAATGTGAAACAAGCTGATAACAAATGTGCCCATTTGTGTGACGTTCAAAAAACCCAATCTTAACCTTCAAGCATTTTTCATTGCCATTTTGCTATTTGCAAAAAAAAAAAAAAAACATCTTATCTTTTCATTCCCTTGCAGGTCTTTAGGCCCAATGTACTTCACCTATGGGATTGTGTTTTCCTGCGGCTGCTCCTTTGCCTACCAGCCCAGCCTGGTCATCTTGGGCCACTATTTTAAGAAGCGCCTTGGCTTGGTGAACGGCATTGTGACCGCTGGCAGCAGCGTTTTCACCATCACCCTTCCCTTTCTGCTATCTGGCCTGCTGAATAAAGTGGGCTTGCAGAACACCATGCGCTTCCTTTGCATCTTCATGTTTGTGCTCATGTTGGCCGGCTTCACCTATAAGCCTCTGCTGCCTCGCAAACCCAGTAGTGCACGTGGCGGTTGTCCACCTCTGAGCCAGATCTTCAACGTCAACATTTGGAAATCCGTGGGATATCGCATATGGGCTTTCGGTATCCCGGCGGCACTTTATGGCTACTTTGTGCCTTACGTTCATCTGGTAAGCTTATTATTGCCACACGTTTAGCATTTAGCATTTAGCGCCTGCTATTTTGAATCAGGCCCTCTTCTCAATGGATACATTTTAATAAACCAGCAGTTTGAAATCATGGATTTATTTCCATATTTCATTTTTCAAAATACATGCTGGGAGAGGGAGAGAGAAAGTGTTAGCTTGCTTGACCCTGTTGTCGCACTTTAAGGAAAATGTTCTGTAACAATATGGGAACCAAAGAACGTATCTGCCTGGGAGCGCTGCTGTTTTGGTCCTCGATCATCCTGTCCTAAGGTTCCTAGTCGGTGTTTTTCTCTTCTCCAATGTCTGCTACTCAGGCTGGGGTCCGACTGGGGCAAGGCTGCAACCTCAGCGCCACGCCTATGCTTGTCACAAAAAAAACAACGGGCCTCACTGGTGTGACAGTGCAGGGGAAGGATGAAACGTGTGTCAAATAACATATTGTTCTGTTTCCCAGGAAAAGTGCGACATCAGAACTTCAAACAGTGAAATATTATCTAGTAATTTGACATAAGAGCTTCAAAATTGCTACACTAGCTTCTTGAATAGTCTCCATGGCGATCACCTGCTTTTGTTGTCTGAAGTAGTAATGGATCAGCCTGCTGGGACTGAAATACTGTCTGTGGTTTGTCTGTGCAACCTTAGAATCAGACCTGGAAGTCTTTAACAGTAATATTAATTTGTTTTTCTGTTTGTTGGTCTTGGCAATCAATAATTGTAACTGAGTGCCACATTTTGGATCATGTTGTAATGGTCCGTTTTCTCATTAATATGTGTGATGCACCAAACAGTGGAAAAAAATCAATATTGAAAAAAAAGTTCTTGATTTGTTTCTGTTCCACAGATGAAGCATGTGGAGGAGCGCTTTGGGGTGGATTCCAATAAAGAAATTTTGCTCATGTGCATTGGCATCACATCTGGTTTTGGACGACTCATTTTCGGCAGGGTTGCTGACTACGTTCATGGGGTCAACAAAGTCTACCTGCAGGTATGTTCGCAGCCCCAACAAACAAATTCATCTTGATTTATCTTGCAGCATTTGAGTGAGAGATACTTTAATATATACATAGAGGGTATATATTTTTTTATATATATATTTTTTTTTCCATTTTCCTCATAACCATGGCAACAAGTCCGTTTCATCTTCCTGGCTCGTCTTCACATGTGAAGTAAAAAAAATGGAATAGTCTATTGGAAAGGAAGGATGGGGGGGGCAGTTGAAATAACCGTGATAAATTTATCATTTTTTATCTTTTTGAAGCGTGTGAATTGAGACTGAAGTACTCTACAAAAAAAAAAATAATTAAAAAATAAATATGAAGAAAAAGAAAAAAGACATCCAGTAAAAAATAATGATGGACAATTCCAACATCTCCATCCTCCCAGGTGACTTCCTTCTTCGTTATCGGCCTGATGTCTATGATGATCCCGCTTTGCAACATCTTCGGAGGGCTGATCGCCGTGTGTCTGCTTATGGGGATGTTTGACGGCTGCTTCATCTGCATCATGGCTCCCATCGCCTTTGAGCTGGTCGGACCTGAAGATGTGTCCCAAGCCATCGGTTTTCTCCTGGGTCTCATGTCCGTGCCCATGACTGTGGGACCCCCAATCGCAGGTAAAGGAGGACAGGACTGCAGATCTTTTTGTATGATAACACTTTAATTATTTTTGTACCGCATTATAACATCCACTATGTAAATAAAGCATCAGTTGTAGTCTTATTATCAATAGATGGGTGGATGGATAAATATCATTTCAGACAGGCAGCTGATTTGCGCCTACTAGTGTTCAGTTTGGCACATTACATACCTTTATTTTGTTTCAATAAGACAAACATTACTAATTTACTCTGTACAAAACCAAACTTTTTACATTTTCATTCCATGATAGCATTTTATTTATATTGGACTAAATCGGGACCGATTATTTTGAGGCACTTGAATACAGTTGCTTTATTAATCGCCGATGTCACAAATTGTGCCCCTTTCTTTGTCTCGTAGGCTTCCTCAGGGATAGATTGGGAAACTACGATTTGGCCTTCTACCTGGCAGGCATCCCCCCGCTCATTGGAGGGGCTATGCTATGTCTGATCCCATGGGTGGAGGCCAGGAGCAAGAGAGCAAAAGAAGAAGCGCTCAAGGACGTCAACCAAAAGATGTTAGAACACGACAAGCCTCAGGAGGATGCACAAATCAAAGCTGGGGAGTCAATCCTCTAATCGCTGCACTGTGACGCAAAAAAGGGTCTGACTAAGACAGTTTGTGCGCGATTAGTAAAGATCCTAACGAGTGCCTTCAATAGCAGGTCTTGCAAATGCCAAAGTGAGGAAACAGAGGTTGAAGTACTTTAATTGAACATGAATGTAATCACGAGGAACTATGCAATGAAATTTGAAGTCTTTTAAAATATGGAAAAGTGTTTTTATCTTGAAGGGAAACTGAAAGGAGGCTGCCGTCCATTTTTTTTTTTTTTTTTTACTCGTTCATGATGGATGACACACAAAAGGGAAATCCCTTTATCTGTGTTTGGGCAGTAACGTGAAAGTGCATTTAGGATTTTACGATAAAAAAGTAGTGGGTTTCCTAAAATTTTTTAAATTCGTAAACTGAATTAGTGGTCTATGTATCGCCATTACATCAACATCTTCCTAACAAGCAGACTCTCAACATTTGAATTGTCTGGAGTGTAACAACACAATGAATGTTGTTTGTGAATCATAAAAAAAAATGAGATTAACCAGATCGTAACAAGGTCCACTTTCCAAACAACAGGTGAATGACCTCATAAAAGGACCTATATGGGGCAAGAAAATAAACAGAGGATATGTCTTTGACTAATCATTACTTTAAGGCCACGTGTGGCTAAGAGGTGCACAAATGCAGATTCTTCCAGCCAATCAAACATCATTGCATGTGAAAATTAGGATTTCCGTTCAAATATATACATCTTTTTTTTTTTTTTTTTTTTAAACTGCTGTTTGGAAAGTTTGGAAACATTGACTTGAAAATTCCGCTCGCCAGACTAATTCTGCATTTGGGGAAGGTGGGAATGTAAACAACAAAGATGGCTGCTTTGTTGTTCTCGTTTATCACGACGCATTTTGACAAATCAGGCACTTCTAAAAGGATTTCCATGTGAATTGGAAAATTTGGCTCGCAAAGGTCAGATTACGTCAAATGAGTTTACGAAATGTCCGTTGGATTCGTGTTTTATTTATTTCCATGTTTCTTTTTTTGCAAAATGTCATGCCGTAATTGTCATTTGCTTATTTACCAGAGACCATTTGTGCTTTAAAAAGTGAACATTCTCAATCGTAATAATGACCACATGTAATTACCAATCAAACAATCATGTTGTTGTTGTATTTTGCTTCACAGAACTGTGACACACATTACCTCAGATGTGGAAAAAGTAACTGACGTGTCCGTCCATACATCAGAGGCTTTGTTCATGTTTCAATGTTTGCATGACATGCTGAGTCTTGGAAATGAATCCAAGAAAAAGATCTTTTACATCTCTGGTGTTTATATACAGTATAATGAACGTTGGCCTATCATACCATTTCATCCTCTTGCCTCCCTTTTCTGATCAGTCATTTCCTCAGTGCACATGACTATCATATCTTGCTAAACTGTCTGCCATTGCTTTGCCTTGCTATGTCAATATGCATAATCTTAATTTTCCCATATCCTCACAATATGGGATTTATTCCACCCGAAGAGACAATAAGTGCAGAATGTATATATTTTGCTTTTCTCTGCAGTAATTACTTACACATACAGTGCCTTATAAAAATGCCTTATCTTTTTATGTAACATGTTTTTCTTTTTTTGTTTATTTCTGCTCCATGTTTAAAAGCATTTCTGATCTTATAGCATTTTTTTTTATTCTTTATAATTGTACTTTAAACTATTTACTATTATCAGTGCATTCGTGCATGTTGGCCTTTCTGCAAGTACAGATTGATGTTCTGTATAAAGACAGCTATTTCCGTTCCTTGTGTGTAGTCCAACTTGTAAAATGTTCAACGTTGACATTTTATTGTTTGCTGTGCTGGGTTTTAAAATTTCGAGTACCATTGCCGCGGGATAATGGCACAATGAAAGGGATTTTGTGAAAACTGCCATATCAGTGAACAGTCCAAAAAAAAAAAAAAATCACTATGTACATACCATGTTTGTTCAGTTGTTGCTTTCCCTATCCTACAGATAAAAAAAAATTGACTGCTGTGGGCAATTTGATGGCAGGAATACGTGAGTCCATATCGAGAGAACCAATTAGCTATTTGTGATTTTTTTGTCATTTTCACATGGATGCAGTATTATTTTGATCCCATGATACTCTGCCACAAATAAATATTTAACAAATAAATATTCAATTGACCTGAATGCAAATACTATAAGATAATTCAATTCTTACATTTTAACACAAAAAGTAATCGTTTAGTTTACCCATCCAGTTTTCCTAAATTAAATGCACACCAATCTTGCTCATGCACTCATAATACAAGAAGAAACAAACCTAAGTAAAAATAAACATTTGGAAGGTTGAAGGATTAAGTGTCGATGTGCTTTTCAGATATGATTTGAATGAATGTGCCATTGATTGCAGTATGCAAAATGACCTTAGCGGTCTGACAATTGATGACTGATTGGCCTTTTGCTTGACTGAGAGTACACGAAAACAAAGTCACTACAAAGAAAATGAAATTATATCGTACATTAAGCTCAGCAAAATCTGGCTTTGTACTTAGATTTGTTCCAGCTTAATAATGTGCCTTTTGCATGACAGAGAGTACATGAAAGCAAAGCCATGACAAAGAAAATTAATCGTAAATTAAGCTCAGCAAAATGTTGCTTTGTACTTTGTTTCAACTTGATAATGTTCTCAATATGTGTGAATTTTATTTCATGAATCCCTGAATGTGGTGGTATGATACACGCATGGCCACCCTTCGCTGGTCGCCTCATTAAAAAAAAAAAAAAGTCTGACTACGCCCCTGACGAGGGAAGAATTAACAAGTGTTAGAGATTTGCTCACTCCAACTTATTTTGCAAGAACGAAACAGAAGACAAGCAAGTTCTTTTGTACACCTGCAGGTGGAGAGTCCATTCGTCGCTGTCTGAACAGCGATTATCGAATGAAGTCTAAAAGTCTCCTCCCTGCAAGGGCATATTTATTAGGAGGAACAGAGTGGGGGTGGGAGTGGACAGGTTTGGTGAACCCCCGGCCTCTGATAAGATCAGAGCAGGGGGTGTTTTACACTATTGTGGGAAACAGAACAACTTTGATTGCTTCCCCTGCAGCTGGTCAATCAAGCAGAGGAAGCAACCACTTCATCTTACTCTGCATTGTGAGGGCAAGACGTGATTGATTTAATCATTGCATTGTGAGGGCAAGACAAGATTGATTTAATCATTACAGTCTACATTCCAACATAATCCTACGATAAAGATAACCTGGAAAACCCTAACATCTCCCTCCTGTTTTATCATATGATTATGTCACCCCAAACAACAAAGACAAGCAAGAAGGAAAAAAAAACACACATATATATATATATATATACATATATATATACATACACATATATATATATATATATATATATATATATATATATATATATATATATATACGTATAATGAAGAAAGTAGAATGGTAAAAATAAAAACAACAAACAATGATAGCAACACTTTCCAGTGAAGATGAGGCATTACCTCAATACCCCAGATCAAACTTATTGTGTAAGCGAAAAACCTGCTGGCCAGATGTTATTAGCAGGAAAATTCTTACACGGCCCCTGTGCCACAGGCGACCAGAATGCTATCAATAAAAACAAAAAGAAAAACACAGAAACAGTATATCTGAGGGAAGAGCGCAAGGACAACTTTGTCTCCGACGGACCATACTTTATGGTCATCTGGAACGTTCGCACCCCAGACAGGGTCATGAGGATCAAAGGTTGCAACTGCTCTGCGTCGAGTCCAGAAGAGTTGTGTGCTCCTGTCAGCTGATGATGTCATATCCTGTAGGTGTGGTCTGTCACCCACACTGGTGCACACACTCCTGTCCAGTTGGCGGGCAGCATCGGATAAACCTGAAATGGCTCTCTTATCTTGACACTCATCGGTGATGTCCAGAGCTCCCATCCAGTTTCCTCCTGGAGAGCAGTCGTTGTTAATGCAGACGTGGGTCTTGTTACCTTGGATGTAACATGTGTAATTCACTCCAGCTGGTCTCTCTGTGTAGGCCACTTGTGGTATTGTTCGTCCTTTAACAGTCACATTGAGATTTGCCCAGAAGTGTTCATCATAGGCACCGTGTTTCGCTTCAGTGACATTCATTGCTCTGGCCTCCAAGCGAACTTGCGTGGAGGAAGGCGGGAGTTTCGAACACACATAGCACGCCTTCTGTGTGTGAGCTCTCACAGTGAACCTGAGGGTTGTCCACCTGTGAAGGGGAGAGATCAGGCGGCAGTAAATTTGCATTGGACACATCTTTCAGTTTGAGCGTCCTGATTAGATAATCTGCCCAGGACTGCTCTTCATCTGTTGCTTGCAACTCTCGTAGTCAATTGTAGTGCCCATTTAACTGGCAAATAGGAGTTTTTTTTTTTTTTTTGAAACAAGCTCTACAAAAAAAAAATGTTTGTTTTGTTTTGAAAATGTTTTGAATATGAATCAAATCCATATGTTGTATAAAGCTGACTGACCTGCCCCACTATCCCTCCTCTTGAGCCATGTGACGCGCACCATGGCTCAATATTGCAGCCCATTTGCATAGGTTCTTTGGTAGGGTAGGTCATTTATAGATGCCATTCTCTAATCTTGCCCCTGTTTTGACAACTAGCTTAGCAAGTAAATGGATGGCCTCCCCGAATGGGGAGCGACTCAGCTAGCAAATGATTAGACATTTTCACTTTGTTGTAGTTTCTTTAGTTACTTTTCAATCGTTTTCTCATTGTTTATCACAAGAATCTTAGAAATTTGAATACAAATCAAAACGTATGTTTTATTTTACTCAATTGTATGATTTAGAGAATCCATATGTAGTAAAGTTTTGTAGTACTACATATGATTTCATCATCATTTAGTTTGACTTTCTTTCCAAAACGCTTCTTAATTTCTCAGTTCACACATCTTCTACATGTGTTACTGGTTCTCCATTTTTTTCTAGTTAATTATCAATCCAAAAGCTACGTGTTTCTTTCTATCACTCTTTCATCAAAGTCGCTCTAATTTTCCATAGTAGTCGCCAACGACTTCAACCATTCAACCTTTCATTCAGGCAATCATTCATCAATGCTCATCATATGTGTTTCACACAGTCTCCAAAAAGGAGTCTTCCTATCACATCGGTCCCAATTCATCCAAGCTCACCACACAACACTCATATATCACTTTCAACTCAGGTTTCCTGGTAGAACAATCCACCAATTCAAAAAAAAACTCAACTAAAACAAACAATTGGCAAATTAATCTGAATTTTTTCTTTGTTTTTAATTTTGAAGAACTCAATCTCTCAGATTTAGCTTGCAATTAGAATTTTGCATAATCTTATAACACAACCAATCAATTATTCCTATTAAATGTAGCATTGCAAAATCTTAAATTCACAATTTAGCTTCTTCCAATTCCTGAAAGCATGTTCTGTCATTTTTTTTTCTTCGAATTTCTCATGTGGGCTCGACACTTTACATGCACTAGTGTGGATTAGTTTCTGCTTGCAAACAGATTTCTCTCTTTTTCCTCTCATTTTTATCTTTCAAAATCATTTCTGTTCTGCTGTGCAAATTGGATAGACCACAGTCTAGCAAAAAATTTTTTATACTAAAACTTTAGCCAATGTTCATCATTTTAACATACGCACACACATGCACAGCTCTCGCACGCAAAAGGTAGTTCCCAGCACCAATGATTCGTCACAGGCTGGCCATTTCCTGTGGTCGATCATGAGCTGGTCCCTCCCATGCACACGAGGACAGCACATTCTAATTTAATTTATTTATCTTCTAGAAGCAAGTTGCATTTCTTTACCACTTGAACTCTCAACTTCCTTTCTACTCCATACTTTCTCTTCCACTTCGGCATATATTGCATACAATTAAGAAATCTACTTGCCATGAACTTCTCGTTTTAAAGAAGAGCAGAGCAAGAGATTTACCGTTTTTATTTCCCATATTAATTCTAGTAGTTTTAGGTTATACAATCTCTTTGTCTCAAAAATATTATTATTATTATTATTACTATTATTACTTATTTATTTATTTAACTATTGCTTTGAGGATCCTCAATGCAGGTTTAAATTGACCTTTCAACAAATTACTAGCCTGTTTTATTGCCATGGATCAACGCTAGAACTGCTTTTTAGTCAATTTATCCTACCAGTCACACACTCAATCACACAAACTCCAGCGCTTTTTTAGGCCTCATGGCTCGGACAAACCAAAGCCGTATCTCATAGCTCGGATAAACCAAAGCCGTATCTCATAGCTCGGATAAACCAAAGCCGTATCTCATAGCTCGGACAAACCAAAGCCGTATCTCATAGCTCGGATAAACCAAAGCCGTATCTCATAGCTCGGACAAACCAAAGCCGTATCTCATAGCTCGGATAAACCAAAGCCGTATCTCATAGCTCGGACAAACCAAAGCCGTATCTTTAGCGCTTTAACTTACTTGTCCCCTGGTTCGTTGCACCGCCGGATCCCGTCAATCCACCTCTGTCAGACGAAGGCAGACCTAAGATGCTGGCCCAGCGAAGAATTCTCTTCCCAGGACTTTCTTTTCCAGGTCCTCCTAATGGACGCTGGCTTGTCGACAATGCAGCACGTCCTCCTTCGCCGGTCAGATGGTGGGTATGAGGATCCCGGGTTTCGGCACCAAAATGTTAGAGATTTGCTCACTCCAACTTATTTTGCAAGAACGAAACAGAAGACAAGCAAGTTCTTTTGTACACCTGCAGGTGGAGAGTCCATTCGTCGCTGTCTGAACAGCGATTATCGAATGAAGTCTAAAAGTCTCCTCCCTGCAAGGGCATATTTATTAGGAGGAACAGAGTGGGGGTGGGAGTGGACAGGTTTGGTGAACCCCCGGCCTCTGATAAGATCAGAGCAGGGGGTGTTTTACACTATTGTGGGAAACAGAACAACTTTGATTGCTTCCCCTGCAGCTGGTCAATCAAGCAGAGGAAGCAACCACTTCATCTTACTCTGCATTGTGAGGGCAAGACGTGATTGATTTAATCATTGCATTGTGAGGGCAAGACAAGATTGATTTAATCATTACAGTCTACATTCCAACATAATCCTACGATAAAGATAACCTGGAAAACCCTAACAACAAGTATTTGACAAACTGCTGATTAACTCAGAATTCTGTGTACAGAACGGTAAGAGCTTGTCGCATTCTTCCAAACACTAGAGGTCGCTAATTTCCTTCAAATGCCTAACAAATTACTACCAAGCACATCAAAACGGGAAAAAAAATTACGAGGTCCCACTGTGATAAATAATGCATGCATGAAATATCGATCCCACCTGGCGCTACTGCTCGAGATATTTCTTGACGAATACATAAAAAAAATAATTTAAAACTGGATCACTATCATGAAAGTTGTTTAGAAACCTTAACCCGTCTCCTGACGTAAGCCCAAAATTTACGAGGGGCGTACGAGTTTGGGGCTCGTCTTGATATAGGCGATCTTTGTGTAGGATGCACCCCGACTCACTGACGCAAGGCGACGCAAAGCACTTTGCAGTCACCTTTGACCCGCCCCCGCTGTTGACATGATGACGGACGAACCGGGAGCCTTCCCCTCGTTAACGGAGAGAGGTTTACCTGTGGAGTGAAACGCGCAGACGACCAGCGAGACTTGGTCAAATTCACCCTCGTCAAGTGACGACAACACGTCGCGCTGATGTCAGTTGTGTCTTCACCCACCGCCGCCGCGGTGAAAAAGAAGCACGTTCGCTTCGCTAGCATGGACGACGAGCAGGAAGAGGACACCTTGTTTGACAAAAGGAAGGACGCGGAACGAGGCGGGCTGAAGAGTGCACTCAAAGCGACCAAGAGGAGAACGAAATCGGGATGCGGCGACGAGGTGAAGGTGGTCGGAGGGGGCGGATACACGTCGTGCGGCCGCTGGATGGTCACCCTCACTCTCTGCGCATCCTTTCTCGGCCTGGTAAGAAGACATAGTCGTTGAAGACATGTCACAAATAAAATCGAATGAGATCATTTTTCTGTACATCAAAGTGTGTAGCAGGGGCGTAGAGGGCTAGGCATCCTGGGGGGGCATCACTACTGAAGGGGGTCCATATGATGTCAATCACCTTGGAGAAAGAGGATTAATATTGTCACCTAAATGTCTCTTACTTCTTCTCCATGACAAAAAACAAAATACTATAAAAACACCAATATTTAGGATTATCATTGTCACTTAAATGTTTCCTGCTTCCCCATAATGACATTGCATTTTGAGCTATAATAATTAGGTGCCTCTAATTGCTAACTACTGCAACAATCTGAATTAAAATGATGTATTTCATGCTGTTTCTCTATAATGAGACATGTCAGCAAATATCTAGCAAAAAAAAAAAAAAAAAGGTGATTTGTGCTACATGTGAACCTGGACTATATAATTTATGGACGGGCTAATACGACAAGAGAAACACAGCTTTGTATTCCATTAATGTATTTAGGGACAAGAAATGATCTTTCGAGAGTTTCCAAAATAGTCCAACACATGCTACAGGTCGCACATGAAAGGCAAGTGTGCTAACTCGATCCGTTGAGCCGCCAGTTGAACCAGTTTTTCCAATTTTGGCGGCCTTGTGCTAGGAGCTCTGCAAGCTTCATAGAAAGGCTTACTGGTAAAACTTGATCATATTGTTTGTAAAAGTAAAATAGTAGTCAAACACAGAAGAAGTGACGTAAGAAGGAATATAAGATAACTGAGTGAAAACAATTGCAAGGAAATAATCTCACTGAATCCCACATCAAATCAAGATCTTTGTGTTTCAGGGAATGGGGATCTCGGTCATCGGACCTACGTTTGAGGACTTGGCTTTCAACGTGAAGAAGAACATCAGCAATATCTCCTACATCTTTGTCGGCAGATCTGCAGGCTACATCGGTGGCTCACTTTTGGGAGGCGTCCTTTTTGACTGCATGAACCCCAATCTGCTGCTTGGTAAGCCCCGCCCACATGTTGTCTGATCAGTCAGTTTTCCTAAACCAAAATTTGTTCTTCTGGATAACTTTGCCCTCCAGGTTTTTCTATGCTGATCACTTCGTGTGGAATGTGCGCGATCCCTTTCTGCAAACACGCTCTGCTTCTCACTGGCTTCATGTCCAGCGTTGGCATCTCCATGGGGATTCTGGATACAGGTAACAGGCAACAGCTAGAGATTCAAATTCACATCATCACATTTTGGCTGCCATTTTGAAAAACAAAAAGCACAAAAAAAGGAAAGACTTTGTTTTTTCCTGTCTTGCAGGTGGCAATGTTCTCATACTGAACACGTGGGGCGAGCAGGCTGGACCTCACTTGCAGGCGCTCCACTTCAGTTTTGCGGTCGGCGCCTTTGTGTCGCCCATCATAGCCAAGCTACTCTTCGGGCACAACGGCAACAGCAGCCACCTCACGGAAACCATCTTGAGCAACGCCACGTCCCCCATCGCAGCGTGGCCCATCGCCAACGACGATCACGCTATCCTCCAGTTCATCCAGAGAGGAGGCGGGGACCTCAAATCCATGTGGGCTTACATCGTAATCGGCCTGTTCATCCTCTTCTCCTCCTTCCCTTTCTTCTTCCTCTCCGTCCGCAGCGACACGTCACGTGACAAAGGTCGAACGTCCTCCGGAAAGCCCCTTGTGGCCAGACATCACACGGCGCTGGTCGTCCTGCTCTTCTTCTTTTTCTTTGCCTACGTTGGTGCCGAAGTAGCTTACGGCTCCTTCATCTTCACTTTCGCTAAGGATTACGCTCAAATGAGTCAGTCCCAAGCGGCCGGGCTGAATTCTTTATTCTGGGGGACATTTGCTGCCTGCCGGGGGCTGGCCATCTTCTTCGCTTCTTGCATGTACCCAGGCACCATGATACTCTTCAGCCTGGTTGGCTCGACGCTGTCCTCCCTTTTCCTCTGCCTGTTTAGCAAGGACAAAGCCATGCTGTGGATTTGCACGGGTTTATACGGAGCTTCTATGTCCTCGACATTCCCCAGTGGAATTTCTTGGTTGGAGCAGTACACCACCGTAACGGGCCGCTCAGCGGCGGGATTCGTGGTGGGCGCCGCCCTGGGCGAGATGGTGTTACCCGCCGTCGTCGGCTTCCTGCTCGGGAAGATTCACGGACACCCCTTGCTGATGTATCTGTCGCTCATCACGGCTACCTTCACCGCCATTCTTTTCCCGGTTATGTACAAGCTGGCCACCGTATCCGCCGGTCCCATCAGGAAACGTCACAGGAGGGGCCGAGCGGACGCCGACGACAGCGAGTACCGACAGGCGCTGCTGGATTCAGGAGCGATTGACGAAGAGGAGGAGGAGAACGAGGCCGATCAGTGGAACGATGCCGACTTTGAAGTCATTGAAATGGACGACACGGCAAGTCTCAGCGGTTCACCCGATAAGGAGGGGTCTCCCTCAAATACTAACGGTGACGGTGGTGTGCCGACCGAACCTGCAAAAGATTCCCCATCTGTTGACACCATCTCCCTCGTGGGAGACTCACCCAAACGCAAACTGATGCTCTTCCAGAACAGAGTCAAGAGAGACTGAAAACGGCTCCTTTCCAGATTCCTCAAAACCTTGATTTGTCCGTAGCCTGTGTAACCTGATGACTGAGATGTTTACTTGCACAAGAAGTTAATTCACTGTCTGGCCAGAAATGTATATATTGTGTGCCTTTACCTCATTCACTGGCAGCCCAGTTCAAATTGATCTTGTACTTTTGTAGCCGTCAGTGGCAGCGAATGAGTTAATTATGTCTCCATTTATAAAAATACAAATGATGTGCAGATGTCACAACTGGGTGGAAGTTCTTATGTTTAGAAGTTAAAGCGAGGATAGTTTCTATCCATCAATTCTATCAATGAAGGGTCCAACAATCTTTTCACACCGCACATATCAATGATGGTCACATTGGGCTGAAGCAGCAACATTCTCCAATTAAAAATTTTACAGCAATAAACCAACCAGTGGGAAGAGCCTCCCTGTTACTTCCTGTCATTCTTACGCTGTGCTGGGACTGATAAGGCCCACTGCTGTGATAGTTTACAACAAACTCATTTTTTTAGTGGGCCGCATTGTAGTCATAGCTTCAATGACTCAACCCAAATAAATGTATGAGCACCTCACATTATATACAGTCAAAGCTACAAAATAAACTGACAAATAGCTCGTTTTCAAATCAGACGAGTTGCTAGAAACCCTAGCTTCCAGGGGTGTCGACCTCCAGCCCTCGAGGGCCGCGTTCCAATATGTTTTCCAAGTTACCCTCGTTAAACACACCTGCGTGAAAAGTTGAGTTCATTTTCATGCTCTGGAGGAGCCTAACTTTTCACGCAGGTGCACTTAACGAGGGCATCTTGGAAAACATGTTGGAACGCGGCCCCCGAGGATGGAGTGCAACAGGGAGTACATCTTAAAAAGGTGTTTTGCCCTGCAAAATTGATTAGAATAAATCTAATGTGATCAATTAACTTCTATTGAAATAAACCCAATAAGACTTCTACAGAATTTGGACAATAAATGATCAAAATATGACTTTTTTGGCCAGGCAGTGGTTTGGAAGCTTCATTGGCTGATGGAAAATCAGTGCCTTGCACAAGGACAGATTGATGTTCGTAAAATCCGAGGTCACCAAGTAAGATTGCATCCGACTTGTTCCAAACTGTGCTGATAGCTGTAAAAATGTGATTGTTTTCTCCATATTTGATGAAATGTTTTTGTCTTGTGTGTGTGCTGTGAATCCAATTAAGTGTATCATCACTGTGATCCAACCTTTTATTTTAGAAAAACATTTGAATACAATGACTTTTTATTATATCAATTTCAACCCACAGCAATATCCATTAAAAGAAAAAAAAAAGTAAAGAAAAACATTTTTATTTTTACAAACAAGAGTCAGATCTTAACATGTTTGGATGACAGCACAGAAATGCACAGAGACAAATTATCAAAACACAGTATTGCACCAGTCCCAAGTTAAAAAAAACAATTTCACACTTGATGAGCATGAATACAATCAAAATGGCATCCCGCAATAGAATGTTTAAAAACAGCATTCCGGCTGGGGACGTAATTGGTTTTATGCTGATATAGTGAAAATGTATTTATGAATCATACAAGGTTTCTGTACATTAAACTGGAGTCCAAAGTCCAATTATTATTAAAACAGGCCACAATTATGTGTGGCTGTGACAACCCACACCAGACTCAGTGACTGGGGTGACTGTCACTTTAGTTGTTTTTTCAGGAGCTGAAGATAGCTTTAATGAACAAATAATCATAAAGACATACACATGCCCTATGAGGGAGGCTCAAAGCAGACAATACTGTACTTGTATAACAAATACTGTTAGTAGTTAACAATGACACAATGACAACCCAACAAGGTTATCAGGTGAAGCACCATTGAAATGTTTCAAAATGAACACTGAGATGATAGCGGCGAATCTGCCATTTTAGCACCAAGTGAGCCGTGAGGTCGGGTGGCCATCACAAGTCGTCGAGCAGCTGTCGCAGGTACGGCGCCTTGGAGAGCTGCCTGCTCACTCGACTCAGCTTGTAAAGGACGGGACAGTCCAACGACACGCACGGGACCTGGCGCTCGGCGCAGCCGCTGCAGTTCTTGCAGATCTACGTGACGAAACATGACGGCGGTTAGAACTTTTTCCGCTCGTAAATGCACGTGATTTTTAGTTAACCTTGAGTAACTGCTCCTGTTCTCTCTCCTGCTGCCTTATGTCTTGATGGAGGGTGACGACCACGCGTTGCGGCGACGCACGGCACCGCGCGCACACGCCCAGCTGGGTCAGCTCGTCACACACGGGGCAGTGCAGCGTGGTGAAATACTGTGAAATGGTGCCCTTCCTGACCACGTCCTCTCCGCCGAAACCAGAAGAGCACGAGGCCTTCTGAATCTGGACAAAAAGAGAACCTTTCAATAAATTGACCTGCAGGGGGCGTGTGTACTTTGAAATTGCCACAAAGCAGCACTTTGTGCTCTTAACGCCCTCCTTTGTGCTCTGTGATGAACAGGAAACGGGAAGATCCGCTTTCTCCGAGCAGTCTTACTCTGGGAAGCTCCTGGTACCAGCTGAGCACATCGACGCCAATCAGCTGGAACATGCGGCCTAGCGGAGGCAGGATCTGCTTGGTGATGTAATAGGTGGCGTTGAGGCGGAGGCCGGGGTCTTGCAGCACTTCCAGGGGCCGCCGGACCAGCTGGATGAGCGGCATTCCGGGCATCCCGTAGACAATCACGTAGGGGACGCGCTCGCCCACGCGAGGCTCCAGGCGACGGTCGTAGGCCATCATTCGCCTGGACCAATGACAGTCAACCTTTTCACATACCGACTACTGTATCTAACAACTTTCATTTTCTTAACGCAGAATCATAATCAAGCCTCCTTGAAATGCAACTGAAGCTCCAAAGCATACTTGATTATTAGTATGGATTGGTTTTGCACACAGCATGATACAAAAAAAAAAAAAGGATTGAGCACTGCAGTGTCAATCCAGTCTTAGAAACCTGACATCCTCAGCCATTAAAAGCATCGTTGCTAGGCAACAGGATTGGCTACTGTGTGTGGCCAGACAATGAGCAGTAGGAGGATTCAGAGCAACAGCACGAGACAACAAGGTGTATCTTGGTCTCCAGGCTTAATAGTCATATAACAGAGCTTGAATCATTATGAATTGCTTGTTTCATTTCATTTACACACACCTGGTGAGTTCCAACGCAGGTACGCAGGCACCAGGTCGGTAGGAGGCACTGCCTCGATATTCCTTTGCAAAGGTTAGGTCCTGCATGCTGGCCCGGCCGTCTAGAACCTTCATACACTGGCGCTGAACAAACTGCTTCACCTGGCTGATGTCCCGTGTCTCAAAAAGCAGCTTGATAGAACGTTCCAGAATCTGAACAGGACACAAAAGGGATTATTTTCATGAAGAGTTCAAAATGAAACAATGATGAACACAAAATATGAAAATTAAGAGCTGAGAATGAACAAACACTTTGCTGGATTAGTGCATGATGTGTAGGGCTGGTTTTCCCGTTACCTTGGAAACAGCAGGGCAGCCATCACGTCGCACCGTTTCAATTCCTTTGGCATCAAACACCGGCTCCTTCTGGTCCAGGCTCTCGTACATGTAGCCCACATAGCGCTTCTTTGTCTGGAGCACGCAGGGCAGGTAGACCTTCTCAAATTTGAGCTTGACTGGCTTTGGGTTGGTTGCAGTCACTGCCTCGGCGATCTCATCGCCAATCTTAAAGGCCTGCTCTTTGGTGGCGCCTTTCAACAAAACGAACATGCTGCACAACAGGAAGCATCTTGTTATTTTCAGTCTTTGTCAAAAAGGCTAGCTCACGTTACTAAAAAAAAAAAAATAAAAATACCTGTCAGTGTCTCCATACACAACACGTGCTCCCCACTTTTTTGTGTCATTGACCATCTTGATGGCTCTCTCCAAAGTTTCTCGTGCTTTATGGACTATGCTGTCACCCACCTGAACACACATGAATCTATTTTTATTATTTTTGTTACAAAAGCAGTTTAGCAAAATGTCCGCATCCTCATATTATGAACTCTTTAGTGGTTCACCTCAACGCTGGGCATGCGTCCAGAATAGTTGGCGGCAGCGTAGCCAAAGGTGACGTTGGCGATGAGCTTGAGTCCGAGCTGACGGGCATGCAGCAGCTTCATTAGCGCTTTTTCCTGCTTGTAAGTTTTCATGGATTGCTTCACCATGATACGTGTGTTGAGGATTTCCTCCAGCATGCTGGGAAGGACACCTTTGCGCACCGAGGACTGCACAGACAACACAGATGAGAATAGTAGGCACTCACGCAAGCCCCATTTTGATTACATTTTCAGTTCTTGATTTAAAAAAAAAAGTTTGCCAAATATGTTTTTTATTAACATTACGGTACATTTGCAGGTGATGCAGTCAGTGAAAAAATAATGTTTTGCCTTTTGCATCTTTCTAGAATTGAATCTGAAATGAATACCGTATTTTCCGCACTATCTACACCTAAAAACCTCCAATTTTCTCAAAAGCCGACAGTGCGCCTTATAATCAGGTGCGCCTTATACATAGACCAATATTGAGCCACTACAGCAGGCGTGTCCAAAGTCCGGCCCGTGGGCCAAATGTATATATCTTATATATGGACAAAGTTTTAAAATGGGCCATTCATTGAAGGTGCGCCTTATATTCCGGTGCGCCTTATAAATGGACAAAGTTTTAAAATGGGCCATTCATTGAAGGTGCACCTTATAATCCGGTGCGCCTTATAGTGCAGAAAATACGGTAGTTGGTAAATTGCATTTGCCCCTGAATAATGATAGTGTCAAAAATTAAAAAAAATAAATAAAAATTATAGATACACCTGTAAGTCACTCTAAAATGGTTACATATTGCTACTTTACTGTACCTTGACAAAGGCAATGCCATTGGGTGACACAGTGATATCATTTCGGAGCTGGTAGAGGAGTTCAGGGGAAACCCGCAAAGAGGTGCAGCCAAACTTAAACTCATCTGTCCTGAAATCAACAAATGAATGAAAAAATACAGCTTCATAACTTTCCCAAAATACAAATATTTCCTAATATTCCCATTTCTTAACTCCTCAGCTATTGAGGACATGATGAAAGCATCTTATGTGTGCTTCTGTCTGGTTCTTACGTTCCCAAGTCGTCCACGTGGCCCAGGCAAGTGGAGTAGCAGTAATTGTATGCGATGACGATGGAGGGATAGAGCGACTGGAAGTCCAGGACAATCACTGAGTTACTGTAAAAGCGAGACTCTGGCTCCATTATTAGGGGGAGACACTGAGGCGCCCTCTGCTGAGCTCGCTGCTGGATGCTTGGTGTTACTGGGATATAGTTGAGGGGCTTGGCCAAACGCAACATCATGGACTCAACACGGTACTGCATAGACAAAAAAAAAAATTCTAAATGTGTTTATCCATCTCATTTTGATGGATGGATGGAAGATTCGCTAACTATAGACAATTCAGAATTTATAGAGATCATGCAACAATGTAACACAAACCTGTGACCCTCGAGTAAGAACGTGGAAGAACTGGATCCCAAACAGTCTGGCCAGCTCGCTGGTTCTGCCGATGATGTCGTGCTGCAGAAGTAGTTGCATAGTGCCATGCACTCGGCTCACGTAATGGTCTACCATCTTCCACCTAACACGAATACCCAACAGCGTTATTGGGCCAAAATTATATATATTGTGGCATGTACAGTATAAAAGCTGTGTGCAATTTTGAAAACATACCTGTAGAGGTCAGTGTTGTGATCAAACCAGTCAGACAAAGTGCGGGGGCTGTATAAGGGGAAGCGCTGATGGAGCACATGAAAGGCCACATTCTCGTAAGTGTAGTTATTCAGCGTCACCTGGAAGTGGGAGGAACCCCGGGCAAAAAAAATATGCATAAGATCAAACCCCGAATTAAAGTTTGAGATGAAAGCAGGGGGGGAAGACGTGGGGGGGGGTCATGTCAGGACACCCACCTCTGTTTTCATCACCCTCCATAAATTGAGGACAATTCGTCCAACGATGTTGATCTCAGTCATTGTGTCTGCTCCATATTCATCCCTTTCTGCAGCAAAGCGGTTGTCTCTTGAGTCACCTGAGGACACACACGGAGCCAGACAGGCAACCAATTACCGTCTGCTTTCCTTTCAGCTTGGGAGCTATGACACAAAACCACAGACTATGACTCATCTTTATATACGTCTTAAAACATAGTTGCAGAGAGATATGTAGCTTGGCTATGAAAAAAAAAAAAAAATACCGTATTGGCCCGATTATAAGACGGTGTTTTTGCATTGAAATAAGACTGGAAAAGTGGGGGTGGTCTTAAATTTGGGGTCTGGACATTATACCCATTCACAACGCTAGATGGCGCCAGGTATCTTTAAAGCGAATGCTGAACTTAACTCCCCAGGCCAAGGCGAACCCCTGTCACGAAGAATAAAAATACCGGTAGCACGATGAATAAAAATAGTGGTACAAAAAAAAAGAGAAGAAAATAAGAGAAGAGATAACCGAAAATGGAAAAACCAGAAGCCATTCATTTACAAATGGGATTGCACTTTAGTTTACATATTTAAAGGTTCAGATATTAAGATGTGATACAGTTTTTGAATGATTTGAATGCGGTAAAATAACATGCTTTTCCTCTCAAATATATTGTTATAATCATTTTCTGTATAAAAATTAAATTTGGTGTTCAAAAAGTCTTTTTTCAAACTCTTGAAAAAGAGGGGGTCGTTTTATAATCAGGGTGGTCTTATATTCGGGCCAATACGGTAATAATAATAATAATAAACTTTACCGGTGTAAAGTCAGAATATTTTTTCCCCCTAGAATTATATTGTAATTCCATCATCAGTCTTACCTGGCACACGTGATAGCTGTTGACAGAGGTCTACTCCAACAACCGCAGCTCGTTGGAGAAGGTAGCCCCATGAGTGCATCTGCACCTCGTATCCAAAGAGGATATCTGGGTCAAACCTACAAAAACACAGTAAAATAACTTTCCAAATAAGGATTTCAACACATGAATACAGTATTCCATAATCACATTAGGTCCCAAACCTTCTCATGATGGCAACCATTTCTTGAAACAGCATATTCTCATCTGTGGCGTACTTCACCTGCAGCCCAGAGACACCTGACCTGACCAGCAGGGGCGCTGTTTTACTGTGGCCTGCTGAGTTTAATCAAACCGATTCATCACGAAACAACTTTTGACAAGAATCAAACAATGAATTTTTACCTTGGTCACAACTCTCGTGGTCTTTATGCACCACAATTGCACCTGTCAATTGGGCGCAGTCTACATTCGGCAAAGGAGCGTCAGAAGTCAGGCAGTAGAATAAGGCACATATGGGGTCAAACTCCGGGTCAGCTTCGAGGTCACGTCGGGTTCGTGCATGAAGCTCCATACTCATTAGTGTGAGGTGCTGGACCTGACACAAAATAACAATTCATTCTTCAGACCATATTTTATATGCAGTATGCATATTTATAATTTGTGGACTCGGATGAAATCCCGCAACGTCACCGGGATAGCCATAAAAACTTTTATGTGTGGGTGGCAAGAAGACAATTCTCACCTCATGCAGAGCTTTTGCATCCTTTAGGTTTTGCAGGCTGACTTTGAAGCCGTACGAGTTGGCTATGCTGGGACCTTCGATCTGAGAATTGTCTCTCTTTGGAGTATTCAAAGCAGCAAAATGGTTCTGTGCGAGACGTTTGAACACAAGGAGAGAGTCCATTTTTTTTGGGAAATTACAAGTTTTAAAAGTTTGGTTTTACCTTTAGCTGTGTGTTAAGTAAGACTCTTCTCAGTGGCTCTGCTTGGCTTCCCCTCCTATGCTGTATTCTCGTAGCAACAGGGTCTTCTACAATGGGAATGTCAAAGAAGTACCAATGAGCGGAGGAAAAAAAAAAAAAAAGGAAATTATCCAGAAAATGGCATCTTACCTTTAGATATGGGGGTGCTGCACACAGGTTCCAGATGTTCAGTGCTTTTTTTCAGATGCTTCTTTAATAAAGGTGTGCTCTGAAGATCATGATTGCTCATTTCTTCTTTGTTAGCGACACTGTGATTTCCACTCACTCTTTCCAAGGAGAATCCAGGCGAGAGGGCTTCGGGAGAAATTTCACTCTGCCTTTTTTGGTTGAACTCATCAGTGGCTAAGCTGTTCCTGGGCTCCTGCCATGAAGGCAATTCAAAGGTGTCTGGAGAGCTGGCTTCATCATCCTCTGCTCTTTCATCATCTTCTTCAAGCTGGATAGAACCTTCATCTGATATTGGACTCATTTCTCGAGAGTCGATTGGATTCTTTGTGGGGGGCAATTTTAGTGACAGGTTGCCCTTTCTTCTCCTTGAAGTTCTGAGGCGAGGTTTCCCACACAAGTTGACGTTTGAAGTGGAGCAGCCGGGAGCAGCTGACTCGACAGTCGCCTTCTTTAGCAACTCTGCGTGTCTTATCCCTTTTTGTAACGTCTCATACTGCTTCCTGGCTTCCAACCACAATTGCACACGTTCCCGGCTTGGCGGCATTTTGCAGGGCACAAGGAGGACTTGCTTCTCCGGGTCAGTCACAGCCTGACCTTTACCTGGTTGTGCTCCCTGGGCAGGCTCAGACGGCATTGGGGCAGCGGTATAATGAGTCATGGCTGAAAAGGCAGTTTTCCAGAAATGCAGGCCCTCTAAAGACAATTCTCCACTGAATTCCTTCAACTCCTTGACTAGTCTGGTTTCCACCGCTAGCTTACGACCACCAACCTCCCTAAGGGGGAAAGACGAGCACAATTAGTTGAAGACAACCAATACTTAATATATTGACAGGCATGACTAAATTCAATTTGATAAAAAAAAAAAATATTATGAAAAACTTTGAAATTGTTTTAATATATTCTCACATTGGCTTTCCTGGAGCATCAGAGGGGTCACTGCAGAAGGGCTCCTGGAAGGTGGCCTCTGATATCTCCAGATCCAGCAGAGTGCTGAGGATCTCCTCCCTACTCGGAGGGCACATGAGGGGCTTCAGAATGTTGGCTCCTCCCCCTGGTCCACGGCTCTGGCTTGCCCTCACCTGAGACAGTGAGCTGACTGAGCAAGGAGAGCTACTCGGTGTGGTGGAAGTCAATACGTCAATGCCTTCCAGGAGATCGCCTGTTGGAGAGCTTTCATTGCTGGCAAGGCATGCGGAGCTTAAAGACAATGGTAGGGCAGGTTCGCAAGATGAAAATAGGAGATCTTTTCCTTCACAGTCAAAGTCTTGAAAGGGGCTGAGGGTGTTGGCATTGATTGACGCTAAGTCACAATCTCGGTTCTGCAATTTGTCAGAGTCAATGAATGTGAGGTGGTTGGATGGAGATGGTCCTTGATCGGATCTGTCAAAGAGGTCAGGACTGGCGGGTTTCACTTTGTGCCACTCGGAGTCTTGCTTCAGTTCCTCTCCGTAACCTGACAGTCGTTGTAGTTTCTTAAAGGCCAATGCGTGAGCAGAAACAGCTTCTTGACTGGCGTCGCTCAAGAACTTAACTGGTAAGATTTGATCTGTCAGGACGAACTGAGTGCCACTGTACGGGCTGGAGAATTGCGTCTGATCAATGGCGTTGATATCAAATGAATAGTTCGGTGGGAGCTCCGGGGATAAGCTGTCTTCGATTAAATTGCAACTGTCCATATCTGGGTCGGACGGGAAGAGCAAGCTGACCTCTGACACGCTGGATTGGGTGTCTGATTTGCCTTTCTGTATCCTTCGTTTTGGATCTTTGGGGTTGGTCGATTTGGGAGCTCGGGGTTTTCTTGGAGTTGGTTTTCTGGGTTTGGCAGGATCAAGCGATGCTCCTGAGTGAGGTCCGGCGGTTAAAGGGTTGATAGCGTCTGGTTGACTTTTTGTTTGACCACGCTGACTCTTTTGGTAAAGTTTCTTGAGGACAGCCAAGCTGCATGGGGTCTGAGAGAGATTCTGTTTTGGATTTTCCAGGGAAGGTGTCTGAGAGATTGAGGCTTTTGAAATTTGGAACTCCTCCATGGAAGGCTCTACCTTCACAATTTGCACATGTGGTACCATGTTCTGACTGGCCTCCATGATAGAAACTTCATTGTTTTCTAACTTTGGTTCAACAGACTGGACTGTCGTCTGGTTAGCTTTAGAATTATCTGGAAAAACATCTTGTGCGACGTGATTTTTCGGGTTCACGCCTTTTTTTTTGTACGATCGGCTAGGTTTAGGCTTGTTTTCGGATGGATTGATCGGTTCAACTGAACCCGCTGCTTTCCTCCTTTGTCTTGGTGGAGCTTTGACGTTTTGGGAAGATTCTAGATTTTTTGGATCTTCCCCTGAAGGCTCAATGGCAGAATTCTTGTCTTTCTTTTTAACATCTGTCGATTTCGGAGTACATCTCTTTTTTGCTACTTTGGTGGAGGACTGTGGCATTTGTTGTGCAAAACTAAGACAGGGATCATTGAGCGTGTTTTTGAGTTGTTTTGAAGTTCGAAGAGGGTCTGTTGGAGACCAAGGTTGAGGTGGTTTTGAATCTGTAGGACTTTGAGGTCGATCAGAAAGAGAGCCTAATTCAAACATACCATCAGTGTGACGTTTTTCACAGCTCTTGATCCTTTTCATCCTTTCCCCCGGTCCAAGTTTAGAGACGCTATCGCCTGTTTTTTTATTCGCCGGGTTGACTTTAGACTTTCGCTTATATTGTTTTTTTGTCTTTGACTCGGGGACGGGAAACTCAATTGCAGTCGATTCCGGCAATTTTGGCCAGAAATTCTTTAAGGGGGCTAATTGATCGTATTGCTCCAACTTGTCTTTTGTCAGTGTTACTCTCTTCTCCTCTGCATTGACTTTGCACATTTTCACCAGCATGTTTTTCTCTCCTTTAAATCTATTGATAATAATGTACTTGATGATAACCGGGGGTTCTTTCTTGCGTCGCTTCTGGGATTTGATCTCCTGCCCACTGCGGATACCGCAACCTTTGAGGCGTTCTTTTCCAGGTGCTACGTTTTTAGACCGTGTACCACCTGAGTATTCGCCATCGCTGTCATAAAGCATTTTTCGTTTGGTCCTCAGAGTGTATTTACTACCAGGCAGGGATGAAGCTTTTGTACAAGTTACTTTAGTAGCTAAATCTTGCAGGAGGCTTAAAGTGTCTTCTGAGGTGTCTTTAGCTTCTTCTGAGAAACTAGGAGCAATGGCGAGTGAATTTTCTCCAATAATCGGCTCATGTAAAATGGATTCTGGCTTCACTGAATTGTCCTCACAAACTAGCATTTCGGTATCCCCGATTCCCGGACGATCAGGTGTGACCGAGGTACAACCGATGCTAACCTGGCTGTCAGGGGTGGAGCTTTCCTCCATGTTTAATTTGTTGCTTGGCCCCGATAATCTTTTCTTATTTAGTTTTAGCCTGGATCTACGATTCTGGGCTTGTTCTACTTTGCTGCATGAATTGGGCATCTTTTTGGTGAAAGGTTTCTTTCGGTTTAGGCAGTTGGAGAGAATTACACTGGGGAAGAACTTGTAGTGTGCTTCCTGTTGCGCTACGATCGTCTTTTCCGTTTTGTTTTCCTGATAGTCCTCGTACCTGATTTTGAGCTCACCGACATCTCCCTCTTCGCTATCTTTACTCATCTCCCCCTCCTGAGGGTTAAAAAATGTTTCATTTTCAAGAGTTGGAGGTGCTGAGGAGATGTTTCTCAGGAGGGGGCTATGTCGATCCAATTGGCTTAGGTCAAGGTCCGTCTTGGTTGAGCAGTTTCTCAACTCGGAATAGCAGAGGGAAAACGCCCTGTGGTTCTGAAGTATGGACAGACGGTTTGTTTCCACGTTTTTGATGCCCTTTCGTCTTTTGGTGACCTTATTAGTGTTGGATTGAAAACTTTCAAGATCATCTAAAGATGCTTTCTTGTCATAGTTGTACAAAGGGTGAATGTCCTCTTTTTCAACGCAGGTGGCAGATACGTCCGGTTGGCTGATTGTTTTACAGAGAATGGGATGTTTGACGGGTGGGATGTAGGGAATTTTTTTATTCACTTTTAAGCCTGTTGAACATTCACTAATGCTCTCCTGACTGCTCTTCGACTGAAAGTGTGGTTGCTCCTTGTCCAAAACATGAACTGGGCTGTGCTCGGAGTGTTTGCACTCCAGAAAGATCTTGGCTGAGGATGGGGGTTCAAGGTGGATACTTTCGCCTGGGATACGAGTTCCTGTCATTATAATCTTCTCTGTGACTACAAGGGATGACTGGGTTCTGGAGCCACTGTCCGTTAAGGACGAATCTAGGAACGAACACAAAAAATAGAAGAAGTCACTCATGCTGGAGCCTATCGCAGCTAATTAATACAATTATATTTTACACAGTAGACCCCGAAACAAACATACCGCTGCTCTCATCTGCTGCCCCATCAAACTGGGGGATGGACAAATGAGCAAATAAAGAATTATTAGCGCTCCACTCCATGTCGTCATCGGACGATTCCTGATGCTCATCGCTGAAGTTGTCCTGTGCCTCCTTGACACCAGACCTGCACATACCAGAACTACCGATTAATCGGCACTGACGTGGACAAACATTTACAGATGGTGTCAATGCAAAAACAGACCTTTGTAAAGATGAGCTTTCAAGGGGCTCGCTGTCCCAGCGTTGTGACATTGTCACACTGAGCTGCGCCTCTTCCTTGTCTAACTCTGGTCTCGCCTCCTCGTCGTCACTGTTGTAGTGACAGTTTTTGGTACTCGGAAGGGACTGGGACTGTGACGTGTGCAGACCAGGAGTCCTGCAGTCATCCGCTAAACCTGCCAGCAAATCAATCACGGCACGGTCTTGGCTGCTGTCTGCACAGAAAACAGAAACATTACATGAATTATGGTCAAGCAACTCCTTTCGCAAAGATGTTCGTATTTGAAATATGTGGAAACCTTTCATAATAAAATATTAAATCAAGTATATATTACTTTGGGGGGAATCTGTGTCTTCTTCACGTACCTAATAAAGGTGAGTGGCTGGATGTCTGAGAGGCCTGTAGGAAGCTCTGACTGTTCTCCAGTAGACATAAAATGGCCTCCTCATCAACAACAGCCTCCTCTGGGATTTGACCGCTCCTTCTGACAGATTCTAGGAAAACAGATAAAAATCACAGTTAGCATCTCAGAACAGGAGAAGCTGAGCTTGTGACTTTCTTTCATGGTCAATTTTATTTAAAAAAAAATTATTTTATCTTGACCTGGCTCAGAGTCCCTGTGCACCTCCACAGCTGAAGCAGGTGTACACTGCACCTCCTCTGGTGTCAAATGGAATGAGGAATGCACGGTGAGATCACTGAAAGCCTCGCCATCACTAACAGGGGAAGCCGGTGTTCTGAATAGAAAGGATTATAGGTATAATGAAGAAAAAAAAAATCAATAAAGTCAAGCTGGGTTTAAAAAGCTGACTAAAAATCGACACTACGGCAACTAAATCTGAAAAAATTGCAGCGTGAAAAAAAAATCATGTATTGGCAAAACTACAATACTATACACCGGCGAGAGGAAAGGACTCCCGAGAATTAGTGCATTGTGCCGCTGTCACATAATTAGTCTGTTTAATGACTTTTAAAATTGTCAAGGGAGGAAGTCTGTCAAGTGTTGAGATGATTGCAGTGATTAACATTTTCTGCTATGAAGGCACACAAGGTTTTGTAGTTCAAGCATGGACCACATAGCTCTGTGAATTCCAAAAATCACGGCTGTTTATTGCTCTATTATTTTTCTTCTTATTTTGTGTCACAATTATAAATTCCTAACTATAGTTATCCGATAAAAAATCACTGGGACTGTTGAGGTTTCGAGCCGAAGAAGACGGCAACTTACACATCAGACTCATTGTCCTTCAGAATCTCCTTTAACCTTCTCATGAAGATTTGCTCACTCTCAGTTGAAGTGACAAATGCACGTTCTAGAAAACAGGGAAAAACTATTTCAACTTTCCAGAGTTGACATTCTTAATAACAAACAAAAATCCACATTTGTCAATTGCTAACAAAATAATTAACAGTTTTATTTTGTAACACATTTGCACATTTCATTTGCTGACCTTGCGACTCTGGAGTTTCAATCTGTGAGTCCTTGTTCTTCTCTCTCCTTCGTTGCTTCTCATCCTCCCAGATTGCTTGTAGGCCGGGGTTCCTTCCGACTTGATCTGAACAAACGACAGCAATGTAAGCTACATCTAACCTTTAGGCCATTTTACTGACAAAGAACACTTTGATTTTCCTCAGCATCCTTACTGTCAATCTCGAGACGGTTGAGGACATCTACGGCAACAGCGTCAACTTCAAGCTCACAGGTGCTCTGCCTCTCCACCTCATCCAGGACTAAGGAGCTGCAGAGAAACAGAATGTAAAATCCTGAAATCAATTTTGATGGGTCTCAAACACATGGCGGTTCCAAAACAGATTTAAAATCTCACCAGGGAATGGCATTCTCCTCCCAGCGGACAAAGGTGCCCCCAAGGGTGCTGTCGTTGAGTTTGGATGAACACGGGCTCTTCCAGGGACTGGATTTAGTGATGGGGGTCTGCTGGTCTGGGTTTGGCAGCACATCCTCTGAAAGTTTGTTCGGGGTTAATCAGAGTGCTGACTGATTTAACAAGTTTGGATATGATTCTGTTTAATTTTGAGCACAGCCAAATCCCTGACTATAGAAAATTATTTGAGACAATGAGATGAGTAGGTTTGAAAAAAATGGCCGCACACAGAGATCTTGACCCTTGTTTCGTACCTTTGTTTTTGCGCCCGCGGAACTTAACTGCTGCAAGATTGACCAGGTTCATGCCATATAGGTTGTAGTCGATAAAAAGCTGCAGCAGGTATGGGATGTGGCCTTCGTGGGGCTGGTAAATCTTGTTCATCACTGCACCGCTTTGCAACAACTCACAGACCCTGCCGGAAATTCACAGCACAAATAAATCAATCAATCAATCAATAAATAAACAAATAAATAAATACATAAATAAATAAATGAAGGAATAAATAAATAAATTTACTGTTAAATTAAAATAAATAGATAAATTAATAAATAAATTAAATCTGCAAATGTGTGAATCTGGAAGTGCAGCACTGTTTTTTTTTTATTTATTTTTTTAATACTGGCATAATGCATCTCAACCCTTCACAAATGATTGGATGGAATATTTGAGCTCATATATCGTAGCGCAGATTCCAAATAGTTACAATTTGCACTCAGCAATTGATGAGCTGCTCCTTGGTAATTGATGCAATTCCCAACGCTTATAAATGCTATTCACTTTCCACATGGCCTGCAATCTTACCTTTTCACCATCTGAGGATTGTACAAATATATCTTCATAAAGTGCTTCTCCTTGGAATGATATCCATAGAAAGGCCTGGAAGGCAGCATATTCCAAATATATTATTCCTCTTTAAGGATCTGCAGCATTTATGGATTCTAGTTGACCGTATTATTAGGGACAGGTGAACAGAGGCACTTGAGTACTTACATGCCAGAAACCATCACCACCTTGAAGATATGCTGGACTTCGGAAGCAGGGTTTCCCATGGCAACGTTGAGCGCTCTGTCAATGCTGAAGGCCACCAGACGCAGGTATTGTTCCGGTTTCTGTCCATGACCATCGTATGGAATATAGATGTATGGGAACACTCCATGAAGGTGGAGACATGTCTTCTGACCTGCAATGTGATGAAATGATCAACATTGGGTGATTAATATCAAGCATTAGGTTAAACGTCAGTTGATTAATTAAAAAAATCTCTGTATCATAAATGCTCCCCACAATTAGGTGTCTCCTGGAGTTGATCATTGAAACTGGCATCAGGATTTTCCCTGACTTCAAAATTGTGTCCAGCTAATAAAAAATGCTAGCAATATCTCTATTTTTAAAAATGTGAAGACAATTTGCAATTTTAGTAATGAAGCAAAGTCTGTCATTGCGGGGCCACATAAAATGATGTGGGGGGCCGTATCTGGCCCCCGGGCCTTGGGTTTGACATATTTTAATCAAACCGCATGCAGAAAGAAATATGATTAAGCCACATTTCCACCATATCTCCGATAAAGAATTGAGGAAGAAGGGATGTCAGTTGGTAGTGAGAGAGAACTGAGCTATGGGATTCAGAACATGACCCCCTTACAAAAATTTCTGAGGAGTCATCTGGGGTGAGCTGTGTTGCAGTCAGCCTGCAGTGTTCTTCTGTGGCTAGATTTAAACAGCAGGTCCTAGTGCCCAAAATCCAAATTAATACCTACTACATCTGACTAATTTGATCGCACGTACAAATTAAGTAATTTTCCCGCATGCACAGAAAACTTGCATGCCAAGAACGCCACAAGCGTCAACACCAGGCAACAACAACACAGTAAAAATAGCACACGGTAAACCATGAAAAAGCAAAATAGTACCGTATTTTCCGGACTATAAGGCGCACCTAAAAACCTAAAATTTTCTCAAAAGCCAACAGTGCGCCTTATATATGGACCAAATTCCTAAATTTAAAGTGGCCCGAAGCATTGTGTCATGAAATCAATCATAAGTGGCCCGCTGAAGACTATGAATCATGAATCAAAAAGACTATGGATCATTATTTTGTGATTATAAAGTAATTTGTCGCATCTGAAGTTGAAATAAAAAAGATCAAATGGAGAATGATTTGATTTGGATTAAAAATCTGACATGATGCATTAATGGTGCGCCTTATAGTCCGGTGCGCCTTATATAAGGACAAAGTTTTAAAATGGGCCCTTCATTGAAGGTGCGCCTTATAGTCCGGTGCGCCTTATAGTCCGGAAAATACAGTACTCATTTTATTCTGTACAGTATAAAAGAAAGCTTGTCTATGAAAAGACATCAGAAGACATTTCAATTCACACGCTCCTAAAAGGATTCAATCGTGCCCTACACTAATTAAATAACTCCTGGAGAAGCCAGATGGGATGGGAATATCCCATTGGTCTTTGAGTGAGCACACAAGACCGCTTAACTTTATTACACAAATTACATTGGCCTGTCTGAGTGTGTGTGCGTGTGTGTTTTCTTTGTGTCTGGCTGCTTGGATTGGAACAGCGACAGATGAATCGCCACTCTAACCACTAGTACAGTTTTTCCTTTCTGGGATACATTTAGCTCAGTTGTTATGAGTTGCTAAGCACACAAAGATCGGTTGATAAGCAGGGTAGACATGACAGCATAAGCTAAAGCAGAGGTGTCAAACTCAAGGCCTGGGGGGCTAAATCCGGCCCGCCATGTCATTCTATATATCAAAATCACGTCAACTCCCATGACTCTTAATAAAATCTATACTAGAATTTTTTGTTTGCATGTGTAAAGTATAATAATGTGGAGATTTTGTATGATTTTGTTAATCCTTTTTACAGTCATTTTAACAATAACTGAAGAAAATATTTAATATAAAATACTGCCCTCTGATGGAAGGCATAACGAGGAAGTGGCCCGCGATAAAAAATGAGTTTGACACCCCTGGCTTAACCTATAAAATTCTATACAGGAACTCAGCTTGTTTTATGTCAAATTTAATATTTTGTTAGCATGTAAAGCTTTTGACAAGCGGGATTATTCCACATTTTAGAACGGCACAGCACACCGTGACCAATGGAAACCTGGTCAAATATCAAGCAATACCCACAGAGCACAAACCTCAATTCCCAAAATTACAGAGACAATCACAAGCAGGAAAGTGTGAGTGTACAGAGCAGCTCCAAACGTCCCGTCCAATTTTCTTGAAGACATGCAGATGGTGGGGAATTTTTAGCTGTACGGCATCAAATTCTGAAGCAGAACAATTCGAAGTACTGTACAGTGTTTTTCAAAATACTTAGTTCTTTGATGCACGAGTTTAAATTTAAGTTTAAATTAGATAGGGCAGAAAAGGGATGGCATGTATCCCTGCAACACAAATTTACTAAAGTACATAGAGCAAAAACGAGTTTTTTCAGTGTTATTGAAAAGACGGCTACATACGGGCTAAAAAGACTTTTGGCCCAGGCTATTTTGAGCCTACTAGAATGGACATAATTTAAAATCAATTAAAAAATGATGCCATGCAAGCATTGAGCTGGAAAGCTGAAAGGAACAAAAGAATTCTATCCGGTTCATTTGCACCCCTACCTAGATTTACCCTGGCTAATGATTTGCCATCTGAATGTTAAGGCTAACGAGTGGGTGGGCCTTAAAAAGCACTTAATATTGAGGATTAGAAAGCCCTGTTGAGTTGAATGCAGCAGTGATGATGGTGGGGGGGATGCAAACTGCAGAGGAGGATGAGAGGGTGACAATAAAGGTCAAAATATTCCCTAGTTGTAAATATTTTGCTTTAAAGCAGCAGGATAGACCATTCCGGGGACACTGCGTCATTAACGCAGGAGAAAACAATCAAAAAGTAAGGAGGGACTTTTAAGCTGCAAGCTGAACTGAATGCAAAAACAGAAACACACAAGAGCTGTGCTATTTTTAGTAACAAGAATCCCCCTTCCCCTCCAATCTTGTAATGAGCCTCACACTGACTGTATGCTGCAACGGAATTAAAAATTGATCAAAAGAGATCTGCACTGCAGTCTCGGACCAAAAGTGGACACCAGTTTGGCTGTGCAGTGTTGTTTATTTTAAACGAAAACACGTGACCATATTTGGAGACAATGAGGATGTGCTGGAAGACGAGTCTATGAATGGCTCTTATCTATTTATAATCGAAAAATATTTACACCGGATCATCCCTGGAAAACAAACAGCTTTTCAAATCAGTGATTCAAGCTTTTTTAAATCCTTCATTCTATTTATGTTCCAGTTCTTGATCTGCCTTGAAACCAGCAATATGTTACGGTAATTCTAAACCAGGTTTAAAATTCTATCTCCTCAAAACCATGTGCTATCAACAAATAATTTCATACAAGTGGAGTATTTAGAGAATGTTAATGAACCAGAAGAAACAACTGTTAAGGGGGGATGGGGGGGGGACAATGTCCATCCTAATGAGCAAGGGAGTCTTTTTGAAACTTCCTATTATCCTATTACTGGATCCATGAGGAATTCCTTTAGATGGTATTAAAAGGTTCCCCTGGGGAGAACTAAACCTGGGGTGAAAGGGGCCCACCACTTCATTCCTCTCTCTGCTGGTCATTCATTACCTCGCTCTCTCTTGTCTTGCACGTTTGAGTAACCAAAACAGGGTGCCTCCTCCTGATATCAGAAGTTAGGAGAGTTTGTCTATCTCAACCAAACAAGACACAAAGCGATCCAAAAAGTCAAATACGTCAGCTTGTGAGGAGAGGCGGATATTTACTTTTTCAGATTCATTTTAGATACAAGTGTGTGTGTACACAGCATGCTCAGACTGGCCACACACTTGATGCTAGAAAAAAAAAAGAGAGAGAAGGGGGGGGAAAAAAAAAACACAGGAAGCAGGCATTGAATTACACAAAGCTGATTGACTGGTGGAGGGAGTGTTCACAGCTTAGGTCATGGAAGGACATGGAGTATGAGGTCTGGGATTGGAGCCAAAGCCACGTGCTGCAGAGCAGATGCACCAGCGAGAGAGCACAGATGACATAAATGTTAACATAAAAATAAAAGCTTAAGTGTTGAAAATCTCAGCGACGGGGCTCCAGAAAAAAAGGAAACGGAGAAATACTGCAGAGGAACATAAAGTCGTTGCATTCCAGACTATTTGAATAAAAAAACAATAATAATAATAAATACTAAAAAAGAAATAAATAATAATAAAATAATAAATAAATAAAAAATAAATAATAAAAGTCGTTGCATTCCAGACTATTTTAATAAAAAACAATAATAATAATAATAATAAATAAATAAATATGAATAACAATAAAATAATAAATAAATAATAAAAAACTATTAAAAAAAGAGAGAAAAAAAAAGAAAAACACTGTTGACATGGGGATCACGCGGTATACAGATGTGTTGCTCCAACTGATTCAAAACAGCAAAAACAACTGTGACATGTTTAAACGTGTGTGGTGGGACTGTATAGGTTTAATCAGTGAAAGCCTTTAATCATCTCATGAGTCTGGCGCCCATCTTTTAAACGCGTCACATTATGGAATACAAGTTAGGCTGAGTCAGAGTGGCACGCAGAGGAAGCAATAAAGCTGCGCCTGATTTTCTTGATTTAAAAATCGACAGTAAAAATAAAAAGGTCAGTGTGCAAACAGAATCATTTCAGGCTCTAAACGCAGCAGCTCCGAATCATTTGTGTGCCTCCACTCAGGTTGTTGCCATGGTGACAATAAGCTGAAATGTAGCGCCTGCCGCGGCCAGGGTATTTCATGTGTTGAAAAGAAAAGGGTGGAATTGCAAAGTGGGTTAAGGCAGTGTTACAGATGGGATACAGCTGGAGTTGAGTAACATTAGAAAACGTTTACATGTATTAAATGTGTAACATGAGTACAGAGTACTTCAATTTGAGACCACATAAATAACTTTGTGTACTGCAGAGCATGTGTGTGTGGGAAAGTCTAGTTCAAGAGAACAGCATGTACTGTAAATGCAAGTCACTGAATTCAATTAGTTCCTCCAACCTTTATTCAGTATGCACGTTACAATACTCCTTACGGGCTGTTTTTAAAGTTCTGCACAAGGGTTTTGGACTTATGATGCAAAATATTTAGGATTTTATGCAAAAATTGGTGATTGTTTAAAAATAATTTGGGCCTTTTTTTTAAGGGGTGTCAGGTTTCTCCACATGTTCTCCTTGTATTCAGTTCATTAGGTTTTTCTGGGGGAATTTTTGGAGTTTGATTTTTATTTTTCCCTCCAATGCATTTCAGTCTGTCAATTATACCTACATTTGTGATATTCATGGGTGCCCATTTTTCAATATGTTATGCACCAAACCGAATAATTTCTTTTCTGCAGCAGATTCGAACTTTTTTCCCCCCATCCAATAAATCGATTAATCGATGTACGTGCATACACAGAGATTTGTGTGCGTGTATTTACTTATTTCAAGCAATGTTTCCTCTGGTCTCCGCTGTGTTTTTAGCTAGCATACAACGGAAATGAAAACGTCAAAGCATTGTCAGGTCCTAAAATAAAAGAATACCGTCGAGCCCTGGGAGCTAAGGTGCTCGCCAACGCCACGCCATGATGGGGCTGTGGGAGCCTCCATAAAACCGTCTGGTGTAAAGGGGGAAGGGAGGAGGGTCTCTCCGCTGCAGGCGTGGGTTAGCAATGGTGCTCCACGCTTTACAATAACGTGTAACCACACTTAAATGACCTACACTGGCATGTCATCTTGTAATATTGTAGCTGCACAGACTCCCGTTGGTTTTGTTGTTTTCGGTCCCGTGGGGAAGCGCGTGTGCAACAGACCGCCCGCGCAAGATCCACGACTCGTTCCGCGTGGTGTAAAGAGAATGCGGTACTGTGGTTTCTTTGACAAAAGGCTGACAAATAATTGACTTACCTGCGGGCGTTGCTCCAAATATCCGCACCACTGGCACCTTCTTCACGTCGCTTTCCCTGAACTCGGAATAACACACGTCCAGGTTTTTTATTGGACTTGCCAGGTAGTAGTCTGCGGTGACGATGCGCACGGCAAACATGACTGCTTTAGCCGCTTCACACCAAGCAAAATAGATGAAAAAACAATTGCTATGAGTCCATTTGGGAAGAAATACTCGACTACCAGTTGAGAAAAGCCGGCCCGGGTGCTGTCACTCCGAAACGACGAAGCGCAGGGGACGCCCGGTTGGAAAGAAAACGAACAAAAGGTTCCGCGTCACCGACGCGTTCTAATAATCCACAATTATACTGCAGCAGTGGAGCTACAGCAAACAACGACTCTCCTTCGCTGTCGGCTCCATGTTGCTCGGCGACTGTCTCGTGATTTTTAACAGTGCATGGTGTTTTTGTTTTCAGCCAGGAAGACGTACCCCTGGCCTTCCGGTATGCGGCGTCTTTCCCCAAACCACGAGTTGGGACTAGCCAAAGCCGACAGCCCCCTCCATTGGCGCTCCCTCCAGGCCCACACTTCCTTATGAGGCGACTACTGAGAAGTGTCCGACTGGGGCAAGTTATATTGCAGTCGCGTACAAGTTCCGGCAAAGAATTTCAAAATAAAATATAGGTGCGCTATTTGATGCCATGAAAACAACACCTTAAATCGCTTATTTTGAAGGAGTGTTGTCTTGCTAAGCCTGTCTTACGAAGTATGTTGGAATAGTGTTTTTGGACTCCTTTAAGATTCATTCGATGTCCTGCTAGTGTGCTGAATCGTCCAACATACGAGTGTAGTCTTTGTCCTCACTTGTAAGACGAATCAATTCAAGAACGAGTCTTGCTCATGACAGACTACTACTTAGTACTGACCTTTTTCCACGACAGTACTGCCCTCTACTGTATTTCTATGCAATAATGTGTGAGGCAAAACTCTACTGACCTTACACAATTTCATTAGTTAACATTGCAGGTTATTATACAACTGAAATGTTACTTCTAGTAAAAAAAATTTTAAAAAAAAGTTAAGAGGCCCAAGGTGTAGTTAGTCCCATCGAACTGTGGTTATTTCTTTTATAGCAGGGGTATCAAACCATCAGGGCCGCATTGTAGTCATAGTTTCTTTTGGAGGGCCAAATAAATGTATGAGCACCTCATATTATATACAGTAAAAGCTACAAAACAAACGGACAAATAACGAGTAAAAACTGGTCAAATATTTAAAAAAATATACATATATTTTTAAAAGTGAAGACAATTTGCAATTCTAGTAATGACACACGAATTTGATGCACAATTTGTCTTCGCGGGCCACATAAAATGATGTAGCGGGCCGTATCTGGCCCCCGGGCCTTGACTTTGACACCTGTGTTTTATAGTAAACAATTTTGTGGTGAACAAATAAACAGCATCTCAGGCAGTGACTTAAGCCTATATAAAGAACACCTTTTATAAAAAGTTGAAATTGCTATGACAACTAAAACAGCCATGTCCTCTAAATGACAGCGGTAGAAAATACGATTTGAAGATAGGTCTTGGAGGTAATTATATTTTATTGCTGTTTATGAAAACACATCTGTGAGTTCCTGGCTGCTTTGGACTCGGTAGATAACGCTGAGACGAGTGGCAGGTATTTGTGGAACAATAAAAGCTGGATTTATTGGCTTTGGCAGGCCTGGTGTTGGCAGGAAGTGGCCTCATTCAGGATCTGATAAAGCGGGTGAAACACAGCACTTAAAGTGAACAAAACATTTTTAGTTAGGTTAAGGAAACAGACTGGTTGGCCTGGACTTCTCTCAAGCTAAATTTGAACTTGTAAGGACTGATTTATTGAAATTCTAGTCACTAGAATTTCAATAAATCAGTCCTTTATTCTTTATTTTTTATTGTTAGGCCTCTCGTTGGAATGAATGACAACCCAAGCTTTATTTGAAATAATTGTATTGTCCTACAAAAATTGTTGGTATCATAACACAGTAAATATTGGTAAATAAAACATAAATGCCATTACGCCTTACTTTTTTTCTGTTTTAAATCCAAGTGGTGCTGGGTTGTTTGAATTATTTGTAATATACTGCCACCTTGTGGTAAATATAGTTATTCACATTGTGACCTAACGTGCATTTAAATATTCCGGTATCCACGCTTCTGTTCTTGATACGGAATTATCTATTCTCATTTCAAACATGGCCATGCAGGCAGAATTGTTCAAAATTAAATAAACTGCAAATATTATGTCAGTGTAGATAGTAAATCAAATAGCTATGTGGACACAATCATTTGAAATGTCAAATTCTCTTCTTTGTGTGTCATTTCTTTCAGAGTGGACGAATTGTGAGAGTGAGGGATGCTTCTGGCTGTGGAATGATGTAACGCTCCTCCCTAAGCAGGCGTAACAGAAGGTCCTGCATGTCGAGGGGCCACCTGTAGATCCTCGTGTTCTGAAGCCAACTGGGGACGTGTCTCTGTCCCCAAAACAAAACAAGGGAGGGAGAAATCACAATTAAATACATCAACAACTTTCACATTGGTGCAAGGAGTTCAGCACATTATCATGACAACATGATTAGGGTTATAATGTTGTTTGGGCATTTATTTATTTATTTATTTATTTATTTATTTATTTATTTATTTGTCATGTTTTACTCACCTTCGTTGCATTGCAAAATAACACTGGTATAAGTCTGAAATTCAGGCAGCCTTGTTGGATGAATTCATTCTGGATCTGCACCAACAGCAAAAAAAATCAAATAAATAAAAATATGTGCTCTAAAATATTTCATTCTTGATCATTTTATTGCTTAAATCGCATTTTCTCGGGGAGCTGAGCACTATGAAACATTTTCTGGGTTTGTAAATAAATTAAAAAAAACAAATTAATACATAAATAAATACACAAATAAATAATGTAATGGACCATCAGATGAGCATCCCTGCCCTAGATAGACCATTTAACACTTGATGGTTTGGCAGGCACTCAAGAGAACCAAATATTGTACACATAATTTTTTTTTTTTTAAAAATCAGCAAACATGTGCCAATGCTGCACTTGTGGAAGCTCACCTGATTGTGGATATACTTGGTATGTAGCCCGTGCTCATCATCATTATCCCCTTCTACATCCTCCTTGTACTTGGGGCTGATTGCCACAATGATGAGGACGGATTTCTGTAAAATTTGCATGATCAATTGATGGCATCTTTAATTTTACTCTACAAATCCAGGACTTACATCATTCAAAAATCTGTCCATCCATCTGGTGAAGCCCATCCGTATGGCCGGAGTATCAAATATGTCAATCTATAAATAAATAAACAGTGGAGGTGTGTATATAGCATTTGAGAAGGGACGATTGTGACGAGAGTTTGGAGCCTACAGCCGGTTTGAAGCCCTGACTTGTTAGAAATTTAACAAAACCAGTCATTTCTTCAGCTGTGTCCACTGAATAGGTGATGAAAACATTCCCTAAAAACACAAAAAGACAATTGCAAACTTCCATCCAGCCACACAAGTAAATACAACAAATACATTTACTAAGTGTTACTTACTATATTCATCAGGGAGAGTGACAGTCTTCCTGATCTCCCTCGTAGCTGGTAGCGGATCTGCTTGAAGACGATAATCTAAACTGACCTCACACATAACATCTTTAGGGGCTGCCCCAGGTTGTACTTGACGGGGATTTGGAATATTGTGATATTGCATTCGGTTTCCTGGATGGTTACTGTAGAAAAAAATAATTCAGAAATGAGAGTTGCAGTAAAATAATACAGAAATGAGTGATGCTCAATACCATGTTCGTTCAAAGGGTCGAGCCCTTTGGTGTGGACACAAATCGCGTCCAAGACAATTCTCCTGCTTTGGACTGAGGCCTGCAAAGACAGAATAGTAGACACTCAATTACAAGCTGACGAGACTGTAAATAAAAATTTGAACAATTTTCATTTGAGAAGCAATTTTGTAATTTTTTTTCCCTCTAATAACAAACAGCTTATATTTTTGATTAAATTTTGTGAAGAACTGCAATGTGTTTTTACAGACATTTCCAGTGGGGCAATATTAAATAGAAAGGAAAAAAAACGTACATTGGCCAGGAATCAGTGCTGCTTGGAAGCGTGACGGGACATAGTGGCCAGCGTTGACATTAGACATGAGTGGGAGAGGTTGCTCCAAACCATCTCCATCATCCAATGAACAATCAAGCCTGTTTTGAGGTTCCATAAAACCACAATGGTTATTTTCTCCTTGTTTTTGAGGCCAAACAGAGGCGCCCTGGCCAGAGGTAGGTGAATTTTTTAATTCACTCTGGAAATAATGATGAAGAAGTCTCTCTCGCTTGACATGGATGTCCAGTTCTTCAGTCTGCTCCCAGCTTCTATTGTTCTCTGGTCCACTAAACTTCTGGCAGTCGAAGTCAAGGCTGGAGGGTGGCATGCTTTCATCCACCTCGATAGGAATGCTCCGATGGGTCCAAAGGCCTAAAGAAGCACAAAAAAAATAAAAAGACAGTTCAATTCACTAGTGTGATTGGTGCTGAATATTTGGTTAAATATCTTTCTTACTTTTTGAAGTGGCCATGTGGTTGCTGCAAAGAAACGGCACAATTAAAAATAAAAAAAAACTTGAATAGAAATAAACATTGATCGACCTCAGCAAAAGTTTGTTTATTAAAGGAGGGGGGGAAAGTGAAACATTCATGCTAAGGCTGTTTCCAATTACATTTTTGTTTCCTTTTTTTTTTGTTGAATAACAGGACAAAGGATTAAGATGTGCTACAGACTCGATAAAAAAAATTATATATTTACTGTTAATTTTACAACATTTACCGTGCCTTTAATCTGGGCTGAGTTATGCATAACAACAATATTTGCTCACCAGTACAAAGTCAACACCAGTGCTCGGAAACACCTGACAGGTAGCTTCTTCCAAGTAAAATCTAAATAAAAGTTTAATAAGTTAAATGAAGCTTAAAAATATTGAAATGAAGAATAAGAAACATCACACCTTTCTGGAAGTGCTTCGCCCTTAACCACAGGTTTAACCTGTTCTCACACAAACAGGAAATGTTTTTACTGCCCGCCCCCGCGCCTTCAACAGCCAATCAGAGCAAGGCTACGATGACGTCATGCCCAACCTACCTTTAAATAGAAAGGTGATTCTAAAAGCAGCACACAGTTGATAAAGATGACGTAATGAAGTAAGTAGTAGTTTATTAATTTTATGTTTAAGGTTATTCTTATTACAACCATAAAGAGTTGAGAGGTGCGGCAAGACATGTTGCATCATCATGACAACACACCTGACAGTTCCTGGCTAAGAAGAACACCATCATGCTGAAGCAACCTTCCAATAATATACATTTTAATATAAATTAGATTTTCTTGGGACATGTTTTGTCTCAATATCTCAGGTGTCGTACATTTCTGTTTCCTCGAGTTTGCTCATCTGGGGCAGGTAAACATCACGGTTGTGAGATGACGTGACCTTATGTTCTGACAGCGAGAAGATTTTCACAGTTTGTGTGAGGAAGGAGGAAGCCTCCCCGGTCACAACTTTACAAGTCACCACCCGAAGCAGCTCCTGTCGGAAGCGACTGCTGACCATGCAGTAGAGCAAGAAGTTAGTGGTGGAGTTCAGATTCTGGAGCATGTTAGCAAAATCACCGGCGACATTGATGGGGATTCTGTAATCGTTTCTGTTAAAGTTCTCCATGTTGTACTCGGTCCTCAGGATGCAGTATGTTACAAAACGAGGCAGGCTGAGCACCACAAAAGCCACAGAGACAGTTCCCAGCAGGAGAAGGGTTCTTCTCAACATACCCCTTGTGCTGCGTCCATGTATGACCCGACGCTCCTCTTTTGTGAAAAGATTGCTGGCACGGCATAGATGATGCCCAATGAGGTAATTAAAAATAATAACCAGCACGATGGGAACACCTGCCGAGAGAAAGCTGGTTATCCATACAATGGCAGTGGAGTAGATCTCATTTCGGTATTGACATCGAGGTAGAGTCACGGTTTCTCCATCCACCGTAATGTTGGTGGATACAACAACATTGATCCAGCCTAGCGGCACCGAAACCAAGTGAGACACCACCACGATGGCCACGCAGGTCAGCTTTGTGACCTTTGTCGTTGAAAAGTCCTGCTTGGCTGCTGTGTTTCGAAGAACCAGATAGCGCTCAATGGTGAACACCACTACAATCCATGATGAACTGTAGAGGGAGCCATATTGCAGGAAGCTCAGGATGCCACACCAAGGGTAGGAATGCCAGAAGGGCTGCAGCAGCCAGAAGGTAAGAGTCAGGTCGATGAGGATCACCCACACCAGGTAGAAGGTGTCCACAATAGCGAGACAGCTGAGATACACCACGGCTGTGTCAGACATTCCACATTTACGGAAGCAGATCATGTAGAAGGTGAAGAGGTTTGCTGAGAAACAAATAAAGCCAGAATCAAACCCTACACCCATGAAATGTGAGGCGACGTGCTAACCAGTGTTCCACCGTGCTGTCCACATCACAGGAATATACAGTAATATATATATTTTTATTTTTTTGCACAGTAGAGTTAATCAATCTGCTCCAGTAAAGTAATAAGTGATTAAATTCTGTAAATCATACCAAACTGTAGGACGTACTTTTGCCACAAGAGGGCGCTAAATGACCGTCAATTATCTGAAAGCTAGAGTGCCGACTTGAATTAAATACTTGCGACTAAATAACTCGGGGTGATTCTTGTAAATAAACAGCAAAGTATCTTGTGTAATGTTCTGTTTTGTTTTTGTCCTGCTGTCATGTTAACTACTTGACCGCCATTTTCCTTATTTTGGGGATTGATTTAATACAGTATGGTTAATTGTATCAATGTGATTATTAAACACGGCAGTTTTTGAAATGTGCAAAGTGTGATTTTAATTTATTTTTATTTCATATTTCTAAGCATTGAATTATTGTTTTGAATCTAAAACAATATCAATATTTATGTATTTTTTTGTGACTGAAATAGGACTACACATGACCTATAAATGTAACAAATCTGGAGGGGAAAAAATAAGACAAATAATAGCTATAAATTGGCAAAGCAGTAAACAAAATACTATCAAGTACCTGGAATACCCATCACGCAAAGGAGCGGGTAGTAGATCTTCTGAAGAGTGACCAAGGTCGTGCCTCCAACAGCCTCCATGGTCAAGCAATCGCTCACATGCTCATCTCTGCAGGGAAGCAATCACACAACATTGTATTATACTACTTAATAAGCAAAGTGTAGGTACCGCAATACAACTTAATTAAATAAACTAGTTACACACAAAAACATAATATACAATATGAAGGTGCATCTAAAAGGAAATATTTTCAGAGGGCCTACTTTTTAGTTGATCTACAAATGACTGTGGTCTACAGAAGAAACTAAATGTAAAAAGAAAACATTATTGTATGAATCCGCTATACAGTACATTTGCTTATACGTATTGAAAAAAATAAAAATAATAAACATTGTTTTTCATTTCTGTAAAGTATCTGTACTATGTAATTATTTTAATAAAGATGGAAAACAACTGTATTCCAAATAAGTAAACAAACAAATAATTATAACTTTATAATAATTATGATTTTAAAAAAACTATTTGGGAAATAATCCTTTATTATTAGCAAACTTGCAGAAATTCTTGATTTCTTTATCTAAAAATCATATATATTTTTTTCAAACTCCTAATAGCCCTTGAAAATTGAAACTCGTAAGCACAACAAACACACTCGTCCCATTACAGGTGATGTTTTATGTATGGTTTCATTTAAATTACCCATCAGAAGTAAAAAATAAAATAAAAGCAACCTTCATGCAATCCTCTGTTATCATAATTAACAAGCAGAAGAGAAATATCATGAGTTAGATGCAAAAAAATAAAAAATTAACTGCTCATACCTGGTGCTTCCTATGGTCTCATTTCAAGTCTCCCCTTGCTGTGTCGAGTAACTATCCAGATGTTTATAGCGCCACAAGTACACAACGATATGGTCGAAATGTGGAAGGAATGGGTGTGACTGCATTAAAAGCTTTGGGAGGAGTGACGATGGAGTCAGTCCACCTTGCATATGATGGCACTCGCATTAATCCAGAATATTGTGCAAAACACTTTCAAAATTTCACAGGTTGAAATGAACAATGTGCATATGAGTTTTGAAATGTCAAAGAAAATGAATACATCACAGTATCATAGTCAAATCACATATGCAAATATGCCTCCATGGGGACTATCACTAACGCAAGGATGAGCTCAGATCACAGAATTATTGGTGTCTTATCAGTTGGGGTTCAATAATAATTTGCATATAATGCAAATTTCATTGCAATAAAATAGCTGTAAATAAATCTGAGTCCATAGTGCAAGACTAATTTAAGTTAAGCCGGTCAATCGTCTGGACTAGTGAATTGGAAATCAAACATTTGAAAACAAACAACAGTGCTGATGCTTAGGAAAATTTTGTAGCTCATGCATGAAGAAAACAGCGAGCATGGTACAATCAATAGAACGTCATTTAGAAACTGTTAGTTTATTGTCCTTTTGACCCTGAAAAAAGACATATCACTTAATTAACAAAACATTTTGATGTTAAAAAAAATGGCATAAGAAGCATAATTAATCAGTTTGCTGTGTTGTCACCCACTGTAAACAAATGGAAAAAAAATCCTGCAATGACAGACCACATCTTCTTAAAGTACAAGATTTCCTCCAAAAGTGGCTCAGGCTTTTTTTTTAATGTACCAAACTGCAAAGGACAGCAATTGTTAACATATTTGAGACGCCCTTATTTGTACAAATCCCTGTGAAAGGATAAAGCATCTACGGAGGGGGAGGAATTTATTTCAATAAGTGTTCTTTCAAGTGGCTATAATAGTTGAGTTATTTTCAGGAGAGAGATTTATATCTTGAATTGGACGAAACAGGGTGACCATCAAATCAGTGAGAGGTGTTAATTCCTCTAAGTGCCCCTTACGTCTGGTGACGTAAATTGGAGGCAACTAGAATATTTGAGGAAATACGGTTAAAAAAAAAAAAAGAGGCATCTGTTTGCGCAGAGGCTTTTATTTGCTCAAATCGGCTGATGGACCTGGCAACCATAGTTCCCTATTTGAGGAAATTAAAAATGGATGCTAATTGTGTAACAATAACTTTTCCACTAGGGGTGTTCGGATACGGTTTCACTTCTGATACGATATCGATATTGATCCGATAAAATATCAGCAGACATGACACATGGATTGGATTTCTGAACTGACTGACTTGGAGCAGTAGGCGGGGGGGACACGAAAAATCTGTTGCCAACCGATCGGAGAGTACAGAAATCACAATCACACCTACAGACAATTTATCGTGGTATCCGGACACCCCTATTTTCCACCTGATCACAATTTGGGAAAATGTTAGGGGAAGGATATGTTGACAATCTGTACATGGTCATTTAAAAAAAAAATGTAAGATGTGATTCCAGACAGCAGTATCTATAAGACAGCAAGCAATCTGGGGAGAGCAAAATAAAACCTCAGGAGATGGAAGACATAATCAGATGTGGCGGAGGATTGGGTTTCAACGTAATCTGTAGGAATTATACACAGACAGATGAAATGGTTCTTCACTTTCACTTTTGGCAGATGAAAAATATATCTTGAATTGAAGCAGACATACAAACTAAAACAACCCTTTTAAAAAATATTTACACTGAATACAAGTATCGCATCCAACCCCTGCCTCCAAACTCACCTCTTATGGCATAGCAGACTTCATACACTAGAGGGGGTGTAGGAAATGAAATGAGTTGAGCGAAGGATGCTTTCTCCCCCAAAATAAAATAGTGACAAGTCCAGGAAGATTCCAGTTTTTTTTTTTGTTTTGCATCCAGCTCCAACCTAGAGGCAGGGAGGAAGAACGTTTAGAGGTTGTCTCCGGGCTGGTACTGAGGCTCGGTGGCTGTGAAGTAGTCCTCCAAGAAGGCCTGCAGGTACTCGAAGGTGGGTCGCTCCTCTGCGTCTTTCTTCCAGCATTGCAGCATGAGCTCATGCAGGGAGATGGGGCAGTCCTGGGGGCATGGCATCCTGTAGCCTCGTTCCACCTGTTCCAGCACCTCACGGTTGTTCATGCCTGGAACAGAGGGGTGAAAATATTTAGGCAAGACAAACATCCAGTCCACTAGGTGTCACTGTGTGCTACGATGCCAATGTGATCATTGTAGATAAAGCACACTCCATTTAAAATTCAGTCTTGTCATTTATATGAGGGGTTCATGATTGTATATACATGTATGATGTTGACGCTTATGCGTTTTAATTGCTTTGCCGCCACCTTGTGGCATCTCTAAGCTATTACAAAAACAACAACAAAAAATTCGTCGGCCGTCAAATATTTTTAGATTTACAACAGGGAACGGCTCCTCGGATTGTCGAGGTTCCACTGCATTTATATTTTAACATTTATTGAGCTTTTCAAAACGCGTTAAAGAGCTCACTCACGGTATTTTATGCAAAAAACAAAGAAGCTAATCCCTCGGCTCAGTTGCATCCTAACCTTCCTTCCCTTCTGCCTTGAGCACAACTCATTTACAAATCCATCTGGACGTGCGTATTATTCCTCCCATGTTCCCTTTTTTTCCCGGTCAGAAATTTAAGTTGTCCTGCAGGCAACAGCAGTAATCAAGTGTTATCTCACATTTTGGCAAGGGAAACAAAGATTACCCAAGCATTAAAGAACCTTTTACTCTCGTAAAACGGCATGAGGGCAGCCGGAGGCTTTCACAGAAAAAAAAAAAAAAAACTTCAAATAAGAAAAGTCTCAGCAAAGGCAGCTAGATTTAAAAGCAATGCTCACCCGGGTAAGGCACTCGACCCTTGGTGACTAGCTCTGTCAGGAAAATACCAAACGACCACACGTCCGACTTGATGGTGAACTTGCCGTACAGCGCAGCCTCCGGGGCGGTCCACTTGATGGGGAACTTTGCACCTGAATGGATGACATCAGCAACGATGGAAGCGAAGGTCAATTATGTTTGAACCTAGAGTCGGTGGATGGACAGCGGGAAGAGGAAAAATGTGAAGACTGACCTTGCCGTGCGGTGTATTCGTTGTCTTCGATGAGTCTGGCGAGGCCAAAGTCGGCGATCTTACACACCATGTTGTCTCCCACCAGAATGTTGGCGGAGCGTAAATCTCGGTGGATGTAATTCATCCTCTCTATGTAAGCCATACCTGCTGCCACCTGGCACAGAAGAGCACGCCTGCATTAAATACCAGTTATGATTTGCTGCAACATCCAGATTTGAAAAAAAAAGCTGTTCAAGAGTTAAAGTCTGACTGTACTTTGTGAAGTACTGTCGACACACATCATGTCCCTCATTTTTTCCCATTAATGGCCTTCATTTAGCTGGCTTCTCAAGGGGTTCGATATCTCTGCCCTTGAAGTTGATTGCCCTGATTAGAAATATGCGTCCTAGTTAGCCAATGTATCAGTCAGGTGGATTCTTTTCTTTGTGAGTCAGAAAATCAGCTTTTAGTTGTGCTATCAATCGGAAAAAAAAATCAATCAATCAAAAAAAAAAAAAACAAGCACAGAATTTAATGACGCTGATATGTTGAGACTGATGATAAATTTCAAATGAAGAAAAATCTGTAGTTTTGAAATAATTTGGTTCATTTGTGAATGTGTTTTTCCACACCTCTTGATTCTAAATCACAGGGGTCAAACTCAAGGCCCGGGGGCCAGATACGGCCCGCCACATCATTTTATGTGGCCCGTGAAGATTATATTATATAATTATATAATATGAGGTGTTCATACATTTATTTGACAGTCATAATGGCCTTATGGCATTATGACTACAATGCGGCCCGCGAAAAAAATGAGTTTGACACCTCTGTTCTAAATGATTTTACTGTTTTTGCAGGATTTATAGTTGTTATTTAAGAATAAAAGGGGTGTTTGTTTTATAATTGACTGAAAAAAAAAAAAAAAGACAACATACCTGGGCAGCCATATCCACAAGATTGGGCAGCTTCAACCCTCGCCCTTCTCCGTCCTTCAAAAAGTCCAGTAGACTTCCTACAGGGCAATATTTTATATTATCAATCAATACTGGTATAACACAATTTATATTAGGGGAAGTTTTTAAAACATAAAAAAGATGGCAGAAGTGAAACAAAAATATCTGCAACTAACAGCCAACAAAATTAAGACCCACCACAGTTAACATTGCCACCGAACAAAGCTAATCTAATACCCGAGATGGTTCATCTAGCTGTACTGCTGTTTTGGTTAGCAACTGAATTAATTCCAAATGGGCTCATGTTCACGTTTATTCATGCAAGCTTTCATGTACCTTTGCCCATGTACTCTGTGACGATATAAATAGGCTCCTCAGACACGACAGCGTACAACTGGACCAGCTTGTCGTGGCGGAGTTTCTTCATGATCTGAGCCTCCTCCAGGAAGGACTCAGGGGACATGGTTCCAGGTTTCAGAGTCTTCACAGCTACCTTTGTGGTGCCGTTCCATGTTCCTGACACATGTAGGCATGAGTAGACCATTAGCACATTTTACACCTCAATCACATCGTCCAATCAGAGATGATACGTTAGGCATGCACAAAAAAAAAAAATTGTACTACAGACATTGATGTAAACATGCCACACAGCAGGAGATCAGGAGACGCTATGGGAATCAGATCATCTTTACTTCTCAGGCACACGGCTTGAGCAGATAGATAATTAATTGGATAAAAGATTTAGAAGGTACTTTGATTTGAATTTGAAAAGCCATCAGTAGAATCCAGTGAGGATTGAAGAGCTACAATGCGCCAACACGGGAGCAGATAATCCTTCAGAGGATGATTAACCAGGGCAAGCCTGTAAGCTTCCAACTGTGGGGATGCCAGTTGCTCTAACATAACATGATTGTGGCACTGCTGTTACATAATCAAAAATGGACCATTGTAATAGTTCTACTGATCTCATTCTGTGAGAGGATGTAGAGGAGTGACTCAAAGGGAAGTTGGAGAACATCAACTCGCATGCTTGGAAGGTTTTAAGTAAGCCTGAATATCAGTTGCCCATTTTTTGGGAAGAAGGTTCCATCAGCTTGGTAAAGGTGCTCAGAAGCTGGGTGTCATCTGGGAAAAAATTAATTTCCAGTATCTGCACATGGAACTGTAAATATCTATGGTGTTATATTTATCACAATTGAAAATATAAATATATTTTATTAGCAGTATAGAAAATATGCTGAATGTTGAATGAATTTTTGATTTATTATTATATTATATATTTAATGCTTATTCAGTTTGTATGTAAACAAACTCAGGGGAAATTCTATTTTCAATAAATAAATAAAATATTCTAATCTCACAAAGCAGTGTATAAATTTAATTCTGAACACTGATAAAAATAATATTCCAGTATCTGCACATGGAACTGTAAATATCTATGGTGTTACATTTATCAACAAATACATAATAAACAATTGAAAATATAAATATATTTTATTAGCAGTATAGAAAATATCCTGAATGTTGAATGAATTTTTGATTTATTATTATATTATATATTTAATGCTTATTCAGTTTGTGAGTAAACAAACTATCAGGGGAAATTTTATCTTCAATAATAAAAATAAAAATAATTCTAATCTCACAAACAGTGTAAAAATTCAATTCTGAACACTGATAAAAATAATATAATGGGGGGGGGGGGGGGGGGACTGAGTACTCTTACCGTAAAAAACCTCAGCAAAACATCCTTTGCCCAGCTTTAATTTCAATTCAAGGGCTTCTCTTCTGATCTCCCAAGCATCATGACTCAAGCCCACAGTGTCAGGGGTGTAGTTCACACACACGGCAGTTAATTTAAAGCTCAAACCATTCGCACACTCTACAAGGAGGGGAGGGAAGGCATACAGGGTTAACTAATGAGGAGTACATGCAGTTAAGGTTGATGAAGGAGGCCAACTTTGGACTAATAAAACGGTTTCCCTGCAACATCCCCAAAGGAACCCCCCCCTCTCTCGTTTTGGGGTCTCAACTGTCCTTGTGTGGCCTCCTCCATGCAGCCCCTTCATCTGAAGGTGAATGGATCCATACCCATCCAGACTTCCCCAAACTGCCCATTCCCAAGACGCTTTATCAGCTGCAGTGACTCCCGCGGGATCTCCCACACATCTTTGGTTTTGACTGACAGGTCAGTGAGGCGGGGCATCCCTTTGTGGCAGGGAACCACCAAGCGACAACAGAGACCGGCGGCTCGGTCTGCTCGGGCCACGCGGTAATGCAGAAATAAGAGAAGAAAGAAATGCAATAGAGAAGTTGACGAGACAAAATTGCAGTAAAGGGGAGGAAGAAATTCACTTGAACTGCTGTTCAGATGAATTCTACAGTGCAGATACATGTGAGAAGAATGCACCCTAATACGATTGTAATGTCTTGGAGAAGAACATTTGTCAGACTGAGGAGGCTACGAATAGTGTCCCAATATGGCCATACGGTCATAAAGCAAGTTCCCTCCCTTTTAACGGTCTCTCAACCTGCTTTACGATAATGATGGTAATTAATGTTAAGAGCTAATCTGAATTCTAGGAACGTATACAAAAGTAGCAGTTAAACATAAAGCACAAACATGAGAAGCAATATCTAGGCTAGGCCCGTTTAGGTGCCTGAGTGGTTCACCAGCTGCTTCCATTTCGATTAGCGCCGCTCAGCATCACTTTAGCCGCTGAACGCTGTCTCATGAAATCAAATGTCTTGCTTTTACTCCAGAGGAAGCTCTCGTTGTTTGCTTGTTATCGATTAAACCGGTAGATTAGGGCCCGTGTTTCCGTCTATACAAGCTGATAAGTGCAAAGACCCCCCCCCCCCCCCTTGTCTATCCTCGTGCGGGATAAACGTCTAGCCTCACAACCAGTAATCCGCAGGGTGTTTACATGGGGCAGTTAAGATGAGATAAAGGCCAGAGTCTCACCCATGAGGGTGCTTAGCTGGCCGTCAAAACCCATCTGTGACAATTGCCTGCTAATTTGGTTCTCTCCTGTCATAAAACCTGCCAATATGTGAAATGTATCCACAGCAAACAATTTTTTTCCTAGAAATGTAGCAGCCCAGAAAGATGGATTGGAATGATAACAATTTGATCTCAGTTGAATCAATCTCCATTACAGTTTTTTTTTCCATTTTAGAGTTGGTCAGCATACACTTGGCTCCCCCTTGGGGGCACAATGTTCATCTGACCTGGAAAAACCAATGGAGGATTTCAAAAAACATGACCAGCTATTTTCATTGTGGTATTTTAAATGCATTGATGCATTCAGTGAAGATAACTTGTATTCAATGTTTTGATTCCTTTTTATTGATCCAATCCAATCAGGGCCTGTTGCAAGCAAGAAAAATAAGCTATAAAAGCAGAAGCCTTAGTGCGTTGTCAATTGAAGATAAAGTATAGTGTGATATTTTAGGACCTGATTAAAACGAGACTGACTGCAGCAAAGGGGGAGAAAGAACAGTTAATTACTAAAACATTTACTTTGGAAACAATGAGCAACACAATTTTCTGACATGTTACAGACCAAACCAGTAACTGAATATTTTGTGCATTTTTTTCAATCCATTTTAAATAAATCTCCTAATTTTGAATAAAAGGAATATAAGTAATTTATTTTGTTGTTCTTCATCCATTTCATCGATTAATCGTCGGAATAATTGACAGTTTAAGTGATTATTAAAAAACAAATAGCAGCTCTAAATTGTATTATTTATTACTTTTAGTGGTACTACGTAACGATTACATCATTAAGTATATTGTGGTTGTGTGTAATTGTAAACAATAAATATATAAAAAAAAATATGATTACAATTTTATGAACATATTACCATACTACTGCTGCTACGACTGTATATTACTCTAATAAATTTCCCTTTTGATTCAATTTTGTTGGTCTTCATCCAATTCATCGATTAATCATCAGAATAATTGACAACTTAAGTGATTATTAAAAAAAATTGTTGCAGCTCTAAATTGTATTATTTATTACTTTTAGTGGTAGTACATAACAATTACACCATTAAGTATATTGTGGTAGTGTGTAAACAATTAATATATAAAAAAATATGATTACAATTTTATGAACATATTACTATACTACTGCTGCTACTACTGTATATTACTCTAATAAATTTCCCTTTTGATTGGATTACAAATGTCCCTTTTTTGCATCTGTTTTTTATGTCGCTTATTTGTATTAGGGTCACAGATGAGTTGAAACTTATCGCAGCTGACTTTGGTGAGAGGCGGGTTATTCCCTGGACTGGTCGCTAGTCATTTGCAGGCCACATATTGACACAAAGCAAAGTGTGATAGGCAACAATGAAACTCGTAGTGTAGCATAAGCAGCGCTAACGAAATAAGAAAAGCTGTCGTACCTGAATAGTGCTGAACCAGTTGTTGTAGTGAATCAAACTGAGCCCTAGTGGTGATGTAGTAGCCACCACTGTCCAACTTGCGGATCTTATAATGTTTGACATGGTCGCCTTTCACGTCATCCCAGTCCCGTATGGACAAGGAAAAGGCACCTAGGGGGCGTAATTAGATTTTTGTGGATGAGCGGGTTTAGCCACATATTATTTTGACATAGAATCAAAAATATTGATAATTTACCCTTTGTGGTTTCACTCTCCCGGATGAGGAAAGTACCCCGTGGGTTCCCAGTGGAGAGCAACTGTCTCTCGGCCTCCTTTCGCCCCAGTTTACCAAAATACCAACTGTAATTAGAGGAAGCTTCACGTTAACCCAGTGGCAGTACGAGATGGAGACAAATGAAACCTCACCTCTTTGGTACTAATTAACTTGTAGAAAGAAATTTGGGGAAAAAAGGTCAAATTAAATATTACCGTATTTTCCGCACTATAAGGCGCACCGGATTATAAGGCGTACCTTCAATGAATGGCCCATTTTAAAACTTTGTCCATATATAAGGCGCACTGGATTATAAGGCGCACCTTCAATGAATGGCCCATTTCAAAACTTTGTCCATATATAAGATATATACCTTTAGACTTTGGACACGCCTGCTCAATATTGGTCCATATATAAGGCGCACCTGATTATAAGGCGCATTGTCGGCTTTTGAGAAAATTGGAGGTTTTTATGTGCGCCTTATAGTGCGGAAAATACGGTAACACTTGAACACACAACATTTCTTTAGTCATTTATAGTCGAGTAGGACTGAATATTGTTGGCATTTTGAAATGAGTGATTTTATCAAAACATTTCTGTTATTCCTGTATTCTGTCTGGATTTAGCACTTTGACGCACACGCACAATCTTTTTTTCTCTACTTACTCCTCAGCCTGGATGGAATCCACTGGAGCCACGTAATTACTGGGGATATAACCACTGCCACCAGTGGTGAGCGAACGAGCGTCCCACCAGTCCCCTTCACTGGAAAAGTTTAGAACAAGAAGAGCAGAACGCTTTAGACTTTCTCAAGTCTCTTGAGTTGGCATACTTTGTGCCACTGTACAGTATATCTCCTGATTCACAGACAGTTTGGAATTTATATGGTCTGGAACCACCCACATTGACTTACCACAGTACTCTTGTGTTTTCTTTTTCACTGCTTTCTGGCTTCCCGTTTTGGATTTCAGTTCGGCCCAATTTGACTCTGTTGTGTTTTCCCATTTTTTTTTTTTTTTTTATCCTTCACTTCACTTTGCTCAGCTATTAAATTCGAATGATTGCCCTCACCTTAGTAGTTGTGTTTTTTATATTTTGTGTTTTTTTTACTTTTTAATCTTCCTTTAATCTACCTTACCTTGTCTGGAACTTTAACGGACAGCGAAAGAATTTCATTGTACAAAGAAAAAGTGCTTTCTTTTTGTACACATGACAATAAACGCTTTGAACAACCAAGATCAGCATCATCTAGTCACATTATTAAAAAAAAAATCAGGCTAATTGTTGCTTCACCTTTTGTGTTAATCCCTGTTTTTTAATCTGAAAGTGGCATTTTTTTTTCCTTATACAAATACTTGAATACTTTCTTAGCTAGCTTAGCTAACTGACCTTTTAGCTCACCAGCCATTGTGGCTACTACAAGAGCTAACAACAAAATGGCATCACACGTTTTATTTATGCTGAATAAAGGTGTGACAGAGGATTGCCTGAGATTTACTCGACAGCTTCAAGAGGGAAGCCTCAGGAGGGTCTCAGACTCTAATAATCTGCATTCTGAAGGAGAACTGTCTGTATTTGTGTTGTGTAACATATTGAAATTTGTGTCTCAATGGAGCCTGGGAGGGAAACACTGGGAGGGGTGGACCCCCTGTCTATCCCATTTAGTAGAATTTTAAAAAGAAACCCATTTAAACCAACAGTTTTATGCAGCATATCTCTGAAAAGAAGTGGAATAAACAATGTAGCTCCCCTGTGTCTTTGAATCGATTCATATCCTCTCTCTCCCCGAGTGTCTTGTGATGAGAGAATAATTAAACAGAGGACCTTTGTGATTCAGATGAATCATTCATGCATTCATTCACTCCACCATGTGAGTGTCTTCATATGATTGTCTGTTGTGTGAACGATTTAAATAAATTACAAACACAGTCAAAATGAGAGCTGTTCCCTAACGGGGTATGAAAATAAACTCGCGCTGGGCGGAAAGCAACATCAATAAATCGGAGTTTTTTGGAAGGGATGAGCATAATCATAAAATCTTGTAAATAGAATCTGACTATTCTCATCATAACGATCGCTTTCAGGCTTTTTCATTGTTTGTCCAACAGGAGTCACTGTGGCTAAGGAATAAATATTTGAAGCTGGCTGGCATGAAAAAAAAAGGGGGAGCAGAGTGGAGAGAGAAACTGAAGATGTGATGCAGCTCTTTGTGGGTTCCACTAAGAAGCAAGATGAGAGAAAAGAGGGGGGGAATTAAAAAAGCAGTCTGAGACCTCATGACCGTGTTTTCTTGCTGCTGTTCACAAGTCAATGAATGGTTTCTTTTTTTTTTTTTGTCCAACAGGAGTCTCTAAAAAATAAATACTCGAGGCTGGATGGCATTTATGAAAGGACAGCAATAATATTTATATTTCCAATGAAAGAAAGCAGCACTTATTTTGGCTCTTGTTCACTGCAGATAATGAAACCTCTGAGTTCAGCTAACTCTATCCCGGTGATAAATGTAAATGTACATTTTTCACAAGTACGGACTCTCAGACAAGCGACTGTAGTGACTTACGTGCTGTTGATAATCTGGAACCTTTCTCCTTTTCTGAAAGTGAGGTCATCTTCTGTCCGTGCTTCGTAGTCATATAGTGCCACAAAGAGGGTGACTCCTGCACAAAGAATTTTTAAAAACATAACATCAATATCTTTTTGCAAGAAGACCTTTCATTCTACCGTATTTTCCGGACGATAAGGCACACCGGACTATAAGGCGCACCTTCAATGAATGGCCCATTTTAAAACTTTGTCCGTATATAAGGCGCACCGGATTATAAAGCGGACCATTAATGCATCATGTCAGATTTTTAATCCAAATCAAATCATTCTCCATTTTATCTTTTTTATTTCAACTTCAGATGCAACAAATTACTTTATAATCACAAAATAATGATCCATAGTCTTTTTGATTCATGATTCATAGTCTTCAGCGGGCCACTTATGAGTGATTTCATGACATAATGCTTCGGGTCAGTTTAAATTTAGGAACTTGGTCCATATATAAGGCGCACCGGACTATCAGAAAGGCTTTTGAGAAAATTTGAGGTTTTTAGGTGTGCCTTATAGTCCGGAAAATACGGTAAATAAATAACAAATAAACAAACTAATTAATTAAATGAAGCAAAAAAATAATAAAAAATAAAAAAAGCTAAAAAATTACAATTTGAAGTGATGACATTTGAAGTGTTAGTAGAAGACAGTGGAAATATTGCATTGATGATTTTAGTGAAGCATATACAACTATACAAAAGCCATATTTTCTCATCTCTTTCTCTTCTTGTGCAGCGTGAGTAATAAGGGACAGAAGAAGGAAGGGGTAACCTCGCTTCAGTCCGTTATGAGATAACTGGCAGGCTACCCTGAGTGCAGCATCAATAAATACAAAGCTGGTGGAACAAAAGGGCAGGGAAGCAGATGATTGGATAACATAGGATGGCATTGCTGCTGACCAGCGGAAACTAAACTGCAGTAGAACAGTAGTAACATTTCAGTGGAACCTGTCTCTTGAATTAAAGTAAGTTTTTTTGTGGGCTAAAAATGGAGCACAGAATTATTGGTTTGTACATTTTTCGCACACGTGTCAAACCCAAGGCCCGGGGGCCAAATCCGGCCTGTGACATTATTTTATGTGGCCCGTGAAGCCAATCATGTATGTTGACTTCATGTTTCTCGGAAATTGTCTTCACTTTTAACAACACTGAGATGAGATATTGCAATAATTTGTGTTACTTATCCCCCGTTTAAATTAAATTGAAAATTAGTCGAACGATTTACTGGGTTTTGATTTCAAAACTAGTTATGCATAATTTTTTTTGCATATATGTGGGAGTTGATCAAACACATATGGGTTCACAGTCATAACGGCTGCGAGGGAAATCATAGCAACGTTTTGGCTCACGACAAAAATGAGTTTGACACTCTTGGTATAATGTGCACAACCCCGAAATAGCACATAACCGTCTCAATTTGTTGACTGTGCCAGAGCGTATTTAGAATGAACTGGAAATAATTTCCTGTCTGTTAAATCTTGAGTATGTCCGTTCCGAGTCTGTTAAATTGAATTTCCACCGTATCTACATAATTCCTAATCACTTCTGAATTTTAAAGATAGCATTTTCGCTTCATAACTGTTACCTTTCCCTTATCTCCTAACATTAATCCGATCAAATGTCACGAGACAAGAGACACACACACCGACACACACACACGAAAAAAAAAACCCAACAACCTGTCCTAGTTAGATGTGTACATTAAAAATAACCTACTTCTCTCAGAGGAATACGCTCTCACCCTACTGCTCCTCTTTAATGCGAGCAGGTTAACAAGTACAAACAAGGGTGGGGAAAAATAAATATTACAAAGAACTGAGATTATAGTAATTGCGGGTTGTGTATAGTAGAAAGCAGTCGTGCATGTTTAAGACACTGTACTTAGATGTATGTTTTAACAAATGTAACTGTTTCAAAGGTTCCCTGGATAATCCTCACTTCACTTTAGCTGGTTCTTTTCACGTCATTCACTTTTGTTTTTTATAACTGAAAGAATAAACAAGAGTAGTATTTACAATTGTACATTTTGCACCCCTAAAAACAGACTTGATAGTCTCCACTTTAATTTGATATTTGAATGGATCCCTTGTTTGGGGTTAAATTGTTTTGTCTTGGAGATCAAATGGCTTTGATAAGCCGAAAATATCACTAAAAAGTATTTGATCAAGCAGGCCTGTGTTTGTTAAATCTGTTTTCATGGCATATGCTCTTGACAAATGGAGCCTTTTAGAAAGTCTTGTAAATATTCTTTTGATCGTAAGAATTCACATCATTTGACTTCAGACACCTCTGGGCAACATGTTTTTCAATAAATGAGGGCTTTTAATGGGAAGGGCTTGCTGCTTTTCATGAAATTGGCAAAAAGGGAAACGCTCGAATGTTTTAAGAATCACAAGACCCCGATTGCTTCACAGTGTGTGAGTGTTTCCAATAGGCCAGGGGTGTCAAATTATTTTTGTCGCGGGCCGGATCATAGTCATGGTTTCCGTCGAAGGGCCATTGAAACTGCCAATCCAAATAAATGTCTGAATGTCTCAAATCATATATAGTGTACGGTATTCAACAAACTAGTGAATGACTAGTTTTCAAAACAGAGACTAAGAAAAACTGTTAACATATTTTAAAAATATGAATGGTAATAGCAATTGCTAGCAACAGAGCTATTTTTTAAAAGTGAAAACAATTAGTAATTTTAATATTGACAATTGAATTCGATGCACAATTAGTCTTCGCGAGCCACATAAAATGATGTGGCGGGCCGTATCTGGCCCCCGGGCCTTGAGTTTGACACATGTGCCAATAGAGTAGCTAGGAAGTATAAATTGATTTATTGATTCATGTTAGCTTGTCTCTCAGTGAGCGACTTACATATGAGGTCGTAGAACTAGCTTGGTTGCATTGAAAGATATTACATCAGCCAAACATCAATTTGTGACGCTAACATAGTTTGAGTTCATCTATGATGTGCCTGATGGGTATTAGTAATACATAGCAAGTTGCATCGCTGTTACTACAACAGTGAAGGACAGCTTATATCCACATTTTCCCTGCAGGAAGGAGGATTTTTGAAAGATAAGCCTCTCCTTGTGTCACTGCCCATTGAGTGGATTTGGATTAAACACTGAAAGAACTAAAGCATGCTTTGAGAAAGTGGAGTCGTATAAATTGCGGGAAAATTTTGAGTTCAAGGTAGATACAGGGTTCAGCAAAACAAAGGATATCCTGAGTGGGAATATTCATTTCCTAGACAATGTCCTCTCCACACAAAACCATGTGTTAATACCAGCCGGACGTTCCTGACAGGGCTGGGTTGCACTTAGGGTGGGGGTGTCAAACTGCTGAGGTTCTGCCTATAGGAAGGGAATTCAGGAAGTAGTAGGAATTTTTGATGGATGTAAAGAAATTTGGAACAAAATGTGCTAGCTACCCTCTCTCGGACACCTTAGGTCAAGTGTCAAACTCAAGGCCCGGGGGCCAGATACGGCCCGCCACATCATTTTATGCGGCCCGCGAAGACAAATTGTGCATCAAATTCATATGTCAATATTAAAATGACTGATAGTTTTCATTTTTTAAAAATAGATCTATTGCTAGCAATTTTTATTACCATTCATATTTTTAAAATATGTTAAGTTTTTCTTAGACTCTGTTTTGAAAACTAGTTATTCATCTAGTCATTCACTAGTTTGTTGAGTACCGTACACTATATATCATTTGAGACATTCAGACATTTATTTGGGTTGGCAATTTCAATGGCCCTTCGAAGGAAACCATGACTATAAGTTTGACACCCCTGCCTTAGGTTTTAGTGGACGATCAGGCTCCCTGGTAGTAGAAAGACCATAATCGTTGCAAATAAAGAATAAAAAACACTTACTATCCTACGGTTATAAAAAATGTGTTTCCATAGGGCCAAGTCAACAGGGTGGGATGCACAAGTGCCACTGGCACTTAAAACCAGAAAAGACCATGTTTCCATAGGATAAAATATATAGGGTCAGCAAAAGCAATGAAAACTGCAAGGGCCCTAAAATATATCCCTGTGGAACACCAAAAGACAGAGGGGCAGGGCGGGACTGAAAGCTTTTCTCCTGAATTTTAGAAGTAAAAGGGAGCTTGGAAATGGGTCAAAAATTAGACAGACAGGTTTCTTGAGAAGTGGTTGCACTACAGAATGTTTAAAATGTTTGAAGACCCCACCAGACAAAAACTGTTGTTTATAGTATCCAAAACCGATTCACCAGTACCGTATTTTCCGCACTATAAGGCGCATCTTCAATGAATGGCCCATTTAAAAACGTTGTCCATATATAAGAGGCACCGGATTATAAGGCGCACCTTCAATGAATGGCCCATTTTAAAACATATATAAGATATATATACATTTGGCCTGCATGCCGGACTTTGGACATGCCTGCTGTAGTGGCTCAATATTGGTTCATATATAAGGCGCACCTGATTATAAGGCGCACTGTCAGCTTTTGAGAAAATTTGAGGTTTTTTGGTGCGCCTTATAGTGTGGAAAATATGGTACTCTGGAGACCCTCCTTAAATAAATCAGGAGGAGCGAAGCCATAAGGAGAGCAGAATGGCCTAATCTGGTGAACTGCATCCTCTAAAACTGTCAAGGAAACCGCTTTAAAAGACTTTAACACCGCGGAACAAGGACAGCGGGGTTAAGTGCGGTGCTTGAAACAAGTCCTAGCTAGCGCACCTTGTCAATGGAAAAATTGCAGAAATCTATTGCACATTTCAGGGGGCGAGTCAGTGCAGTTAGGCTATTGGGGTGTAAGGGCTGATTGGAAAACTCCAAGCAAGTCCTTATAAGACTTTTCTGATTTCTGATTCTGAATAACTATTATTTACTTTCTGTACATACCTCATTCATGTTAATATAAATACCCACATTGAACATACTGTAAATAAGATCTTTCACTTTTATTCTTAGACTTATACTGTAAATAAGATCTTTCACTTTAATTTTAGACTTCCTTTATACTTTTTTAAATTTTTGTAATGTTTTGCACTAGAAAGGGAGTAGCTCTCCAAATTTCGTTGTACAACTAAGTTGTAAAATGACAATAAAGGGCATTCTATTCTATTCTATTCTATTCTATTCTATTCTATTCTATTCTATTCTATTCTATTCTATTCTATTCTATAAGGACATTTGACAACCAAATATGCCTTACACGAGTAAACCATTAGCTCCCACTTTACCTGTCCCACCACGGGTCCTGAGGGTTCCAGTGTTAGAGGAAGTGCTGACCCCACCAAAAACAGTCATCCCCTGTCCAACAGGTGTGTGAAAATTGTTGTAGTTGGGGATAGCCGTGACCCCAAAGCTGGGGTAGTGCTGTGGCGTGGGGTCAGCCCCATAGCGGTAGCCCGCATGGGAGATGCTTGTGTCTCTATCGTCTGTGAGTTTGGTTGCTTCTTTATCCTTGCATTGCACACAGCCCATTATCTATAATCTGGAAGGACAGAAGGAAGAACAACAGTTAATTTAGCGGAATGCAATTGACAGTCGATTTCTCATTGCCTGATATCTGTCATAAAACACTTCCATCTTCTTTCTCACACTGAGATGTATGACGGCTGCTTTTGAGATATGATGGCCAATTTTCCTCTTGATTGAGCATCTTTCGTCGGAGATGAAATTGCTCAATGTACAACAGGCTTAACACAGAAATGTATCCATGCTGGTCCACAGGTGTCAAACTCAAGGCCCGCGGGCCAGATACGGCCCGCCACATCATTGTATGTGGCCCGTGAAGGCAAATTGAAGAATTGCAAATTGTCTTCACTTTTAATACCTTTTTTTTTTCATATTTGACCAGTTTTTACTCGTCTGATTTGAAAACGAGTTATTTGTCAGTTTGTTTTGTAGCTTTGACTGTACATAATATGAGGTGCTCATACATTTATTTGGGTTGACAGTCATAATGGCCCTCCGAAAGAAGCTATGACTACGATGCGGCCCGCGAAAAAAATCAGTTTGACACCCCCGTTATAAACGATTTCAAAAGATGTCGAGTTTGCCATATTTCTAATAACAAGCTAGAAAAAAAAGCCTCAAACAAAAATAATGTAGGTTGGCTGTACGAACCACTGAAATAAGATCATACAAATGAACTCAACACTAAAGTGTGTCACTTGACACTGCTTTCACTCCAGATGACATTCTCGCACTAAGTAGCACCATACTTTGGAAAGTAGCCATCTTTTTTTATAACCTGACCACAGCTCAATCTCTCTTGATGAGTCATGAATATAGTGCATCTCCTTCATGGTCAGGAGGCATAATGGTGTCAAGATTATTGGCTGGAGAGAAGCTCCATATTATAACAAGATGGTCAAAGCAGCCTCCAAACAAAGAAGTCTTTCTTATTTAATTAAATTTCAAATCTCTGTTTAGCTAATTATTAACAAGATTTCCCAAAAATGAAAGTGTGATTTGATCCAACGTTTACTGACATTACTGTAATTTTACACGAGTGTTTTATTCCTGCCGCATTGGAATATATTATCATCCAAACCCCCATGTACTCTATTTTGCGACAGCCGCATTGACTCTTGTTTATATTCAGATGCAAATTTTCCTCTCACCGCCGTGCCCTCAAAAACATAACTCTGTAATTTAGCACTATACAAATAATATTGAATCACAAGCTGTTCTTCTCTTCGCACTGCTTTTTTGGTGGTACAAACCAGTTGTGTTGCTTTGTGGTGCAGACACACTTCACTTCTAAATGTGAAACACTAAAACAAATAATTCCTCTGACTGAATGTCGACATAATCAATAAAAAGTTAATGATGAAGTGAAGAGTTGTAATATTGTATATATGTGTGACCCTTGAAATACTGCAGTTCCAGACCACATGTTTATGTTTATTTTGGTCACATGACTGTTTATTTTGATGAACAAAAATTACAAAATGTTCCTAAAATTTCTTTTAATTTTTTTATTTGGTTTACAAAAAAAATTGTAACGCTATAGCAACTGGAATGCTATTAAACCAGACAAACCTACATAAAAAAAATGTCACTTAATATTTACTTCCGCCTTGTTCTGTCTGAATAGCCACATTTCAGACTGCTGCAGAGAAAAAAAATAAAAAACTAAAAAAACGGAATGCTTGAGGGGTAAAAATCTCAAGTGACAAAAAGTGTTTCATTGCATTCCATGTAGACAATGTCAAAACAATTCCAATTCGAGCAGATTTACAAAAACATCTTAAAACACTATAATTTAGATACCAGGCCAGTACCACACATGTGCACTAAGTTCTTGCGGTCTTATCCAACACTGTTTCTGAAATTAGATTGGCAGAATTGTCTCTCAGCTGGTAACAGAAAATGTACACTCATTTTAGGTCTTTGTTTTTAGCTACAAACTGCCAAATGTAATTTGAACTTTCATGACAGGGTATCATCAAAAGCTACACTCTTCTCTGCCAATTAGTGCAGCAGCCTGACCGGGCAGCACATTGTAACTGATCTCTCTTTTCACCTAATTACAGATTGATTTATCAGAATACCCACTGGAACAGACACTTCCTGGAACGCCTGTCAGCGTAATCACAGGTTGTCACAGCAAGTGCAGGTGTATCATTTTTATTGTTGGTGATATCGGTGAAAAGGAGATATTTCTCGGATTTAGATGGTGTTGCCTGCGTTCCCCTTTTAAATATTTTTAGGGTACTCTATTGGCAGGAAGGACGAGTAAGGAAACCATGTGGGTTGGCAGGAGCTTAGGAAGGACTTGGCTTGGATGCTGGACGATGACCGGTTCAAGTTTAGCTACTGCCCCAAAATACCCCATAAACGGCTTTGCACATTGGCTTTGGCCAGTTCCCTCACTCTGAGATCCCTACAGTTAGAACATAGCCAGAGAATTTCTGCATGTGGTGGAAAAATAGTAGAATTGCCCGTCAGTGGGACTTCATCAACAAATTCTCACAAGCTGTTCGTAGGACGAAAAACAAAAAGTGCAGGATTATTCTCTAAAACCACTGATCGCAGTAAGAAAATAATAAATAAATAAATAAATAAATAAATAAATAAATAAATAAATAAATAAATAAATACTATAGTTCAATGCACTTCCAATAGTGGACATTTATTTTTGGAAAGCCGCAAAAGCGTGAGAAGCCAAATCAACTCAAGCTCAAGTTTGTGCAGCTGTTCAAGAATAAGGTTTTTAGACGTTTTGTAAAAAGTGACAGCAATATCACATTTATTAATTATTATAGCTGTATGCATTATGTCTTTCATGACCATGTAATAGCAGGCTGAAAAAAAACAGAGGATGTGCTATGAGTTTCGCATTAGAGTATTTTCGCACACGACTAAAAGCTACGCTAATTTTGTGGTGGGAAAAAAATGCTCCTTTAAGAGCCATGAATGGATATAATTATGAATGCCCTATCTTACTCTTCATTGCATCTTCTACAAACATCTTGAGAGGACAGGTTGCTTTCATTTGTGTTTTTAATCAACTTGGTGGAAGCCATGTTGCTGACTGATGTTAAGCTAAACAGCTGTTTTGCTAGCCCTATACTACACGATTGTCAAAATGCTCTTTTAAGAGCCATAAATGGATAAAATTATGAAGGTATTCAACAATGCCCTATCTTACTCTTCATTACATCTTCTACAAACATCTTGGGAGGACAGGTTGCTTTCATTTGTGTTTTTAATCAACTTGGTGGAAGCCATGTCGCTGACTGGTGTTAAGCTAAACAGCTGTCTTGCTAGCCCCATACGACACGATTGTCAACAGTCACTGTAATCTGTCGTGATGGGATGTGAAGCTGGCAGAGTTCCAGGCAGCAGGAGCAGGAACAACAGCAGCAGCAGCTCGGTCAAAGACTGCAGCGCATCTGAATAGCTTACATCAGTCACCCAAACTAAGAACTTGCACAATTTTCCAGTTTTAACCTGTGGCTGGCAGGAGTAGAGTGAATCCGCTTCTGGAAAAGAACAAATGGAATGAATTTTCTAAGCCAGATATAAGGCGGCTCGAGTGAGAGTCCAAAGTCCAAAGAGGAAAATTCATTAGATATGGATGTTGTATTTCGCCATTTAGCACTGGAAAATTGAGGATAAAGCGGTTTTAATGTTATTAAAATTTTGTTGTTTCAAATTGTTTAGGTAATTTGAAAAAAGATAATAAAAAAAATGCAGAAACTATAACTGTCCTCACTCGTCTCTCTCAGTTATTTTACTGCTTTTATTTTTATATTTCGGTTGCTTCAACGTTTACATATCGTTTGATGAATTGTGAAAAGTGAATCTTAAAGCGAATCATCGTTGCCATCTGATTTATGACTTACTTTAGCTAGGCAAAATTGCAAACCAGCGTTTGGTGAATTAAGTCAAATTGAAGTAGACAATTAAACTCGTTTATAATAACTACTCATAGTTCATTTCCTTTTATTTTAGACTGAGCATAGCCTAAAACCAAACATTTATGAGTAATAAAGATAATATTCTTCATGATAATCCAGATTAATTCATAAGGAAACTTGAAAATAATAATAATCACATATTAAATCGCAATTATTGAGTGAAGGGGTGCAATAACAGTGATTTTTTTTTTTTTAATTGTTCAGTCTTACACCAAACCCTCATTTAATAATATAAATGCAGACAATTTATAAGCATTATTCAACTGCGGTCCAAAAGGTTCAACTAAATCTGTCTGGATTAACAGCAGCCGGAGACACAACATGGGAGGCACAACAGCTGTGATGCGAGCCTCCCCCAATTCCTCCACCAAGCAAGCTCCACCACAATTAGAGAATTGTCTTCCTTTTCCAGGGAAATATCCGCAGCTGTGGACACGGAAATGGAAAATACAGCTGACCCAAAAAAAAACTTTCTAAGAATCATCCAGATGGGCATGAAACGGGAAACCAGACTATTTTTAGACGGCCTGGATGCTGACAACAGCTACAAGTGAAGGGTATATAACCTTGGAAAATTTGGAGGGAAATGGAAAGCCTTTAATTTCAGATACTCATTTTAATCTAGGAAGGGAACTTTTAATTTTCACTCAACTGCTGTGGCAGACCACACACGAGCAAAGAGGCGGAGATGTCAGACTGATGGAGCACACGAGCGGTGCTGCACTCTTAAAATGAAGGAAGCAGATTAGCATCAATTCAAACCCTGACCTTCTGGTCCCAAAGCCAAATCCTCGTCTCGCTGCCAGGCCATAAAAAAAGACATATTATCAATTTACCATGATACTAAACTACTATAACGATTTGACTTAAAAGGAACCATACTTGATAACATCAGCTCAAAATTATCCACGGAAATGGTTTATTACAAATAATAATAAAAAATATAAATAAGTAAAATATGTTACATCAGTGTGGCCACATGTTAGATGTGATCATAATATTTTATTAGCCATCATATTTCTATCTTGATGATACTTCACTTACGATTGCATCGCTGACATCCAATAAAATCAAAATTTAGCGCCAGTTTTGATCAAAATTAAGGAAATTAATTTGAATTATAGTCACTGGTAGATACAGGTCTTTGTCTTGCCTGATTCAGTCAGTCATAGTGGAGCAAGGCAAGACCTTCAGCGACACCATTGTGTCACAATGGCTCAATGTCAGCGGCGGAAACAAATTAACAGTATTATGAGCACGGGCAACACTGACAAGTTAATTTAAAAGGTAATGATGAAGGAGGTGTAATAAAGTATCATCAACAATCATTTAATTAATAATTTTTTTAAGGTAACGTTTACATTTCTATTTGAGGAGTTACTGTATTGACCTCTGAACTTTCTAATTAAGTAGCATATAAATAATATATATAATATATAAGATAAATGATCTGTTTAATATTAAATTTTGACCAATTTACAAAACAAAAAGGTACAGTTGAAAGTTAATAAATGTGGATGAATTCTCATTGAGATATTTCAACATGAAAAGCAAATGAAGCGTTTTGTGTTGTGGTGTTAATGCATCTAGAGCTCAAGGGAATGGAGGAAAGATGGCTGACAGGTCAAGTCTCGGCCACAGCTGCATTAACACAAGGTCAGCTGTCAGCACACATCTGCAGGGGCTCACATCAAGCAGCTCAGTCAATTTTGCGCCTCTGGCTGACATGTTTGCATCCTTATAGGACATTTATGAAGATTTTTTTTTCTTTTTTTTGCCATGAGAACAATGCGTTTTCTCATAAACAGGTTTCTTATAATATATAAATAACATAATATTATTCCTAGCATGAATATACAAAAAGAGACTATTACAGTTTCTTTTTATTTTCATTCTAGGCGTCACCAGTTACTGTATTTTCCACACTATAAGGCACACCGGATTATAAGGCCATTTTAAAACTTTGTCCATATATAAGGCGGACCGGATTATAAGGCGCATGGAATACATAACTCAACGTTGCTCAAACGTTAATGCAATCACAATATAGTAACACTCGAAATCGTGAAAACAATAACAATAAATCAATGACTCAACGTTGCTCAAACGTCACACAACACACGTAAAGCTTACTTTAATAAATTAGTCCTCATCCATGAATCCACATTGGTCCATATATAAAGGCACACCGGATTATAAAGCGCACTGTCGGCTTTTGGAGGTTTTTAGGTGTGCCTTATAGTGCGGAAAATACGGTAAGTTGATCCAACATTGCAAAAAAATATATATACTATATATTTTGCTTTTAAATAATTCTAGCAATAAATCTTAGAATGCCACCATGCACAGAGATTAATGATTTTTTTTTTTGAGCAGAGACACAAGGAGAGGAAGGCTACACTTAAATCTTGCTAGTAGCTTCCAAGCCTGCAAACTCAACCTTTCATTTGACGTGAAAATAACATACAACACCAAAGGTGAATACAAAGTTGAATCTCCACCTACATTACATTTGTGGGTGATGCATCTCTGCAGAGATGATGCAGAGAAAGTAACACCATGCAATTATCATGTGACTGCTTGCAGGATGTGGTTAAAAGTCTCCCAGACGATTTCAGTCGACCTCTCAGAGAGCAACAAGAATGTGTCACTTTACGGCTTCCCAATGCGATCATTTAGATTTGTTTGGTTCAACTGATTAAGTGTCTCTCACCAGTTGAACATTAATTCTATAAATAGGCCTTGAAAGCCTTCGCTGTCCTTCTCCTAATTTATGCTTTTCATCTCTCACTAATACGCTAAGTTGAAGTCAAACGGGATCGTGACACATCTTGCTAGCAACTCTTTCCGTAAAGTTTCATTTTTAATGATGGGTCATCTAATGTACGTGAACACAACTAAAAAAATATCTTGTCTCATACATTTTTATTTTTTATTATAATTGTTTTAAATCTCTGGTCACAATTGCTATTAATGGAACATAAGCTGTTTAAATCAGTTTTTAATAATATAGCAGCAGTTTTAATGTAAAAAAATAAATAAAAATGGAGGCTAACGTCAGGAGGAGGAATTACATCTAACCAGACAATGTCATCCATCCCCAACCCAATACAGTGATCTATCTTTCCAGACTCGTTGCTAGGTTACTAAATTCCTGAAGATGGCGAGTACTATGGAATGTTCTCAGTTGGCAGAAGTAGGGTGTTAAAATGGAGTGGAAATTGGATAGTATGAATTCACTAGCGTGTGAATGAGTAAGTTTGGCGGTGAGGAGAAAAGCTTCGAGAGGCAATATGATATAAGTTGATTTTAGAGAGATGACCTTCAAAGATGAATAAGCGACTCTTACTATGTATTTGTGCATTATATATGTGAAATATGGGCTCTTACCAACAGTGTACGCAAGTGGTGGTTTAGTACAGCATGTTCTTTATAATGGAGGAATGGAGAAACTCAAAATTTCAAGATAGTGTATTGAAAATCTTCGAAGCTCATCCTGCTTTGTTTTCACACAGATTCTGTGAACAAGTGCTCCTAAACTTATCTATCATAAAGGGAAATGTGCTTTCGGCAGTTTGCAAACATATTTTTAAGTGTTAAACTTATAATTATATTAATATAATATCTAGTATTGGAGTGCTCGTGTGGATTGGTGGGTGGCGAAGAATGTGCAGGCAAACTGCATGAACTTGTTTTCTTCGAAGTGTTGTGGAATAGGCCCAGACAGGGAGTACCGGACGAGAACACCTCAAGGTCGGTGAGAAACGAGAACAACAGCACGTCTATGTGGTCGGGCTTCGCGGGGAAAACCCAACCTCCCGACCAGCGACACCTAGACGGGGAGGAGATGGCCATCGACCAATCATCTCACAATATTTTGCATGCTTTAATATTCATATCGTGTTTCTTCAAAACTGGGCAACCCGGAAGAATGTGTCGTCTTTTGGTTGTCACAAAAACGCACGGGTTTTAGTGTGAGGGACCCGGGACCCAGGCCTGTATTAGTGCGCTTTGTCAGGAATAAACAATTGGTAAATTTGGTCTGATTGATCTACTGGTCTTCTCTTTGACAGAACGAACTCGCAAAATTGTTAGGTGCGCCAGTGTGTGGATTAGGACATAGCAATTTATGTGTTAAGTGTTGATCGCAATTTGGAGTCAGATCAATAACTAAAATCCGTAACCTAACAATCACCAACTAATTATTGAGCCGTTACGCCACAGGTGTCAAACTCAAGGCCCGGGGGCCAGATACGGCCGGCCACATAATTTTATGTGGCCTGCGAAAACAAATTGTGCATCAAATTCGTGTGTCATTACTAGAATCGCAAATTGTCTTCACGTTTAATATATATATTTTTTAAATATTTGACCAGTTTGATACCCCTGCGTTACGCCATTTTGTAGGAGTGTCCGAATGTCCAAGGAGCATAAATGTAGGGCACTTAAACTACCCACAATGCATTTGGAAAAGTAGTAAACAAACTCAAATTTTTAATATAGACCATAATGCATTGCGAGCAGGAAAATAACTTGGCTCAGCGGCGAATTAAATTTTAATTAAAATGTCAATTAAAATATCTAATTGATGTACAACGGAAATAAATAGTTCAAAATCTAAAATATTTTTTTATTCACCACAGTCGGAGATCTTCTGCTGTAAAGTTGATGGTGTTCTTTTTCCCCTGACAGAAGAATTAGCATGTACTCAACATTTTACAATTTTTAAGTCATTCGAGAAGCGAATGCTTAGTACTGGTTTTCCTTTATTCAGCTTGGCATTTGCAGTTAATGACTTCAATTTATAATTGTCAGGTGGCAGCATGGTGGTGTGTGTGGTTGGTACTGCCGCGTCCACCCGAATAGGAGCTTAAATCTTGATTGTGGTCTTTCTGCCACAATTAAGGGCTTAATTGAAGATACACTAGCCTTAGGTGTAAAAAGAAGAATCGCTGTCTGCCTTTATTTGTCAATCCTGTAATTGATTTGATCAATGTAGGATGCTCTTTACCTCCAAGTCAGCCACGATAGGATCTAAATAACCTATATTAATTATTAAATAACCTATTATTTCACACATCCATCTTGGGGGGTAAAAAATCAGCACTTCAGAAATGATTGCAATTTCACTTTTGTGCTAACGATTGCCAGTTTGAGGCTATTGAAGATTTGTGATATTACAAAGAGTATTCTTGAAAAGATGGACGTTGGTTTAAAATGAATAAAAAGAATAAAAAGTAGGTTAGGTAGCTTCACATGAGTAACTTAAAGTCTGTCCTCCCGTAAATTAGGTAATAACACTGGCAAAAATGCTGAGCTTTGAGTATTTAACACAAATCAATCCGCAGTCCATGTGAGATTTGTTTTGTGGGATTGATGTTCTTGTCCCATCCCCCACCCCCAGTTCCAGAAATATTCCGCAAACCACAGCTAACTGCAATTCTGTTTTGAGCTTCTGTGTGGCCAAATCCATAATAACCTCAGTTGAGTATTAAGTGAATGTTTCGCAGCGGCCTCTTGCAGCTCTGTCGACAATCAAACTGTCAAAACATTGTAGTCTGGCTGACTGGGTGGGTGGTAACCACGGAATATAGCTGCAGTTCTGGCAGTTGGATTCCATAAACCCATAAAATGTGTGCTTGTTTTCGTCTCACACAGTGGCTTAAACTATTCTTATTGGTAAACTAGGGTTGCAAGGGGTGTGGGAAATTTATCGTAAATTTTCAGTGCCTCCATGGGAAATTTAAGATGGGGAAATTTGGAAGTACGCTAATCCCTCGTTTATCGCGGATAATTGGTTCCAAAAACCACCCGTGATAAGTGAAATCCGCGAAGTACCAACAAGAAGTAGTGGGCAGGCTAACGAGTTAGCGGAAAGATGCTAATTCATGATCGTGCTAACATGCGAAAACGGACTTCTAAAGGAATGTAAACGAACATTTGGAGCAATACTACATTGTCCTAAAGGTTAGACACATGTTTCCTCAATTTAGAAGTTTTATTTTGACTTTTAAATGTTTTTTTAATTTGGAAAAAGAAAATGGTGAAGCGGCTTATTGTTGATGGCTGGTGATGTGTCATGCTGGGAGTCCAAGGGGCCTCTTTAAAGACTCAGATGGTACACTACATCCTGTGTGAGCTATGGCAGGCGCATGCCACTACGCAGCCGTGATATTGAGCAGATCACTTAACTAAGCAGAGGAAGGAACAGGCAGATGAAAAGATGGAAAGTGCCACCAGATGTGTCAATAAAATGCTTCATTGGCGGCTCTCTTCTACCCGAGCATGCAGTTTGTGAGCAACCATCTGAACTTTGAGTGTGGTGTTGATCTGTGCAGGAAGTAGGCTCGATCTTTTGGTATTTTTTTGCCATTAAAAATCCTTTCGACTATTTATTTCCTTGAATCTGTCATTTGATTTTAGCGCAATATGACGATTAGTGCTGGCCACCGGCAGAGGAGTTTTTCAAGTGTGCACTGAAAAAAACACTAAAGCGATTCGGTTTTTGTTTTGTTTTAGTGTTAGTTTTCTTAGTCAAATGTAAACTGAAAGGAAATTGAACTCTGGTGTGGTATCGTATAGTTCCAATTTTGATTTGAGCAACATTTTAATAGCCTTGTTTACATTCTCCGATAATTAATCGATTCCAAAATGCTTTGTTATGTATATCCAAACCTAAAAATAATTCAGTCTTTAATTGAAAAGTATATCTGAATGATAATTAAAAGGAATTTTGCGATGGCTAGCCATTCCCAACACTACCGCTGACCAATAGGAGAACAGGGATACATCATGCATAGTTTTAGTGTAATGACTTTTGCCTCACAAATCATAGTTTTTAATAGAGCAGGGGTGTCAAACTCATTTTTTTCACGGGCCGCATTGTAGTCATAGGTTCTTTCGGAGGGCCATTATGACTGCCAACCCAAATAAATGTATGAGCACCTCATATTATATACAGTAAAAGCTACAAAACAAACTGACACATAACTCGTTTTCAAATCAGACGAGGATAAACTGGTCAAATATTTAAAAAAATATATTATTAATAGTGCAATTCTAGTAATGACACACAAATTTGATGCACAATTTGTCTTCGCGGGCCACATAAAATGATATGGCGGGCCGTATCTGGCCCCCAGGCCTTGAGTTTGACACCTGTTATACAGGTATTTTTTTTAATTTATAAATTTTCAATGCCACTATAACACTGATTTGTTACCAAATTAAAATGACTGTCCTGTTTTATGCTATTCAGAAATAATAGCAGGTGTGGGCAGGTCAAGCCCAAAACTGATTGCAACCAGCACTGCAGCATTCTAAACAAGCTCCACTCAAACATATCATTCAGCAGCTGTGCACAAATTCAACTCTCCCTTCAAAAGCGCATCCACTCCACCGGAAAACGTGATTGGTGTTGCTCAATATGGGAGCAAGGGAGACAGATTTAAAGCCACTTGACTGTTTGCAGCAGGTCAGACAGACGCAATGTACTGTGAAATCAGGGACCATCAAATCAACAGGTCACAGACAGAGTGAATTTGAAACTGAAAAAGAAACATACAACCACATTTAAAAAAAAAAAAAAAGGGCATAAGATGGTGGCATGTTCCAAATAAAACTCAAGCCATGCGTACATGAGTAGCATGTGAATATAAAATGCAGTAATCCCTCGTTTATCGCGGATAATTGGTTCCAAAAAACACCCGCGATAAGTGAAATCCGCAAAGTATGGCCACCAACAAGAAGTATTGGGCAAGCTAACGAGTTAGCGGAAAGATGCTAATTCGCGATAGTGCTAACACGCAAAAACGTACTTCTAAATGAATGTAAACGAACATTTGGAGCAATACTACATTGTCCTAAAGGTTAGACACATGTTTCCTCAATTTAAAAAATTATTTTGACTTTTAAATGTTTTTTTTGCAAAAAAAATCCGCGATGTAGTGAAGCCGCGATAAGCGAAATGCGAAGTAGCGAGGGATCACTGTACACTTGTTTCACAATTTTCACAAACTGGCTAATGAACTTCATACTTCATGATGTAACGTGATCTGAGAACTAGACTATTATTAAATCCACTCAAATCCACAATTGAAGAATTAACCCACCTTAGACCGCCAGCGTTTTTTAGTATTAAAATAAGCTGCCGGTTGCATAGAACAGAAAACCGTTATCGCGGCAGTGGAGTTAAGGCTAAGGGAAGGGATTTCACATCTTGTACTGGCTGACCTCAAAGTTACCTCAGCTGCAATTTATGGGCTGACCTAACTGCTGCACTGCGGATTAAAGATGGAAGAATTTGAACTACTTTAAGGTCAGGTTGCACACAGTCTGAGGATAGAAGGCGAGCACTTTAGCGCATCTAACTGCCATGTGGATGAGTTTCAAAATAAATAAAATTTTATTTTATTTGAATACAAGTAAAGCATAGTTGTAATTAATGCAATCACTGCATATGTGTCATAATCGAAGCCCCCGGGCCAGATTTGGCCAGCTACATTATTTTATGGTTTACAAACAAAGACAAAGCAATGACTTCATGTGTTTGTTTACAAATGTGCGTGAGAAAAGACAAAGTCACTGAAGTGCGAACAATCGTACCTCTGTTTTTCTCCGTATCAGGATCTTTATTTTCTCCACATTGCTTTGTTCACCACCAAAACAGAGGCCCTGTTGGGACAAAGAAACCGTCAATTATTCATTTTCCAATTTAATAATACATGACTATCGAGTCAATGTGCCATGCGGTGTCAAAAGTAGGTCTTGGTGAATTATATCGGAATGCACCAAGGCTTTGGATGCCATAAATATGTTTTAACATTTTTATTAAAAATGATAAAACCTCAAACTAGAGATCAAGGTTAGTAAACACTGATAAAGATATGGTAGATAAAAACATCAGCAAGGATTTTAACTGAAGGTTGCCAACATACACAAGCAAAGGTCGCTACTGTGACATTCATCTATTTGTCTGATACTTTTGTAAATAAATATCATAAGGGAGTAGGAAAATAAATTCATGATGAGGTACATGGGAATTTTATATTTCCAGCATGAGTGGATTATGTAAACAGCAGAATTACACAATGGAACTATTATTTGGCAGGGGTTAAATGCATGGCCTTTATTTACATGAGATGAGCTGTCATGGCTGCCAAATGTCTCAGAGCACATTAGCGCCTCATTTGACTTTAAGGCTCAGGTCTGCTAATCTAATTTAACCTGTCGTTGTTGTTTTGCTGATTGCTAACGTGAGGCGGCAATGAGACTAAAGAAAGCCTCGATGTAAAACTTGTATTTATTCACCAACAATACAGAATATAGTAACGTGAAAATATTTGTTGTCAATATTAAAGTGATAAGTATGAAGAAATTGTGTCCAAACTACTTCATCGTCCAAATTTTTTTACACGAATAAAGTTTGAATATTTTTTGTTTTATTATTTATATATATATATATATATATATATATATATATATATATATATATATATATATATATATATATATATATATATATATATATATATATATATATATATATAAATATATAATATATATATATATATATATTATTTTTTTTGGGGGGGGGGTTTGTTTTGTTTTATTTGTCATTATAATTTTTTTTTTAATTTTTTTTACAAGAAGAAAGTTTGAATATTTTTTGTTTTATTATTTATATATATATATAGGCAAATATATATATATGTTATATATATATATATATATATATATTTTTTTTTTTTTTTAATTTGATTTTTTTTTTTTTGGTTTTTGTTTTGTTTTATTTGTCATTATAATTACTGAAGATTGTAGAGTTGCTCGTGAAGAAAGAAATCTACTTTTGGACCTGCAGCTTTTTTTCAGGTTGCTGGTGTCTATGCTATCCCAAAATACTCGTTCCGGTCTCAGTGTGACTGAAACATGTGATTTGTGTCTTCTTTACCAGCATCAAATTGCCATTTGGCCGCCACTCATGTCGTCGTCTGCACTCTTTACTTCCTCTCCATTGATCTCTCTTACTGGCCAACGCAATAACGGCGACAACATCCCAGAGGGGTGTCCTCTGAGTTTTTGAGAGTAGGCCCCAGGAGGGGGAGATGAACCCCTTCATCAGTGCCCTGGCTAATAAAACATAATAGCTCTCAGGCTGCAGGGGAAAGTCACTCAGCCACACAGAGCTGTCACATGACTGGCCAAGATACAACAGACTCAGTCATTCTGCTACTGTCGCTCAGCTACAGGGACAAATGTGTGAGCTAATTCACTGGCCGGAAAGACAGCAGCATCCATACAAAATGAGAAACATTCAATGGTGCTGAGATGCCACTGAAGCAAAGTGGGCAGCAAGTCAGGCACTTTGATAGAGCCAGAGTTTATTGATCTATATCTCAGGTGTCAAACTCAAGGCCCGGGGGCCAGATACGGCCGGCCACATCATTTTATGTAACCCGCGAAGACAAATTGTGCATCAAATTCCTATGTCATTACTAGAATTGCAAATTGTCTTCACTTTTAATAATATCATTTTAATATTTGACCAGTTTTTACTCGTCTGATTTGAAAACAAGTTATTTGTTAGTTTGTTTTGTAGCTTTTACTGTATATAATATGAGGTGCTCATACATTTATTTGGGTTGACAGTCATAATGGCACTCCAAAAGAAGCTATGACTATAATGCGGCCCGCGAAAAAAAAATATTTAACACCCCTGATCTATATGTATATTCTATGACATATAAAAACATTAGATTGTGCCCCTTGGCGCTCAGCTGTAAGCATTTTTCAAACTAAATCATCATTTTTTTTTTTAATGTAATCGACAACTGTACATCGCTGCCCAGATGTGTCCTATTTGTTATTCAACAACAAATAACAAAACGCCAATGCTTAGTTTTATATTTGGGATTTGTCAGTCAAGTTTTAACATTTTAACAAACAAACAACATGCAAACCAGTTGAAATTGATGGAAAAACAAGCAATTGTGAAACTGAGAGAAGCTCGAGCGTAAAATGAATAACAGGCGTTGGAACATTGTGAGCTGTAAAAAAAGAAAAAAAAAAGAAAGACTATAAAACAACTGTTAGTGACATAAGCCACAACTTCCTTAGGGCAGGAATGAAAGCGTCCCAATCTGCTGTTTACAGAATAAAAGTCAACAGATACAACCATACAAGATGCAAAGTACCCAAAATAGGAAAGTCAGGCTATAATTTTGACACAAAAACCAAACCTCCAACAATTCAGTGCAGATGCTATAAGCCAGTAGAAAAAAGTCACATGTACATGTAATAAAAATGTCACAGTAAATCAGCACGTGAACAACTGTCGGACATTATTCTGACGAGAACAAAATAGTTTTTTGTGTGACTTTCGAGCCCTAATAGAAAATAAAAGTCATTGTGTGTGTTGTTAAGCTATGACATGCTAGCTTACTACTTAAAGCTAGCCCATAAACTCACCTTCACACAAATTCTGGTGGATGTGATTTGATTGACAGGTCAGGGCAAGCCGACCTCAGAGAGAGGCTGCTGCTGAAGAGTGGATTAAATTGTCAATTATTCTCAGTCACTGAACATGAGGCCTTCTCCTGCACTCCATGGGGCAGGATTTAGCAAATGATTGAAAAGCAGACTTAATAATGTATACACTTGCAAACAATGGCTGGTTCTTAAAATGTGAAATGGCTAAAGATGCTCTGCCTACGACGAACGTGAGTAAGAATATTCTTCTTGAGTGTCATTGTAAATTGATCATTTGGTGAACATTTATCACCTGGAATGAACCCTGACATGAACACGCATTTTGCTACCTTTGCTAACAGATTAAAATGTCCGTCCCTCAATGAAATAAATCCTTAACAATTTGCTGTAAATGTAAAACTAGGTTGCGATATTTTGTCATCCAGCAGCTCCACCTCAATGTTTTTTTTACCCTATTTGCCGGGCTATAAGGCGCACCGGACTATAAGGCGCACCTTCAATGAATGGCCCATTTTAAAACTTTGTCCTTATATAAGGACACCATTAATGCATCATGTCAGATTTTTAATCCAAATCAAATCATTCTCCATTTTATCTTTTTTATTTCAACTTCAGACGCAACAAATTACTTTATAATCACAAAATAATGATCCATAGTCATTTTGATTCATGATTCATAGTCTTCAGTGGGCCACTTATGATTGATTTCATGACACAATGCTTCGGGCCAGTTTAAATTTAGGAATTTGGTCCATATATAAGGCGCACCGGACTATAAGGCGCACTGTCGGCTTTTGAGAAAATTTTTAGGTGCGCCTTAGAGTCCGGAAAATACGGTACTCAAAACTATTTTTCTATTATTTTTCTTTTCATTACTATTTTTTTATTTTGCATTACTGATGTTGTAGTTACAAGACAGGTGATGTAATGAAATAATATAAATAAATCACCATAAATAATTACATTAAAAATAATAAATAAATAACTCTTTTTTTTTAACAAAAAGAGTATTAGCCATAAGATTGTACTATGAGAAAAAAGAGAATTCAGAATTCAACCTAGCACAACATTGCACAAATGCCATGATATGGTTAGCAAAAAATGGCAGAGAGAGAGAAACTTCTGTATGACCATTTGATTAACGTTAACGTTGTAAATACAATGCAATCATCTCCTTTGTCAGCATCTCGCGACTGCACGAGCAATGCAGAGAAATGACACGGCAGATTCGAGCACAATGCGAAGGGCAACGCAAAGGGCAGGCAGGAAAGCAGGCAGCAGAGTTAAGGAGCCTGTGCACTGCAGTGGAAATATATGTATGAGAAGCGGCTCTTATCATACATAGTCTGACGTCTGAGAAGAAGTTAATATGTGAGATGATGTTCGGAAAATACCTTAACGCTTTTAAACAACATCCCCTTCCTGTGGGCTGAGAAGACATCAGTTGCATGCGTAAAGCAAAATGCAGCTGTATTAAAATTCATAGAAGCTAAAGAACTTGGCAGCTTCTTTGCAATGCAGAATTATTAAGATGGAGAATAAAAGGGGGCTTTGTGGGCTAAAATATACGGCCTTTGTTCCACAACAAATCTCACAAATCACAACAGGTTATTTATGTTTAAAACCATGCAACCATTTACAGATGTACAGAAAGCACTTTTGTTTCCCAGTCCAATACAAAATAGAGAAATTGTACACCCACTTGATTGTTACTTGTGTGTGGCAGGCACAGACTAACCATGTACTGTGATAAAGCACTCACATTTCCAACAATTAGGATTAAATCCACCCATTGCACTTTTATTATTTGTTATTTTAATAAGAATCATGTATTAAAATAACTAAGGAAACTAATAAGGATGAAAATTATGCTCTTACTGTAATATTTGTTGTGCAACCTTTTGAGTCAATTGAATTGTATGTCTGTAGCTCATAGGTGTCAAACTCAAGGCCCGGGGGCCAGATACGGCCCACCACATTATTTTATGTGGCCCGCAAAGACAAATGGACTTCATGTGTTAATACTAAAATTACAAATTGTCTTCACTTTTAAAAAACAGACAAATTGCTAGCAATTTTTATTACATTCAAGTATTTTAACAGTTTTTACTAGTCTGTGATTTCAAAACTAGTTATTCATCAGTTTGTTGTGCAACCTATACTGAATATAAGGCGTCGACAGTTACAATGGCCAGTTCGAAGGAAACTATGACTACAATGTGGCCTGTGACAAAAATGAGTTTGACACCCGTGCGTAGCTTAGCATCTGTTGTGTTTTGACTCATTCGTCATGTGCAAACTCCTTCTGCACTCTCGGACTTGCGCACTATATGTGCCAAATACTCGATAGAAAATAAAACCTTTCAAGTGGCTAGTTGTGGTCCTTACCGCATCACAACCACCAAGCTCCGCCCTGGTTACCATGGTGATAAAATCTATACTTAACGTTGGTCCACCAAAATTGGATGGGGTTATTTTTTATTTTTTTCAAAATTGATATTTTGACAAAAGCATGTCTTAGTTAGGGCAGACAATTAAAACTAAAATAAAAAAAAAGAACAAAATATGTATTTTGAGCGTTTTATGCACATAACTGCTTCTGAAACTAACAGCACATCATGGCTCTACGAAACTGCTCCACACACCCGCCTGTGGTTAAAACCTGTTATAAGAACCCCCAATTTCCAACCTCGACTTCAGCTGCAGTACAAACTTTCCATACATAGTTAGTAGCCTTAAAGATTTCCATGTATTCAGTATTCAGATTTTAAATATAGACCAATGCACATTAATGCACTATTGAACCTCGGACTAGGGTCTAAATGGACTTAAGAGCAGAATGGAATTGAAAGATTAAAATAAAAACAAGAAGGAGAAAATGTGGCAGATTAAAAATGGAAAACCTCGACCAGGAAATATGAGAGAAAACCAAAGCGCCATGCCTTTCCTGCGCTCCAGATGTAAATGAGCAACTGTGATTCCTTTCAGAGGAAATGAAACCGCAACTTCATTTCAACCAGCAATAACAGACTTGACATGTCAGAGAGCAGAGTGCAAATGGAAGCAATGAGGTCTGCATCTAAAAGATTTGCGTGATATGATCTGCCTGATCCACTAGTGCCATCAGAACCTGATAAACAACTCGCGCTAATTGAAATCCTGCAAAGGAACAGCCCGAGATGGGCATCTCTAGACGGGCTGTCAAGATTCTACTTTCACCCTTCACTTCCTGACTAGAAACATGTTAAAACATCCCGTGTGGTGTCAAAGCCTCTGAAAAACATCTTTTATCGCGTCCATGCTGAGTGTCGACACACTCCCGCTGATGGCACCATGCAACAAAAATTAAGCTTGTCAATTTCAAATGGAAAAATTGTAAAAGAAGTTCAGATGAGAGCTACACCAATGCATCGGTATACAAATAAAATTATTTGTTTAAGAGAAGCTACTCTTTGGGATCATCTATTTGTTACTCTGTGACAGAATCAATTATCTGACACATCATGACCTCACTGCTTGTCACGGAAATTAAATCAATTGATCAACTTGATGAAAGAGTTGTGGTTTGTTTGGAAATTGTGATTTATCTTTATAGAATTCATGGAACGTGAACGTTGAGGGGGGGAAAAAAGCAATATGTCACGGTCATCTTATCACCACAGGCTCAAAGCATTCACAGAATTTCAGACTGCATTGATTTTGATCGCAGTGATACTCACTAAGGGGCATATTTGCATAATTACTCAATTAATTTCACACATAATTTATATCACATCTCAACATTTCTCTGATAATATAACCCCTGAAGATGTCAAAATTGGACACGTGTAAGAATACATTGTCTATGTTTACTTGGACACATTCATTCAGATTCCAAGCCTGATCGAAATAAAAATACATCATATTCTATATATTATATTCTAATATTCTAATCGGATCAAGCCGAAAGGTTTCTTCATTTGATTATTTGAAATGTATAACCTGGAAAAGTTTGTCATTAAAATATTTCATTCGATAATTATTAGCATTATTGTTAGCCTTAAGGCGAGGAAGTTAAAGTAAGTTGCTGCGTAGCTGTTAGCTTAGCATGTTTTCAAAAAAAAAGTGAATTTGTGGCTTGGTAAGGAGTAAAATGATATCAACATTTGAATACAGTGATCCCTCGCTACTTCGCGTTTCGTTTACCGCGGCTTCACTACATCGCTGATTTTTTTTCCTAAATTAAAATAAATATTTAAAAGTCAAAATAAAACTTCAAAATTGAGGAAACGTGTCAAACCTTTAGGACAATGTAGTATTGCTCCAAATATTCGTTTACATTCCTTTAGAAGTCCGTTTTCGCGTGTTAGCACGATCGCGAATTAGCATCTTTCCGCTAACTCGTTAGCCTGCCCAGTACTTCTTGTTGGTGACCGTACTTTGCGGATTTCACTTATCGTGGGTAGTTTTTGTAACTAATTATCGAAAAACGAGGGATTACTGTACCGCCTTTTGGGTTCTGTCGCTAATGTAGGCACAGTAAACTGAGGAAAATAAGAAATGTATAAGAAAATAAACGGCAAGAAAGAAAAGAGACTAGCTGTTATATAGGAGTGACACAAGGGGCAACATTATTGTGATATGACTCTGACCTTTGGAAGATGATGCAGGACACCAAGTACTGAAAACAGTGGCTCACTGTGTTCCCTGTTTTAAACACATGAGTTTCGAGCATCTGACATAACAACGTGACGATATAAACCCCGGAACCATTGGACCTTCACCACTCTTACATCAACCATTTCTCGATATTTCCGATTAGGACTTTTGGGAGAAATTTGAATTCTTGTGTAGCATGGATTAGTTGTTATATAAAGTTGAAAAACGTTGAGGATTACGGGTTTAGCAGGAAGCTTTTGGCACTTGTGGCTAAATAATGTTCATAAAGCTAAGATGAAGATGCTCTTTTGTCATTCCGTAAGAATCATAAATCCACACAAAACAGACTCCTTAATGATCTATTAATATATTATTTTCCCCTGCCTAGTTTCTAGCCTTCATAGCTAAAATCTAACAACTCACAATGATGATCATATCATGTTTAAGCATGGGAAATATTTAAATCAAGATAGGCATAAAACAACCACATTGAATGAGTCATTAAAAGGTTAATGGAAAGAGAACTAATTCTGAAGGTTGTTAAACAAGAGTTGAGTCACAATGAGTCAGTTCTAGCTAATAATGTTTTTTTTTCCTACAGTTTTTTCTACAGATTAAAACTTTGCCTCAATCAAGACATGCTAAAAACAACACAATTTATGCTTCACAAAGTAAAAAAGTGGGTGAAACTACATAAACAGATAATCCTACTTCATTCCCAAGCCTTAAAAAATTAAACACAATTATGTACCATTCACCGAAAAACAGAGCATTTTTCCAAACAAACTACAAACCAACTTAATGCGATTATACTTTCATCAAACTTTCATTTTCTTGCCTCGTCTGCATTCAGCAAAACTAGAAAGCATCCCACAACAGTGCGATGCAAGCGAGGTTGTGTCCTTCACATGACTCCACTAAGCATCAATAGGGGATGCTGATGGTGCTGAAGAAGGCTTTTGAAGGTGGGAGGCATGGTAAACAACGGCGCACAGCGTCAAAATGCAAAAAATTATTTATGAAAAACAATCGATTGGTCCTTTCTGGTGCAAATATCGTTTAATCTCCATCTACGCGACTAATTAAGTTCCTTTGCTGGAGCTTCATCCCACTTTGAACGACCAAACCTAAACTGCTGTGTATTTATAACTCAATACACATATCATGTTTAAAAGAACCTTTTTGCAAAAAAATTTTTATAGTAAAGCAAGAGCTAGTTGAGATCTCAGGTTGTGAAGAATAATTAAAAATTTGACAGTTAGTAATTTATTCGCTAATCGTCCAGGACTCATCGACCACGAGGTGGAATAAATAAAACGATGGATCTTACCCGTTTAAAGTGCACTTAATAATCCGGAGCACTATTATTCCATTGGTGTTCTGGTGGAATCAGAGAAGTGCAATAAAGGCTGCGGCTGTTGTGGCCATCAAATCGGAGCTCGCCTTGTTGTCGCCACTGTGTGTGATGGCGTTAGCTCTGCAGGGCCACAATGAAACTACTGTTGCCTTCAAGGACTATGGGAAAAAATATAATTTAATGCAGAAGCGTTAACCACAGGTACTTATGACCAGTACGTAATGTTTTGAGGGATGGACGCATATATGGGTATATTTTTTAATTTTTTAAATACATTGTAGTTGTCTTTTTATTTTTATCAAAATAGCGGCATAACTCGAGGTTTACCTCAAACACAAAGTGTAAAGAATATTGTTTTTGTAAACTGAATCATGTCAATATTGGTTGTAATATAGCGCAAAAGTGGTAATTATCTCAAGTTTTAATGTTTTTAATGTTACTACTTGCTTTTAGTTCAATTTAGGGTCCCTTGAGCGCGTTTTCATTTCCTGACACGTTGGATATTACCAACTGTACGTGAATGTGCCAATTAAGTTGATTGACAGTACGATTGGCGTATCAGACTGCGGTAAGTCCTAAAGGCCAGCCTCCGCACGGGAAGATGAAATCAGACTGATTTGAACGGATTTGATAAAAAACGTTCATAAATTTTCATTACTCTCTGTAAAACACTCTTTAATTCAGTCTTTTAACATTAGTTGAAAAATTCTTGAATTTTACATTAAAACTTAAGTATTGAAATTGTGAAGGAATATTACACGTATGAAATTACTCGATTTATAAAAATACTATTTGAAAAGAAAATGTTTTAAAATTTAGATTCTTCAAAGTGGGCACCTTTTGCCCTGATAACAGCTTTACACATCTCGGTATTGTCTCAGTCTGAATTATGCTTTATGACCGGGAATGACTTTCAGTTAACAACTGTGTATTTTAAAGCGTTAATAGCTTGAATTTATTGACCTCTTTAATGTGTTTTAGACCATTTGAATTTGAAGGCGTTTCCAAACTTTTTCCGCAGATTGATAATGTTAGTCTGTGTTAGTCTGTACTATACTGCCCCCAAGTGCTTTAGACATGTACACCAGAAGGAGAAGCACGTTCACTGGCGTTATAACAAAACAAATGTGACAAAAAAAATTTAATTGATTAATTCTAGTTTGGAATGTCACTACTGTATGTTTTTATATAGTACAATGTTATAGAGGGCTATTTGTCTAACTAAAAATACAATACAAACTTTAAAAATATATATAGACATGGGAGTTCCATTTGAGATATAAAATTGGCATAGAATGATGAGCATATTTTGGCTGTGTACAACATTATGTGAGTCTGAGATGAAAAATTAAAAATCAATACTGTGAGTAAAATAACGGGTCTGCATTTCATTCCCTCAAATTGGTACGACTACAACAGCTGTACAACTATTTTGATCTTTTGGGATGGTTGTTTTATTCATCATATTAACTTGTTACCGAGTTTTCTTTTTTTTTCTGCTTTACCCATAATCTTTTGGTGACGTGTTACCAGGTTATCTACTTCCACTCCGATACTCTAGATGGCGACAATACCTCTTCTTCTTGCGCGTCTTGGCAAACCGCGGCGAAGAAGAAATAAACAATCGAAGAAGAGTGGCACGAATTTGTTGATACTTTCCACCATGGCTGAATCCGAGTATGTTGCGATTATATTTCCATCGCAGTCCATCTGTCTTTGTTTGTTCATAAATTACTTTGGGGTTGACTTGTTTTGATAAATACTTTTTTATCTGTTCTATTAGTGTTGATATTTCGTCGATGGCTTAGTCAGACAACTTGTTTTCAATTCTACATTTCACGTGTTGTTCCTGTGTCAAGCCTCCGATGTTTTCCAATTTCGGGCGAAATGTCAACATGTGCAAAATACAGCAACTATTTGTTTTATTAAATGTATGATTTGAAAGTTAGTTGTTACTAGTAATTGGTGACTATGCTATTCTGTTAGCTATACTAAGACTACACTACTGTACTCAAACGTTGGAAACAACACTGGCAGATGCTAATCAGCGATTTTGATTGAGAATGTATGTGATCAAATTTAATTCTTTACCTGGTTCTTCTTTCAGTTCAAACAAAGTTATCAAGTTGGTACCAGAGTTTCTCTTGAAAAAGAGGAAAACGTACCAGGCCATTAAAGCCACACAAGCCAAACTTGCACTTCAACAAAAGAGAAAGGTGAGCGTGTTGTTTTGGTTTTATAACGGTGTCTTTTAAAAAAAAAATTACATTTACAACAAAGAAACGTCGACAAAAAGTGTCTAATGTTGTTTCCAAATATTTGTTTGTCTGAAATGTTAAAAAAAATGTTGCATTGACTTCCTCTAATCAACCAATCAGTATGCTGCCATTATATGGATCAGCTATTTTGTCATCCGATGCGAATATGAAAAATGAATTGCTAAATACAATCCGATTGACTGATTGATTGATTGATTGTACATTTATTGATCCCGGGGTTGAGGAAATTCTTGCTAGCCACAGTTCAACAATGGTGATAGTTTGTCCCATAAAGGAGACAGTAAGTCTGTATTATCACTTACACAGGTAATAACAGTTCATATATTTTATATTGTTTCAGGACTCTAAAGGTGCGCCGATAAAGTTCAAGCGCTTGGAAGACATGGTGAAGGACAGCCATAGGAAACATCGTGATGATACTCGCATCCGTCGAATGGCGACAAAACCTCGTGGCCCGTCGCCTCCTGAAAAGTACAAATTAGCCGTTGCTGTCCGCATTCGAGAGTGAGTATAAAACCGTAGCTCAATTTTCTACTTTTATACACACAAATTCTCATTGTTATCTTCTCATTAGTATTAAAGGTATCAGTCCTCAAGTAATGAAGGTTATCCACATGTTGAGGGTGAGAAAAATCTTCAACGGAACCTTTATCAAAATCAACAAGACCACTCTCGACATGTTGAAAATTGTTGAGCCATATGTGGCCTGGGGGTGAGTCTTACGTCACTGCAATTTATAAATGTTTGTCTTATTTTCATATCACAACACTGATTTACCAAATAGGTATCCAAATCTAAAGTCTGTGCGGGAGCTCATTCTGAAGAGGGGACGGACTAAAGTGGGCACAAGACCGGTTCCTTTAACAGACAACAACTTCATTGAAGAACACTTGGGTATGTTTTCTCCACGCCTCAGTCTTCACTTTAAATATGAAAATAGCAAAATTAAGATAATGAAATGTAGGTACAAAAATGAATTTATGACACCAGTGCAGAGATGAACTGACTGCCCTTTGGCTTGATTTTTAGGTAAATATGGCATTATCTGTTTGGAGGATTTGATTCATGAAGTTTACTCGGTTGGCAAGGCCTTCCGGGTAGTCAACAACTTCCTGATGCCTTTCAAGCTGTCGGTGGCCCGTCATGCCACCAGGGACAAAGCGGGTCTCCTCAAGGACCTTGGAAATCCTGGATTTCGTGGCACAGACATTAACACCATCGTCAGGCGACTGAACTGAGGAAAAAGACACAAAATGGACATTCTACAGCAATTTAAAATAGGATTACTGATTACCGAGGGACAAATACCAACCATCACAATGTTGACCTCATTATTTAATGAGCGAGGCTGTTCTATATTGCTATTGTGTCGTGTTTGAAAATATGCCACTGGTGGGCGCTGTTCTGCTTGGAAGTGGTACTCATCTGTAGACTTGTAAAATACTTTTTGAAATTATGAATATGCATTGCTTTGAGCTGTTATTGTACATTCACTCAAGGGCACCAGTCAACTCGCAGCCCGTTCGTAAACCACAAGACTGGTTTCATAATTAATGAAACAATGAAGTGTGATTTTTGAAACATGTTTATAATAAAATTGTATAATATGGGCTGGTAGCCTTTAAACAAGGTGAACTCGTGTTAATGTTTTGTCTTAAATGTACAGTCACTAGTGTCACGGCGAAACATGCGTCATCAGTTTGAGGGGGCTACAAGTGGCAACCACTGCAGCTTGCTTGCAGGGGGTGGGCGTTTTTGTAAAAAAATAAAATGCTCCGGTCAAAGTAAATTGAAATGGACATCCAGGTGAGACCAAAAGGTGAGTAATGCGTGGTGTCAACGTCGTTGTCACGACATTTTGCTATATCAACAAATGCGGTACGTCGCTTGCAACGACGATGGACGTGTTATCTTGTCCTTAATGCAGTACAGGACAGTGTTGTCGTTTCTCCAACCTATAATGCTGTCTTCGGCTACGCTACGGAGACAGTCGTGGTGAACCAATGCGAAGATTATTAAGAAACAGAAAACGGAATATTGATCAAATCTGTCAACTTAGAAATACAATTAACCGAAGACACTATTCGTGACGTTAGCAAACTAAGTTGCTAGTTTACTATATGTAAGTGAACGCAACATGCATTGCGTCAGAAGAGTAGGCGGTCCAATAACGAACGACCGCACTAACCTACCGGACCAGATTTTGACATTGTATTGTATTTTACCGTCTTATGAAGGTAAGATTGTCACATTGCTTCATTGAATTATTAGTTTAATTGTAATTGGATAGACATTTAAGACTCGGGATTGAATTCGTGTTGTATGCATTGCGGTTTAGCAAAGTTTGGTGGGGGTGATAGCACCACGTTGTCACGCTGTCAAATTGGATTTCATGACCGCTGTTTCTTTACTGTTCATTCCATTCACTACCGCTCGTCAAATTAAACTAGTAGTCAACACAAAAAAAATCTAGTGTGTGACCTATAACCTTTCTACCGGGTGGACCTTAATGAACAGCAAGGCAAGCGCGTGCAGATTAATTAGCCTATGATAGCATCTGTTTTTGGCCACTTGGAATATAACAGTAACACGTGATTAGCATTATTACCAGCGTGACTAGTCGCGTTTACGAGAAAGTGGTAGTCAGCACTATACACTGCAACTAGCTGGAAACTGAGATGCCTGATCGTCAAAGAAATGACATTTTGCAGTCGTCTGGGTAATGTAGTTCAAAAAAATATTGTAGTTGGACAAACACTTGCACTAGGTAGAAGAATAAGGTATAAATAACTTACGAGCGTGTGTGAAATTTCAGTGGTCGCGGGTTTTGCTTATTGTTTTCAGTCAATTCTAAAATTGAAATATTTTTGCTTATTGTTTTCAGTCAATTCTAAAATTGAAATGGTTTTGCTTATTGTTTTCAGTGAACTTGGAAATTTAAAGGGACTGTATTATTCAAAAAACAAACAAATTTCTTGTGTATGCATTGCGTTCTCCATCTATGACTTGGGACATTTTCAAACAATTACAGTGTATTACAATGTCTTTTTTGATTTGCTGACTTGTATCTTGTCCGATGTATCGAGATTTCTGATAGCTGGCATCGATCTACATCACAGGGGTCAAACTCAAGGCCCGGGGGCCAGATACGGCCCGCCACGTCATTTTATGTGGCCCGCGAAGACAAATTGTGCATCAAATTCGTGTCATTACTAGAATTGCAAATTGTCTTCACTTTTAATATATATATTTTTAAATATTTGACCAGTTTTTACTCGTCTGATTTGAAAACGAGTTATTTGTCAGTTTGTTTTGTAGCTTTTACTGTCTATAATATGAGGTGTTCATACGTTTATTTGGGTTAACAGTCATAATGGCCCTCCGAAATAAGCTATGACTACAATGCGGCTCGCGAAAAAAAATTAGTTTGACACCCCTGATCTACATTAATGTTTGGCAAACTTAATGTGGAGATGATGGGTATTTTTGTTTGATTTGTCCTTTGAACGCACTACGAGAACTGACTCGTTTGCATGTGAAAGGAACTCATTATCAAAACAGTCAAATTTGCTCAAGGAAAAAAAAATGCTCTGTAAAGTGTTGTGTAATTCTTGATCAACAAGCAAGTTATGGTGATACACTTGCAAACACAACTGGTCGAATCAGATATTTTGAATGTCATTAAGCAAATTCTCAGGTGAAAGTGAGGCCGAGTGAGATGTCCTGACCTCCCTTACTTATCTGCTATTATCACTTCTTTGGTATAATAAGTCACATGGCTCCACCAAGGACTATTTTCCTTACAGAATAGTCTCAACAAGATTCATAAATGCCATTGTCTGACAGGTCATGTCAGAAACGTGTGTCTAATAATGTGTTTGTGTTGTCATTGGCCGGCCTTCAATTTTTCTAACAGAAAACTATTGTGATACAGTAATTCAGTTTAGAGTTGAACTGAAGTAGGGGACATGTTTGGATGGAGGGGCTTGGAGAAGGCAGGATTACAGGGAAACCTTTATTTGGCCATTACACACGATCATTCCTGCAATTTCGCAGCGTCAATATTGACAGAAGGTCTATCAATCTGTCACCGATAACGCGTCTCTGTCACTCTGTTAATATAGATAGATAGATCTTTATTGTCATTATCACACATGTACAACGAAATTTAATATTAATTGTTGCTACAGTAATATTGTCAAGTAGCAGTTTTGCAGCTCCGCTATGTTGCTTTCAGTTCTATGTGATTCTTGTGTGAGTGTTGAAATACATGCTCAGCAGTACTTGTTAAACCCCAGCTGATATTGTATAGCCATTGTCCCTCTGTTGCTAAGCAACCCCATGCTGCTGCGTGACCTCTTTGTATTGATTTATTTTCATAGGAGTTTTAATTTTATTTAACTATAAATAGAGGTTTCCATGATTGAAAATGAAATATATTTGACGAAAAATACGACAGTTCCAAATATCTGCTTTTACTTTGAAAAACTGTGATGATCATTTATCCACATTTTCTGACATCCTGTGCACCACTGGTAATCATTAGCGTGCACCCTGCATGTGATGATTACATGTGGAGTGACTGGCAGAACATTGGTTTCCTGGGAAAGCAGACATTTAGACTGGAATGTAAGCAAATTTTCCCTGACATTTAGATTGGGTTTATGAACAAGGAACTTCTGTACTCAGCAAAACAGGATAAAACAATTCCTTAAGAGCTTGAAAAAAAAAAAAAAAAAGAATTATTGACAATGGCCGACGAAAAATCCATCCCATGGAGGAAAAGGGTGCCCTATTTTTATATTTGGCCTCTCGAATAACTGTCAGCTTGAATAGGAACAATCCATCGCCGCACATCGCTGAGGTATTTTGCCGAATAGCGCGATAGCTGTGAACGTAAAAACGAGATAGCAGTGAACAGCAATTAACAATGCAGTATAATAGTACTGGAGACGGTGCCTTAAAATGACATCATCTCTGAAGATTACTGGAGATTGCCAAATAAAAGCATTTTTGTTGTTAATTGCATTGCTATGGGTCTAATTAAGAACCTAGGTGGTTTAAAAATAAATAAATAAATAAAATAAAATAGTTTAAAACTGTTTACTTCACACTAGGTCTTTATCATTGTGGCCATCCAAGCTGTTTTCTGCAGATAGGCCCCCAACATCAGGTTGAAGTCCCGTCGTCCCCGGCCCTCCCTGTGCGTATAAAGAATACCAACGAGGGATGGGGTGGTTGCAGTTGGCCATGTGAATTTACCGGCTTGTGACGTACGAAGTCAGTGTGCCCCCACGAAAGCAATTCTCCCCCGTTGCGTTTCCACGCTATGAAATCCGTACAAGGATGAGGTTACATTTTTACAAAAAACACAACGAGAAATTAGGTTTTGTTTGCTTTAAGGTATCTGTTACAAAACTGGGAAAAGATCACACGGGTGTTGAATTTGAGTTTTCTCCTGTTATATTTTGTCTTTCAAGGTAAAGAAGATTAAAGTCTGAGACAAAAGTGCAGCTTCCATTTAGAATATTATCATTCGTCTTAATTTGCTATTTATGATCATGATATTTAAGAAAAAAAAGTTTTTAATAAAACAATTTGTTCCAGAATCTAGCTGTGGTACCATCCTAATAATTAACATCATAATACTTTTTTGCAAGATTTTTTACATTTTGAACTGTCTTAACTCTCCTGTACTTTTAATTATATGATTTGATTATACTGGCTTTTACGTAATATAATAAAGCTTCTGGGATTTTCCCTCTTGAAGATCACGGCTTAGTCATGGGCAGGGAAACTTTTTTTTTTTTTTTTTACACGCCTTTGCGTGGAAGTCGAATTAGTTATGTAACATATCCCCGTTGATGTAAGTGTCTCCAACTTTTTCTTCCTTGTCTCCCTCCAGCTCTCTGGGTATCACCATGGGTGATGTACAATCTTTAGCATTGTGATCACACCCAAAGGCCTCTTAGACGACCTCCAGTCCCCAGACTCAACAAATCCGGCCTACTTCCAGAGTCACCATGGGGGGAGTAGTCCAGATGCACTTCACCACGGTGGACTACGTCATCTTTGCATTATTATTGGTGGCCTCAGCCGGTATCGGCTTGTATTATGCATTTTCAGGTGGACGCCAACGTACAACACAGGTGGGCTTTTTTATTTTAAGTTTTGCAAAAAGATTTTAGTCTAATCCGAAACAATTTTTGTTGTCCTTCAGGAGTTCCTGATGGCTGACCGCTCAATGAGCTTGCTGCCTGTGTCGCTGTCACTTCTCGCCACTTTCCAGTCCGCTGTGGCAATCCTGGGTGCACCATCTGAAGTCTACACATTCGGGACACAGTACTGGTTCCTGGGCTGCTCGTACTTCTTGGGACTTCTCATCCCAGCTCATGTTTTCATACCTGTCTTCTACAGGCTGCGGCTTTCCAGCGCATATGAGGTACACAGGGCGGAAAACCGTGTTGCTCGTTGGAAACTACGAAAAGATGTCAGAGTTGACAAACAAAATATTAATCTAAAATGAAGAGCCATGTTTTTGTGATTAATTTCCTATTTCAACAAAATGGATTTTGTTGAGAAAACAAATCATTTTACTTTTATTAATATATAGGAAGGACACTTTATAAAGTTTGTGAAAATACTTTATTTATTTGAGGGAAATGACTATTATTTCACAAAATGTTCTTTTATCAAATGAAAGTGTTAAACAGCATTTCTTTTTTGCATTTTTTTTATGAATCACAATTTGCAGTGAGGTAAATAAAAATTACAGTCCACATGGCTTATTTATCAGTAGTTTATACAGTGTAATGTGCTTAATGTCGTCTTCCTTCTTGTCTTTGTTTCCCCCCCCCCCATCAAATCTCCCCTTTCTCTTGTGTTTGTCTTATGATAATCTCAGAGGTCGGCTTTCTTATCTGTCCCCTTAGCGGTCTTATCATTGACATTTTAACAATCAGCGATAATAAACTCAATACTGAAGACTGCGCTGATTTTTTTTTTTTTCTCTTTCCTCAAAATCAAGGACACCTATCAGTCATTTTCTAGTCATTAGTTTACTGTGACCAAAAACATGATCTGGTTATCAATAACCATATATGACTCTGAGATTATATGTAACAGGCATTTTCTGTATTTTTTTGTTTGTTTTCTTTTTTTTTTAACAGTATCTGGAGCTGCGCTTCAACAAGACAGTCCGTATATGTGGAACTGTGACCTTCATCTTTCAAATGGTATTTTTTATCTTTGGATATGTATTTTTGGTATAATTGTGTTTAGTGATTAAAAGGTGAACAGTTAAGATTTTTTGGATGAAAGTGTGCTGCATTTGTGAAACAGATCAGCTGTTTATTGGTAATTTATAATAATTTTCTTACGGAAGCCCGATCAAAACATTAACTTTATTTGTTTAGTGTGTACCAATTATCTCCATATACTAATGTTTTAAAATGATTTACTTTATAGGTTGTTTATATGGGAGTGGTCCTTTATGCTCCAGCCTTGGCACTCAATGCAGGTGAGATTTAAAAAAAAAAAAAAAAGTATTTTTCTTGTAACCAAAGCACTACTTTTGAACAACAGCTGTAATTTATAATAAATAACGTGTCTAGTTTTGACATTTATTTTAGGACTTTGAAAATAATACATTACACCAATCTTTGTAAGAATAGGATTCACTAAAAACATTTTTTTTTCTCCTGGAGAGAAGCTGAGCTAGGAAAAGAAAACTCGGATCAAGTCACATGACTTGAAATGAAATGGCAGGACAGTACAATGATGAATGGATAATGAAAATGTAAATTAATTTGACCTTAGACATCCATTTTAATTTATTGACTGTGTTCCGTATGTATTTTCTGTGTCCTTTCTGTCCTCGATTTTGCAAAATGCTTTGTCTAAAAAGAATTTCAAGAGAATCAATTGTCCATCATAGTCCACCAGAATATGCAGTGGTAATAGTCTTGTTGTATTTGCTTACAGTCACTGGTTTTGATTTATGGGGAGCTGTGCTTGCCATGGGACTCGTGTGCACTCTCTATACATGTCTGGTGAGTCCGAAATTCATTTGCTCCATTTTCTCATTTTGTTCATTCTTTTCCTTACGACTAAAGTACAGTGTAACTGTTTTTAATGACTTTGCCCTTCACCATAAAGCCAACAGGATAAAACAAAACACATAGTAATCATTGACTTGACCTTTTTCCCCCTCAAATTGTTGATCAAAACCCAAATTTTACAAGCTGTAAGATTTTGCTCTATCAGCATGATTCCATGTGTTGGTAGAACTTCAAGGCTCTGATGAATGCATGTTCAAGGTTTGTACAGATTGCTAAGAGTTATTATTGTTTTTTTTTTTATCTTATTGTGTCCCTCAGGGGGGCCTCAAGGCGGTGATGTGGACTGATGTCTTCCAGACAGTAGTAATGTTTGCAGGGCAGCTGGCGGTTATTATTGTAGGTGCACATCAGGCAGGGGGCATGGCGGAGGTCTGGAGGAAAGCAGTGAACGGCAGCCGCATTGCAGGACTTGAGTGAGTAATATTCCCCACCCCAATTTGACTTTCATGCAAATTGACATTGAAACACATGCATTTGGTTGTAGTCTAAACCCAGATCCTTTGGAGCGCCACACCTTCTGGACATTGGGTGTCGGTGGAGTCTTCCTGATGCTGGCCTTATATGGGGTCAACCAGGCCCAAGTCCAGAGATACCTCAGTTCGCGCACTGAGAAAGAGGCCATAATGTGAGTGTGTATTTTTGTTTTAATAGCACACAACTTTGTAAGTAATCATTTTCTTTTTGTCCATTCTAGGTCGTGCTATGTCGTTTTCCCATGCCAGCAGATCGTCCTGTGTTTAGGTTGTCTGATGGGGCTGGTTATGTTTGCTCGCTATGGAGAGGACAGCCCTCTCGATAAGGGCTATGTCAAAGCAAATGATCAGGTAAACATTAATTGTGTTATGGTTTATCATATTAGTGGTTGCTGATTAGAAATGCATCTTCATCTTTTTGCCAGATGGTGTTATACTTTGTGATGGATGTATTCAAGGATCTGCCTGGCCTCGCAGGACTTTTTGTGGCCTGCCTCTTTAGTGGAGCGCTCAGGTAAATAACACTAAAAGTACAAATATCTTCTCATCTTATAGTTTTAGATTCATTTGTGATTTTCGGTCATTTTCATTTGAGATGGTGAGTAGTTTTGCTTATATTGTCTAAGCAAAATTTAGATTTACATATCAAATAGGGCTTTCTATTTGATGATCTTTGAAATGGTGATGGTTTGCTCGGCTCTTCTATTTGAATTATGGTCAAAGGGAAGATTAGAAAAACAGTTGAATTTCCCTGAATAGGCAAAAAAAATAAATAAAAAGACATTTTTAAAAATATTTTGTTTTCCCCTCCAGCACCATCTCGTCAGCCTTCAATTCCCTAGCAACAGTAACGATGGAGGACCTCATTAAACCTCATTTTCCCAACATGACTGAGTCGAAAGCCACACTGCTATCCAAAGGACTTGGTAAAGAAGTATTTTTATTATTATCATTATTATGTATATTTATGATTTGTGGTTGTCTCTCACAGCGCTGGCCTATGGCTTGATATGTCTGGCCATGGCTTACCTTGCCTCCATAATGGGATCTGTGTTGCAGGTAACAAAACATTCAGTGTAACGGTACTCATTCATATATTCTTTATCCTCTGTGAAGAGTAGCGATGGCTTTTCTGTACAGATGTACATGTATATGTGTTTTTCCTCTTCTCAGGCAGCCTTAAGCATATTTGGAATGGTGGGTGGACCTCTTCTGGGCTTATTTTGCTTGGGAATGTTCTTCCCTTGGGCAAACTCCATTGTAAGTGTGAATTTTTATTTCATCAATACTGTCAAATGATGTGATATGCAGACTCCCTCTTTTTTGTTTGATGTTCCCAGGGGGCATTAGTTGGCTTAGCAGCAGGTCTCGCCATGGCCTTCTGGATTGGCATTGGCAGTATTGTTACGCGTATGCCTGCAAGTGTGCCACCACTCAGTACCGTCACACCGCCGCCTTTTGATAACATAACCACGACAGTCATGACTTCACTGGTCAATGCTACTATAACAAAATCTAGGTATAGTCATACATCTTATCTTCCTTGCATGGAGCATGACAAAAAAATATGCCAGTCTGACTTACTTTTTTTTTTTTTTTCCCCCACCTCTCAGGCCAACAGGTTTGGACGCACTGTATTCTTTATCCTACATGTGGTACAGTGCTCACAATTCTACCACTGTGGTTGTAGTGGGACTCGTCGTCAGCCTGCTTACAGGTACATTACCATATTTTCCGGACTATAAGGCGCACTGGACTATAAGGCGCACCTTCAATGAATGGCCCATTTTAAAACTTTGTCCATATATAAGGCGCTCCGGACTATAAGGCGCACCTTATATAATACAATATAATAACTTGAAATAGTGAAAACTAACAATATATCAATAATGTTAATATCACACAACACACAAAATAGACATGTAAGGCTTACTTTAATAAGTACAAAACAAAACAGTCAGATAGATCAGTAAACTTAAAAAGGTAAAGTTCCATCCATCCATCATTCTCTATTTGGTCCATATATAAGGCGCACCGGAATATAAGGCGCACTGTCGGCTTTTGAGAAAATTTGAGGTTTTTAGGTGCGCCTTATAGACCGGAAAATACGGTAAGTTAAATGTGGTTGACCTGTTTATTTCTTTTCAAGAATTAATTTGCTCAATCTACCAATTTTAGGACCAATGAACGAGAAGCAGTTGACCCCAGGGACCGTGTACCCAGTCTTGGGGAATCTGCTTTTCTTTCTGCCGCAACGCTACAAGGAAAAACTTTGCTGCGTCACTCCTCTACCGCTAAAGGTGACCATGCCAATTGGTTTTCTTGAAACGCATCCATGTATGTTTTTATATGAATGATGTCATCTTTGTTGATAGAAGGAAAACACAAAAAGTGGTCACAGAAATAACTTGAATCAGCTAATCAGTTATTTAATGAGCATTGATTAAAATTTCGTCCTGTCTTTCTCGACCAGTCCAACGAAATCAACACGCAGCCTTACGAGAGGGCCAAGAAAGGTGCCAACGGAGCATCTTACTGCAAAGAGGACACGATCCGAGAAGACAAAGAAATGGAGAGTGACAGCGTGCAGACAGAAGATGAGGAAAGCAGGGCGGCTTTGCCATTGTGCAACATGACCCCTCATTGCCTTGAGGAAACGGCCCTCTGAGACTTGTCTTCATCTCACGCAGTCAGTAACTTTTTCCTCCTGAGGAATACACAATCCATGACAATGGCTACGTTTATATGGACACAACTTCTTCAATCCGATGGTTTGGATTAAAATTATGATCGGATTCACTGTTTTCATGAACACTAAAAATAGGACGTTTTCACGCGTCACACCTTCATGCCGGTTGACCAAATATGCCGGAAATAATAATAGAAGAAAGCGTGTCAACAAAACATTACTCCATCCATTTCTACGTTAGCATTATGTCAGTATATTTCTCATTTTGCACCGTTTCGTCGAGTTAATACTTCGTAATGGAGCTGCAATTTATACTCCAGATTGTATTTTTGTATTTGCTTATGTTCATCCTTAAGACACGAGGCCAGCTGTACATTCTTGCACATGCGATAATGAACTTGCGTCACAGACATGCTAGTTCCGAAATGTTTTTTTACGCGCAGATCAGATTATCAATTAACATAATTCACCCCATTCATTGGAATAGTCTTGTTCCAATCAGAATATTCCAAATGGACTATGTATGCATTTTTATTCCAGTCAATGTTTTAATCCAAATCAATGTGTCTATGTAAACATAGCCAATGAGAAGTGGTTGGGTATTGCAATAATTGAGCTAATGCGCTCTGATTACTGTCACGGAAGAGGACCCTTTTTTTGTTTTTCATTTTGAAAAAAAAGAAAAACTATAAAGCGGCATCTTCCGGAAGTTGACAGTCCCCAGAAAGGATTCCCTTTCTGATTGCTTCTTATGGATTGTCAAAGGAGCACTAGTAGCTGTTCTGACTTGACTTGAGGTAGCAAGCAGAGAAATGTCATATTTTCTGTTTAGCTCGAGAACAGCAAACTCTTTACAAGAGAAATATTATATGAGAGTAGAAAATGACAAAACAAAGCCTCCGTTCTTGTTCCGTGCAGTGTGATCTTGGTTTACAATAAGTGACGCTTAGCAACTAATGTAGACGTACGATGTTTCATACCTCGTGTTCCGATCAGTACAGGGATGATCTGAGTTAAATCAGATGAATACATTTCATCTTAAGCTAAAACATTATTTTTTTTCAAACAGTGTTGTGGGAGAAACTTTTCTTGATAATTTGTCTTATTTCAAACCACCCTCTGTCATAAAGTCTTCATCTGCAACCGGGAAATTAATTGTAAGTATTAATATTTACCGTAATTTCCGGACTATAAGCCGCGACTTTTTTCCAAAATTTTGAACCCTGCGGCTTATAGTCAGGTGCGGCTTATATAAGATTTTTTTGTGATTTTTGTGATGACTTGATCACTTTTATACACTCGTAAAAAGGCTGTGGACCACTGTTGTGCGGTATCTTGAAGAAAAAAACAACAAAAATACTATTTTAAAACACTACTATGGCTGCTGCTTATTCTGGCTGTGTTGTTTGTGACTATTATGAGCTTTAGTAGGAATGCACACTAGGTTACCTGCGTCAAAGGGCTCTAAACCCTTTCTCTTACTCTGCCATTGTATTGAAGCCCAATCAATCAGCATTTAAATTCAATTCTTCTGAAATTTTGTTCACCAAAAACAAGTTGTAATGAATGTGAACTTTTAATGCATTTCATTCAGAAGGTTACTTTGAACCCTGAGGCTTAAATGGCGGCGCGGCATATTTATGGATTTTTACGGCTTTCTGTGTACTGTCTTTCTTTGTAAAAAACTCATGTGCACGTGCGGCTTATAGTCCGGTGCGGCTTATGTAAGAAAAAAACTAAAACATCCCTGAATTTTAGCTGGTGCGGCTTATAGTCCGGTGCGGCTTATAGTCCAGAAATTACGGTATGTAGGAACGTACCTACACAGGGCATTGGGAGAAATGATGGATTTTTGTAAAAAAAATATTCATACGGAACAGTAAAGACACTAATGAGTAGTTTAAACTTGCTGTACAGAAAGATTACATAGATATTATTATTTTTTTAATCAAAATGTCACCATTATTATTGATCAACAATTTATCGCAGTTGCTTCTCGGTTACAAGCGAGATAAATTTTCTCCTGTCTCCTCCGTGTACTTCTCATAATGGTTCTTTCAAGCTGCTTTACTTCAAACATCTGGTTAAGTCAAACATTGGACGTGCATATTTGAACAATACCGCTCTGATTTATTTCAAATATAGACACTCGCAAAGTTTAAAGTGCCTCCTTTGTTAATCACACTCGGTTGTCCTGATTTTATGAGAATGGGAATTGGAGTAGAATTTCAGGTTATTTTTAACTCAACGGCCCCCCGAATGAAAACCTGTACCTGTATTGTAAACTGTCATTGCCAGTATGTGACTAATTGTACTCATGTCTCAATTTTATTTTTATTTTTTTCATCTCTTCTGTCATGTTTTTTGGAATCAAAGAATTCTTGCTCATCCTATGGTAATCTCATCCATCCATTGTCTTTGTTTGAAGTGAGAGTTTTATCGAGATGTGATAAACTCCACAGCCATTTTTTAGTCACATGGCTTCGAATGATTTATTTTAAGACTACAATCTGGAAAGAGAAATGGAAAAGTTCATTTTTAACATAATTTGAACCAAAAGAGAAGACTCAACGTCTGGGTTGCCTTACACACTCCTGTTGCGATGAAAATGTTTTTTTAAAGCACAGTCCAGACAATCAAGGGGACGAAACCAGAGGAGAAGCAGCTGAGCTTGCTGGTTGGACCGTTTGTAGCCACACAAATGTTTTTGTCTTCCTGAAATACCTCAATTTATCCAATGCATATAGAATACAAGGCTTGCCTATTTGATTTGTAATGGAGTATCTATTTTATATTTGTATATTTTTATAATTTCACAATAGGCCTCCACACATTTCATGAATTGAAATGTGAAATTCTATATGCAATAAAACTTATTTGTATTTTTTTTTTTTTTTTTGTGTGAATAACAGACCGAATTGGGAATGTAGCAGTCCATTAAAACAACAATTGTTTTAAGGATTGTTGTTTTTACAGTGCCACATCCCACATTCAGGATGCTGTGTTCACATTTTAATCTAATTATTTAAATAAATCTTGTGTATGTGATGAATCTTTTTTTTAATTTTTTTTTTATTATTGCGGATCCTTCATAGTACCTGAAATTACTTGAAGTGTATGTGCCTGTAATGTCACCTAAATGATATGCAGATAAATCCCCCTTTACACTGTGAGAAAAGTGAACTGGAGCACTGAAATTTGCTGATATTTCTTTTTTAAGATTTCTTGATGCGCTATTGAAAAGCTTTAAGCACAATAAAGACATTTAGTCTAAGTTCAGGTCATCAGCTACTGAAACAGAAACATTTTACTGCCCAATATGATACAAGATTAATTTTCAATTACAGGCAAATCTGCACAAAAATACCACTTTGTGCAAGAAAAGCATGACACTTAGTAATTTCTGCCTTGAATAAATATTGTTCATAACAATATTTATTTTTCTGTGTATACCATTTCACAAGAGTTCTAACTTATGCATTCCAAAAAAAAAAAAAAAATCCTTCCTGATGTTGGGCTGATTCCTCAGCTTTGGGTGTGCCTTTATTTTATTGTAACATCTCATTTGTTTTATGTGAGCTCTTGAATGATTTAAAAATTGAAAATATTCATGTGTCTGATGAGGAACAATGAGTGGAAAAAATGGTGTAGCCTGTTGATTCAGTGGCAACTTTAAATTTTGATTTACGTTTCACTCTTCATTGGATGTACGTACGCACTTGTATAATTTTGATTTACTTGAATTGAGAGATTAAAGTGATTTTAAAGTCCTCACCTTCCTGTTCTAGATACAATAACTGTATTTCATATTTACGGTGTCCCACAGGGGTCAGTGCTGGGCCCCAAGTTTTTTTGTTTTATACATATATGACCTATGTAAAATAACTAATAATGAAATTGTTTTTGTGGATGAGGAATTGGCAATCGAAGTGGCAATAGCAGCTCTTCAGCTGGCCCAAATTCAAATCTGCTCAAAATCCAGCAGTGTTATTTTTTATAAAATCCAAATAAGTAAAAGCCAGACTTCTAGTGACTGGTTTATTGAGTATGCGTGCACTTGACAAAATCCATTTTTCAAAAGGATTTAGGAGAATTTCATTTCTTCTCCAGTTGCTTTTTCTCTTCTTCTTCTTCAATGTGTCATCCTTTTGATTTTATTATTTTGACCTGCTGAATTACTAGTCTGTCGTCTTTATCCTATTTCAGTCATTTCCCTCACAAGTCTCCAGTGTATCCTCCCCTCTTCTTCCTTTCTTCTCCCAAGTCACCCTCCTTGTTCATCCTCTCCCACTGCTTCTGGCCATTTGGAGCAATGAGTCCAGCCAAAACAGGGAGTGTGGCTACAGAGCTTCATAAATCCACCCTGCCATCAGTGTTCTGGCCATAATGAGCAAAACATAGTAAAAATGTGGTTATTATCTACAAACATGAGCGGATGAGGGGGGTAGATAGATGATTTGGACACATGTTGTCTTCAGCATGATCCAGTTGGATGGATTGATGAAAAAATACACTTTAAAGGTATCAGGCTGCAGATGGAGGTGCTCAAATGGACCACCAGGAGCTTTGTAAGTTTTAAGGACTGAAGCTTTTGCAAAGAACAGGTTTCCATCTGTGAAGGTTATAATTTAAGTGAAAGGAACATGTCTTGTGTGAATCCTGTTTCCGAAGAAGTTTTGATGTGTAAATTAAATAAAAATGAATAATATAATGCTTTGTAAAACATTTCCAATCTAGATATTTTTGAATATACTATATAATATTATTTATTGAAACTTTTTTTTGAAAATATCCTCTCTATCGGAATTTGACACCTGCAACCTGCTCCCCAAAAAAATGTCTGGTAATGTTAGCATGCTAAAAAAACACTTGTTTGAAACGTTCTACAGACAAACAGGTTAATTGGAAACAGTTCAGCATCATGACTGGGTAGAAGAGCAACTCCAAAGTTTCCACTGATCTTCAGCTTCAGGTAAGAAATGTATCAACAATAACATGGACTTTAGGGATTTCATTTGATGTTCCATAAGATTCAAAGAATCTGGGAAAGTCCGTACGTTTGTTTGTTTGATTGATTGATTGATATCTTTATTTTGAACACATCCAAAACAAAAAAGAGATAAAAAATACAAAACAAATAACACTTTAAAGTGCCATATATAACTCCGTACAACAAACAAACAAACAATAAACCAACAAACGTTAACGGCAAGGTCCAAAAACCAACATTAAAAGCTCCTGACCTCCGACCCCTGCACTAAAAGCATCATTGTATAAAGAATATTGGGCTCACAAACAATTCACCCATCTACATTTTGGAACATTTATATTGTTTGTTAGACAAAGTGTTCTACTTTAGTATTCAAGTCTCCATCCAGGCACTCCAAATTAGTCATCAGTACATACTGGAAATAGGTGATGATGTCCCCCAGGCCTCACCCCCTTTCCCAACAGATTTATGGAAGTAGCCTTGAATGCTCCTCGGAGCCCATCATGTTCTGGGGAGATGAGTTCAGTCAGTCCGGGCTTTGGTCCACCCCGCTCACTTATCAACGTGACTTATGAGTTGGTTTGGACTTCAATGCTTGAGCAAGCAGAGTGTAATCATAAAAGCACATACTAAATCATTAGTGTAAATTCATAAAGAATGTCAGACACCACCAAGTTTCTTTTTGTTTGAATCTTTAGTAGTGAAAATGTGCTATTACCTGTCAAGTTAATAGCTTAAGGGAGGGAGGACAGGGAGAATGAGTCTTTCTGTTTTGACTACTTGGATTAAGTATACATTATGTTACACACTTACATACTCCATGAGATCATTCCATAAAATGTTTCCATTTTCTTTTTTTCATTGAGCAAATCTCAGGCAATCTAGATATCTACCAATTATATTCATCTAGATTTTTAAAAAAACAGTATTGTCTACATTTGTGTTTGATGATATTACGCTTTATGTTGTTTTCCCTCAAGCATTGTGGTTTTTAAAAAAAATATATAAATAGAGGTACAAGATGGGACAAGACATGACTGATTTATTTTATTTTATTTATTCATTTCCAAGATCATTTTCCTAATGTAATATTGTCATGGCGTACAAATAACAAATAACTTGCTGCTTGCTATGATGTCATAATCATTTACTTATGAGAATTTGTCAATTTTTTTTCCCCTTACAATTATTACACTTAGATAAGTCACTTCTGACTGACTTTTACAAAAAGATGTTAGCCAATATTTAAAGTAACATGCAATTTTAAAGACTTGGACTATGAATATCAACAAAAAATATTTTCATTGCCATAATCTATGCCATGAGAAAATAAAATATCAACTTTACATTTAGGAAAGACTATTGCGGGCAGTGAATTTCCACATCATCAAAATGTTCGAAAGATTTGAAACATTTGACTTGATGTCTTGTGTGTTCCTAACATTCCTTGTCTCCTATTGTACGATCAGGCAGGTATGCATCTTCTCCAGACGTAGGCCTCTGATTGGCTTGGACCCCAGAAAACACCTCCCCAACACTGCCACAGTAGAGCAGGGAACGCATTGGCCATTTCTGGAGAAACATAATTATTATATATTCATTTTTCCATAACGTAACAGTTTCATTCAACTTCTTTGTTGAATTTAAGATCAGCTCTACCGCCATAACCAGGCTCATTGTGATCTGGAGTGAATGATGTGTTCAGAAGCAGTTCTGAAATTCGTGTGACGACGAGTAAAAAAAAAGGATTTTAATTGTTTTAATGCAATTGTGTGTATCGAAGGGGAATATACGTATTTGGTGTTGCCTGATTTGCCTGCCCTTTTAAGGCGCTTCTTAATATACTGCACTCGGCAACTACCCCCGGTCACCCATAATAAAAAAATTGTACAATGTCAAATGCTTATTTTAGGCTCAGAATACGGCGTCAACATAAATGGTCTTGTCTATGAAACTCAAACTGAGTGACCACTCGTAATATGTTCATTTGCTCTATTGCCTAATTGTTTTGAGCACTTTTGAAGATCAGACCGATCGATCACACCTATTTTCTATGAATCTGGGACCACAGAATTTTTAATGGAAAAATTAACATTTTGTGCCATTATCATTGTCTTGTGCTATAATGTGTCAATTTGTAAAAAAATAATTATTTCTTATTTATTTATTTATTTATTTATTTATTTATTTATTTAGAAAATCATCTCCATCAATCATTTAATGCAAAAAAAAAGGCAGATTTCTTTTAATTGATTCTATTGTCAGAACATTTTTTGATACTCCATACGTACAGAATCAGGAAAAAAAATACACAGGGTCAACATGCATACTACCGTCACTCAGGTTTACCTTAACTGGGTGTAGGTAACCACCTGGTCTCGGTGGTAAGGTGTGCTCGGTCAGACTTCTTCCCTGGTCCAGGGTTTGTGTCAGGTAAGCTATATAGTTGGTTGCCAGAACCAGAACATCCAGCTTGGATAACTTGGTGTCACGAGGGACTGAAGGCAGAGCAGCCTAGGAGAGAGTTTGCACATGAAAAAAAAAATCTCAGTTTGTGTCATAATTTAATGCTTCAATCAAGAATTTTTTCACATATAACTAAAACTGAAATCTAAGATCCATTTGGCTACAAAACTTGGCATTATAGTTAATAAGGGTGTGCATCTCTCCAATAAAAAACAATTACAAATTACATTGGGTGCAAGACGATTAAACGACAATACATATTTTAAGTGGAACGATTTGATTTGATTTGATTTGATTTGATTTGATTTGATTTGATTTGATTTGATTTGATTTGATTTGATTTGATTTGATTCTATTCTATGCACTCACATTTTGAATCAAAACCGATTTTGTTAATCATGATTTAAATTTTCTGCTCAGACTGTTTGTTCTACGATGGGGTTTGCGATACAAGCGCAGTTTCGTGTTACCATGACAACCAAGGGTAGAGCAACAGAGGTGGGATGAGGGTAGTGGCAAGCCAGAGTCTGAAAAAAAGGCAACAGTAAAAACATTCCCCGGCCACTAAATGGGGAAATATTCTAATTTTGTTGGCTGTTGCCTATCCAAGTGGTTTTTTTTTTTTTTTCTGCTAATCCGATTGTGAATGAACACATTCAAAACAACAACATTGAGTACCTGCAGGCTGTGGAAGGCCTGACGCAGGTTGCGTACGCGGCTTCTCTCTCGTGCTGCATTTTCCGGGGAGTGATGATTGCGTGGTGTGCTGATCGAGATCTTTTCATCACTCGTGTTTGATCTGGGACCGCAAGCAGATGGCACCTGAAGGGTACACACTCCATATTTTTAAAAATTGAAAGCGACACACTCCATATTTTTAAAAATTGAAAGCGAAAATATTCACTTAAAGCTCTGTCGGTGCATGCTCACGTTTTTTGATATGATTTTAGATTGTTTTCTCAATTATACAGATAACTGTAAAAATCTGCTGATTTTGGGGGAATTTGTTTTGGAGGTATGCTTGGATGTTAATATTTTCATCTTGTGTTTTAAAGTGTTAAGTATGTAAAACAACAACAAAACAGTCAAATTTTTTTTTGCAATTTTAAAAATATCCAATGTCAACTGATTAAATTAATCGGCCGAGGCCCTAATAAAAAGTATTGTAACAAGAACAACTTACATTTGATATCAGAGCAATTTCATTATAAATCGATATCGGAATTGATAAATACGTATTTAGGTCAGTGGGTAATAATAACTTATTTTCTAAATCTGATTTTTTTTTTTTTTCCTTACCAGATAACACAACTCCCGGTTGCTGCGAAAGCTGTTCCTGCGTCTTTGCAGGCATGCTGGACTTCTGCTGGTGGAGGCTCGCTGGGTCTCAGGTTCTGCTGGTTGGTGGCTCACGGTGACCGACATGAGACTCTCCAAAGGATTTCCTGCCATGAGCTCTTGGGATGATGTAGATGAGCGCAGATTGTCCTGAAGCTTCACCAAATGGAATTGTGTCGACTACGCCCATTGGCTGGACATTAATTGATTCCCTGGATTTGATGTTATCTATTTCTGCAATTAGGATCTTCTGATTTCAAGAGTTTTCAAAATTGAAATTTTGTCTCCAGAATCTTAACAATAACAAGAGGTGAGAAGTCCACAAGGAAAAGTCATGAGCGCATCAGCATCCATCCGGAGCATTCCTCCAAGTGGGTCCTCCAATTCTTCCTGCTGCAACTCTGTCTTGCAGTCCCACGAGCAAACTTCTCAGTGCATCAGCATCCATCCAGAGCATTCCAAAAAATGAGACCCCCCTCCGGCCCCCGCCCGCTTTGCGCTGTCTCGCTTGTTCCCTTATCAAGTGAGGTAATGTGGGGAACTTCATGTGGTCCTTATCTTGGCCGCCCGGTCGTCCTGATCCTCCCTGGTTGTTTGGCTGCCAAGAGGAGCACGCAGGCGGGCAGTAAGGCCAGGGGGAGTACAGGACAAGAAGGGGGTCCTGAGCCAGGGCACTCTGGGGGGCTTGGGAAACTCAAAATTGTGGTAACAGCTGGACTCGGGTGGGACAGAGAAGGGTCAGGGGCAGTGCGACATTAACGAGCATGACCAAGAGGTCGAGCAGTTCTGGTATTTTGGTCGGTTTATGACATAAATAAAAAAATATAAAAATAAATGATGCACACATGCATGAGATTGAGATCGCAATTTGATATGCGATTATTTTGTAATTTTTTAAATGGACACAAGCAATTAATTAATCTATTATATTAAACAATATCACATTTATTATACATTAATTTTTTTCTCTTGTAGGTTATGTTATTGCTAAAACAAAGGCTAATTTTTTACAATAGCTATTTGCATTTTGTCTTAGGAACCTTTTTTTTTTTTAAATGATTTTTTGAAGCAGCCATCTACACATTTTCAATACCACTTGTCCTCATTGAGAAAGTTCGTGTGCTGGTATCATGAAAAATCCGCTTTTTTAGCTTTTAAATACATTTTATTGTGCACTTGGAGTCTGACAGATTGCAGAAAAAAATTATCTATCCCTCCAGATGTTGCAGAGATTCTGTTTAGGGGTTAGGGTATTTTTACTCCGTTCAGTTTTATCAATTTTCTATTACGTATTTTTATCTATGACGTCACAGTATTTGTGGCGGCACTACCCAATAAGTAAGGGGTGTGGCCAAATCCGCCATGTTTATTACTCGGAGAGACTTTTGTAGTCTAAACAACTCAAGGATTTTTCGTTTCATTTAGTGTTCAGTTCCTTCAATCTATGGAAACGACCAACACAGTAAATCGGTAAGCTTAAGACGACACAAAAATAATAAACTGTATTTCACTTTCATATTATTGCGTGTCTATGATGCCCTCGTTTTCATAGCATTAGCATAGCATCGGTCTTTCTGCTAATTTTAGCGCTGTGCGTCTATGTTTTCACTTCTTGTGGGCATTTTTTTGAGTAGTAGTATCAGATGGATTGTATCGAATGTGCTGTATTATTCTTTGGAAACACAATAATGTGTTAAATGCATTCGTTAGCTTCTCGCTAACGCTAACATTAGCTTACTGATGAACGTGTTCATAAATATTGTGAGGGGATTTATTTTGTTATATATGTATGGACAAGTCTATATACTATAAACTCCAAGACCAAGTAAACTCTGGGTAAAAAGAAATTGTATCAATTATAAATGAATTAAAAAAGAGGACATTGTTCTTCAAGTTTACAGCCAACAAGTCAATCAACCCAAGTTAATTGAAAAGCTTAAATTGTGACATAAAGTCAGGACAGTATGTTCTTAATATCAAGTATTAGTAGACATTGAAAAATTCAACTTTTAGGTATGCGTTGCATGACGCATCATGTATGTGGCCAAACAGACTGATGTGATATCCGTTGGAGGAATGCCTGATGCCTTCTCTACGCTGTCAACACAATAACACCAAGTGCCCGCTGACCTTCCATCTGCAGCTGCTGGCCCACAAGGCTGATGGGAGGCTCAGAGGAAGGTAGAAACCATAAACACCAGCAGGGGGGAGAGTAAACACACGCTGGACGTTTTCACTTTCAAACTGTTTGAATTCATTTACATACAGTTTAGTCAGAGGGGTTAGCACAAAATATTATTGCTTTCTACTTACACTGCAAAATGAATAGAATTTGATTAATATTAGCCACGTTTTCAAAAAGCGAGACAGTTCAGTTGGCCACTGTATGGTTGTGGTTACTAAACCCTGTCATTAGCGTTACAGTAAGTTTATTTAGGGATATTTTGGCCAAATAATGCGTACTAAACTGAAAGGCAAAACAAACAAATACAGTAATCCCTCGTTTATCGCGGATAATTGGTTCCAAAAACCACCCGCGATAAGTGAAATCCGCGAAGTACGGTCATCAACAAGAAGTACTGGGCAGGCTAACGAGTTAGCGGAAAGATGCTAATTCTCGATCGTGCTAACACGCAAAAACGGACTTCTAAAGGAATGTAAACGAACATTTGGAGCAACGCTACATTGTCCTAAAGGTTAGACACATGTATCCTCAATTTAAAAGTTTTATTTTTACTTTTAAATGTTTTTTTTTTATTTGCGAAAAAAATCTGCGATGTAGTGAAGCCGCGATAAACGAAACGCGAAGTAGCGAGGGATCACTGTAAAACCTCCATGTCGACCTCATATTCAGCCCTACTGTGATTTCATCTCCACTTTCTTAATGAATTTATTTATGTCCTCAACCATCAGCTGGGGTTCTTCCATAGCTGCAAAATGACCCCCACGGGCCATTTGCGAGTAGGTGAGGAGGTTATGGAATTTCTGTTGGACCCACAGCTTTGGAGTGTGCATCAGCTCGTTGGGGAAGCATGCATATCCAGTCGGCACCGTCACCGGTATCCTGGAAACAGTGGATCATGGGTGAGTTATATCTACAGTTGTATTCCAAATAGGTATAATCATTCCTCAAATAGTGAAGGGGTACACCAACTTAACTCACTTGGTGTGGGGAGAGCCGAGGCGGGAAAAGTTTTCCTTATAAAACCTCATTGAGGGAACAATGCAGCCAGACGTCCAGTAGATCATTACGTTAGTCAGCAGGTCATCCAAGGAGAACTTCCTTCATGGCACACAAAGATGCACATCACAGACTGCCATTTTGTGAATTTGTTAATAATTGCACATCTCTTAAACATCCAGCAAACTAAAGTGCCTCTCTTGAGCTGGTCTCAAATACCAAGTAAGCGCACCAATTTATTAGGCACGCCATAAGTCAAAGAGTATTAGAGCACTCGTGGTGCTGTGACATTCCGATTATCGGATTAACCGTGTTTACTCATAAAATGTGTACTCTGTTTAACGCAATTATTATACCTGGTGAGTCCTCCGTCCTCCAGGTTTCGAAAGTCATGACTTGTCCATGTAGAGAACTTCTCCAGAATGTATGCAGCCAAGCCGACTGGTGAATCATTCAGTCCTCGACCTAAGGGGAAAAAAATACTTTGACCAGAAGTAGACACAAAATCCTGACTAGAATTATACAGAAAAATAGAAATGAGTAATTTAGCACAATGTTGTCTAATGGTAGTTGTTGGTTCTCACCTGCCGTGTCAGGTTTGGTGGCCTGGATGTGCATGTAGCCAGTCTCCTTGATGGACTCCACAAACAATTTTTGCACGCAGGGGTAGAGACGCTCAAGGTCCGCACTGGTAAAGCCGAACAACTTGGGGAAGTGGCGGCCGAGCAGGATCGATAAAGTTATGCTCAGTCCAGGTTTGGAAGGTGGAGCAAAGTTTACATGCAAGCCTTTGACGATCCTGAAGAATATGAAGAATGCTTTAGATTATTTGCAGGGTTACTTTGTGCTCCCTGCTCAGAAAAACAGAAAAAGAAGAATCAACTTTTTGGAAATCTTCCTGCAGTACACCTGAGGATTTCTCATGGTACCCTAATGTTTGGAAGCAAACAGTGACATCTAGTGGACAGGGTGATGTACTGCATAAACACTACTGTGAACAACCTCACAAATATTGTTTATGTCGGGTTTTTTTTTGGATTAACAACTCTAATACAACTCCATCTGGCTGTTAGAGAGTGGGGTGTCATACTTGGGTTCCAACTGAGCCATGTTGGTGGTGACAAGCCATCCCCAGTCTCCTCCATGAGCGTAGAACTGCTGAAAGCCCAGACGCTTCATCAGTTTGTGGAAGATGCGAGCAGCACACACTGAAGTAAAACCTGTTCAAATCCATAGATTGAGGAATTGTCAGTTGTCAGACAGAATTTAATATTGCCTCAATGTTCAAGCTAACAATTGTTTGCTAGTTTGCCAGATGCACCTTACCTTTCTTATGTGGTGCTTCTGAGTAGCCATAGCCGGGTATAGATGGGCATACCACCTCAAAAACAAGGGCCTGAGGGTCTGATGGCTCTGTTAGCAGTGGGATTGTCCCATAAAATTCATAGAAGGACCCAGGCCAGCCATGAACCATTATGAGAGGAATCGGATCGGTCCCCTCTGGCACCCGTTTGGGTTTCACATGGACATAGTGAACATCAATGCCTAGATTGGATTTGGAGGGAGAAGTTAGGAGAACAAGAGAAGTGGGCTTGTGTCAGTGACAGAAACAAACCTTCAATGTTGGTTTTAAAGTGAGGATATTGATTAAGTCTGTCCACTTGTCTTCTCCAGTCAAAGTCATTCCTCCAATAAGAGACGACTTTGCTCAGGTATTCCGAATTGAAACCGTAATGGAACTGGCTGTCCTCCAGGGAGGGAACTGGGCGCGTTTGGTCTATTCTTCTGTGTAGGTCCTGAATGAAAATAACATGAGTACAAACTGGTTGAAAAAAAAAAAACATTTTGCATTTTCCGATAATGAGGAGGAGATTTGATGTTACCTCCAATTCTGCATCGCTGGTGGTCACTTTAAAAGGGTGGATGGTAGTGTCCTGCTCACCATCAGGTTCTGGACCGACCCCCCACCAGCCATCCTCTGTCTTCAAAACATGGCTTCTTCTTCGAAGCACCAGCAGGAGGACGGCTCCTCCAACCACCAGACCAATCAGAACCTCTATCAACATGATTACTGAGTAGAGAAAAAGAACAAATGGAATTTAACTAAAATAAGAAAGCACCACTGAAATAAAGACACTTATTTTTATTTAAGTTTTTACTTTACAAAGAGGATCCAGAATCAGGACACAGGATTAAATAATAAGATTGACACTCCTGGAACAGATATGTACAGACACTGGACTCTCCTCGTACCAATTGACAGTAAATTGAAAACTCACCCATTTATTTTTCAAGGCCCCATTCAAAACCAAGCTATAGAAATTTCAAACACCAAACAGTGCTGTAATATTTTTTTTGCCGACTGTTTCAAGAATCCAATAATTGCATTTACTTATTTGCCTGGAAGGCCACAAAATTTCAGTCAGCACCCACTCTGACATAATCCTGATTTCGAGATTAACTAAATACCTCTCTATTTCATCATACTGGGACAAAGTGGAATTGCCCAGCAAAGATGATAGAATTCCATTTTGATTGATGCTACAGTTTCAGTCATCATAATATATTGTATATTTAACAATCTGTTGACAAGTCTGCTTACCCTGGCGCTAATATTTGCATAATGCCAAATAATTACCAAAATATTAGAATACTCTCACAATGTGGCAGCACGTGGAATTAACATAATCATATTTTTTTAATAGAGATCGTGCATAATGTTTTGGAGAGCGAGAGGACTGAAATAATGGAGGAGGGCGTGTGCTACAATAGTTGGGAGCAGGCTATTTGTACGAGAGCTTAACACGCAGCTCGCGAGCCAAGAGTTAACGGAAAAATGTGCGTTGGGCCCAGCACAGAGGATTATGAGAAGAACAGCCGCTTGGGAAATATGCGCGCTTGGCCAAAAAGGACATTGTAAACACCACAATGCGCCCACGACTAACATAACAATTTAGCGTATTAATAAAACGCCAAAATATTTACAAGCAATAAAAATTTAAAAAGGGGAGGGGCTAATACGAACATACGACACGACGATATAAAATAGTTTTCGCAAAACAACCAGTACGGATTTAATTATTAACTAGAAAAACGTTTCAATTATTGTCCTGAACTTCAAACCAAGGATTACTGAGGAGCGATTTAATAGATTTTTTTTAAGAATATAATCTTCTAACACTGTTAGCGATCATAATTTTTTAATGACATAGTTCGCCTTATGGAAGTGAACCCGAAGTAAAGTTTACCTGTTTTTTTTTCCTGCTGCAATGCGTGCCGGGCTCTTCCACTTGTGACCACGGACACTGTGGTCGCCCTCTGTCCCGATTTAACACAAAAATATAAGTGAGTTCCGTCCACATTCCAGAAGTGCATGATGGGAAACGCAGTTGTTTGTCAGTAAAACGAAAAACGCATTCAGGAAGAGGAAAGAAAGAAAAACACGGTAAAAGCTTCGATTTAAATTATTAGGAATGCTAAAATATGAATTTGCAACTCAACTTTAAAAAAGAAATTCAAAATGTTATCTTTTTTATGACTTCAAATTATATAATGTCAAATTAAAGTGTGTTTTAATTTTATATCTCTGACTAGCTCAATAAATCGGCTCAAATTTGGGCACAATTGTAGTTTCAAGATAAATTGATTGAATTGATGCTCTTTGACTGAGCTGTCCACTGTTAACGGCAATCGAATGATTGAACAGTCCTGATATGAAAAGTTAGCTGCCATGCAAGCTTACATAGCCATATTTGCATCCAAAATCAAATAAAGGCACGAGTTCTACATGAGTAAATAAACATTTATTGAATATATAACTGTTGTCAGCAAATGTTATGAAAGATGTTGACGTTTGTAAGGACATCAGGTCTCGTTTCAAGTCATGTCCATATAATAATTTGGATCTGGGTCCAAATAAAATTTTAGCCACTTAATTTACTCAAAATTAGGCTTGAAAACCTTCAGAGGTCATCCCAAATTAAAATAACTGAAAGCTCCTCTAACGAAATGAAGGTGCCAACGTTGCTCAATGAGCAAAAATTTTTTTCAGCTCATACCTCGCATTTTGCCCATATACACTTTCACAGACAATCACAAAAATGTGATCTAATGCCTTGCAGGATAATAACTAGAAACATGTTAAAATCCTAAACTCAATGTACAGATAGCATGTAGAAATCACATTTCTGCTTGAATTGAATGAGCTCATCTAGCTCTTTTAATCCTCCTCGTCACACTTTTCTATTACTCTCCCATCAATTCCACTCAGGCCGGTGCTGTGCTCCCAGCAACCATAGTTAACTTAGTCCGGGCAGCAATACTCCTTCTCAACTGTGTTAGTCTGTCTCCATATTGCCGCTGTGCGTCTCTTTAGACACCATCAGTCTCATCAATTTCCCATGCAGCTTCTCAATCTTCTTCACATCCTGAGCCTGGTCCGTCTTGTACTGTATACACTGAGGAGGGACAGACAGAGACAATGGTTACATAACTATTCTGATAATCTTTACGAGAATTAATAATTAAGTTTCAGTGGCCAGCTTTATTCCACCGACTCGACATTGGGTGGCAGGGCAGGATTAAAAAAAAAAAAAAAAAAAGTTCTCATTGCTCACTTTATGCCACCCAAAATACAATGGAAAAGGCCAATTTTTTGCTTTTTAATCTGTTCATTTTGATGAATAAATATGACTGAATAAATAACTGCTTGTGACACCACACTTACCACGGAATCGTCCGTCACTTTAATGCAAATTTTGCCGTCACAGTGCCTGTATTTGATTACCACTCTGGCCTAAAAAGAGGGGACAAACAAACAAATTTAATCAAAAATGAATCCACCATCTGTTTTCTCTTCCTCAGGGCTAACAGGAGGCTAAAATGCTAGGTGGCTAGCCTGGTGGCTCCTACTAAAGAAGCATTTTACCTTCATGGGATCCGTCAGATAGAGTTTTTCGGCCGCACGAGCAAACTCCTCCCAAGTCTGAAAGTAAGGCATTATATTGGATGATGTGAAAAACCGTAATATATCAAACAATTTGAGTGAGACGGGGTGAGAGCTATGCTAACTTCCGAACACCACATCAGCAGCGACCTGAAAGCAGCGTGTGACGCAATAAGTAGTTCCGGGTTGCCCTTTAAAAACAAATTAAGTTTTTGTTTCGACTGAACAAACTAAAAATTGCATTAAATAAAACAACGATCAACTATCATTACATTTTGAGAATTCTCGGTGAATAGAACGTTTATACAATAAATTCTAGCTGCTGCCACAAAAAACCTTTGCAATCTAAAACTGTCCGCTAGAGGGGGCCATTGCATTACATAGCTCTGAGAGAAAAAACGTGTATACTATAGTATTGTATAATTCCGATTATATATATATATATATATATATATATATATATATATATATATATATATATATATATATATATATAAGAAAACAGTAAAATAATCAGGACAAAACATTTCCATTAACACCTGTATGGAATTTGATATTCATATACTTAAATGTAAGTCATCATTTTTAAATTACTATTTAAATGACATTGTTGTAGTACTACATTACAAGTACCACAAGGTGCATCTGTAGAGACCACATCCAATGCGATAGTGATAAAAACCTGTGGTCCAGCGCTCAGGAGCTGGTGGACTATTTTGTCCATTTTGTATTAGATATTTCCAGCCATGTTTTTTTTTTCCTATACGTTTGATCATTTATGATATTCTGAATTTATAAATCTGGAGTACGATCACAACTGTTCAATTATGAGTTGCGTGTAAACGAGGACAGCGGTGTTGGAGTTGTGATCACAGTTTACTGTCAATGTTTACAATGTCGCAATTTAAATGTGTCACAGGATGAAATGTATTTTGCGACTGAAAATGTGTTTTTGGGTTATGTGGAAAAAAAAGAGCAGATGAGCTTTATGAATTCAGTCTAACTCCGAGACCAATGTTTAAGGTTTCGTCCAAACGGTTCAGATTATGTACAGTACAATAAACACAAGCGCCACAGCGGCTCAGTTTGGTTGTCAGAGGCAACCTGGACGTGCTCCGTCTCGCGACTGCGTCATATGCTGCCTTCAATTACAATGGGAAATCGAGAGCATTCCCAAAGGGGCGAATTCCCGACAAAGTAGACAACCGTCACTCGTATGCGCGCCCGTGCACACGCACGCAAACTCACTCACTCACTCACTCACTCACTCACTCACTCACTCACTCACTCACTCACTCACTCACTCACTCACTCACTCACTCACTCACTCACTCACTCACTCACTCACTCACTCACTCACAGTTTATTTGCAACATTTTTTTAGAGTGCTGGTATAAAAAAAAATGTTAAAAATAACAAATACATTGATTTAGTCCAAAATAAATTGTGGGTTGTGTATTATTAGCAAATGCACTTGAATGGCATTTCAAACATGGTGGCGTAAGTGAAGACGCACTCAGAAAGTTTACGGCGTGTCCCTGAACGCAGCACTTGTTACAGGGAAGACTGAGCTGCAGCCGACTGGTATCTGAGCGGCTCGGCGCCGCATCACATCTCTTCGTCACGAAACCCCGAGGTCCACTGCGATTTTTTTACCCCCCGCCTCACTTTACTTTCAGTGAGCCGTCATCAGAAGTGGAAGAGCAAAAAGACCATGTAGGATTTGACTGCTAGGGGCACTGATTTTTATTTTTTTTCATTTTATTTATGTGTACTTTTTATCGGCTGGTCCATAAACTAAAAGCACACGCCGCTTCTCATTCACTTCTTCGCCTTGCACAGTTTGCACCCCTGAACTTTGGAGGAAACTACCAAGTTACACGTCGTCGAAATACCAGCCTATCTGCAAAATAGTCGACGTGACAACACTTCCAACATGAGGTAAGAAGCTCCAGATTTTGTTAAACACTACCGTTCGATAACATGATGGAAGTTGTGAGTAAGAACAACGCAAACTAGCGTGGATTTGATGCAACATCGCGGCTCCCTAAAGTTTGCATGAATTTGAATTTCCAGAATATCCACCTAGTCCGGTTGGCTCTTTTCGTTACGAAATACTGTCAAGTATTTGAACGCCGACTGCCTTGTCTAACAGTATCGGTAACTTGCTTGTACAGCATTTTGGGGTTGGAATGGCGTGTGTGCTGTTTTCTGCTGCTACTCCCACACAACACAGGAGGGATTATGATGGGGTGCTGTGTATTTGATGCAACATTAGATGGACACCCCAACACAATCAAATGGTGTGAATTAACTTCATCTAAGCATTTTTCTGTACACTAGCTAATATGTCCACTTAAAACGAAATGTTCACTGAATGTAAAATACATATGGCAAATATAGAAAGACAAGGGCTCACGCAGATGGCAGGATGTCATAATAATACCGCGACAACATTGTATGCGTAAACCCAAGCCCGTATCTCACCCAGCAGCGAAGGTTGGCGAGTGTTTCTGCATGGCCAGAATGTTTTAGGCAGGGTTCGTTCAAGGTCGCAAACGGTCTCAAAGATGTTCGCCAACCGTTTTAATTGTCATCTTCTGCTTTTATCGTGACAAAGAGTTATTAAACATGTTCAGATTTTTATGAGAGACAAAAAACGCAACGTTTTGCATCTGTTTGCAACTTTTTAGTAACCCTGAAAAAACGCTCAGTGAGATAGATGATAGAAGATAACCAATACAGTAATCCCTCGTTTATCGCGGATAATTGGTTCCACAAACCACCCGTGATAAGGGAAATCCGCGAAGTACGGTCACCAACAAGAAGTACTGGGCAGGCTAACGAGTTAGCGGAAAGATGCTAATTCGCGATCGTGCTAACACACGAAAACGGACTTCTAAAGGAATGAAAACGAACATTTGGCGCAATACTTCATTGTCCTAAAGGTTAGACACGTTTCCACAATTTTAGAAGTTTTATTTTGACTTTTTGAATGTTATCTTTTTATTTTGGAAAAAAATCTGCGATGTAGTGAAGCCGCGATAAACGAAACGCGAAGTAACGAGGGATCACTGTATACAGGTTGGGACTCATAGTTAGAAGTGAAAATGGGAGTGTCCTTGAAACATATCAGATGTTCATTTTGAGGCAAATGAAGTTGGATGACACAGATGCCCAGTTTTTTTCTGCAAACAAGAATAACATAATACTGGCTGTCTTTCCAAAGGGCAACAATGATCCCAAGCTGCATGAATGCATCTGCTCCATTTCATTTCATTCCCTAACAACTTCAGTGCAAGTGTGTGGTTTCTATTTATTTTTATCCGGGATAAACCCATTGTGAATTTGTGTTAAAGGACTCATGCAGAGTGGATGAGGCTTCTTCTTTTTTATTTTTTATTTTTCGTTTCAAAGAAAGCCCTTAATTGAATCCAGCTGTAGGCCAAAGCGAAGTGAACAAAAGCTTTAGTTGTTACCAAAGAGCAGCTTGCTGTCCATGTTCCAACATGAAAACAATTTCACTGTCTTTTCTGATTGTTTCCATCCTCTTTATATCATTTTTGATCGATGAGATATTAAAACATGTATCTTTTGGAAGTGGATCTGCTGACAGCATTGAAAACTGATGACAGCAGAGAACTGGCTTGTAAACATTTTCCCCCCCCTTTCTTATTTAAAGGGGCAGTTCTGTATCCAAAGGGGTTGGTATTTTTGTGTGTCTGCCTGGTGTGTAACATGTCTATATGAATGGCAGTCTCAGCTGCCCACAGCTGACTCATGCAGGACACTGAGCGGCAGATGGGCAGCACAGCCCCACTTAACATTTGTATAAACGCTCTCCGCGTCCACTTCAGTTGAGTTACTGTTTAAAAATGTCGAGTGAATGATATTCACTCCTTCTTTGGTTATTACTGTTGCCTTATTGTGCTGAGCAGCCAGAAAAGATACATTTCAGTTTCCCATATCAATTTTTGAAATGTCAGCTTTTCATTCATTCATTCATTCATTCATTCATTCATTCATTCATTCATTCATTCATTCATTCATTCATTCATTCACATTTTTTATTTTTGGCACAAACAGTACCCTATTTTAAACTTAGTCTATGAATTCTGTGATTGCTTGTGCATTTGTCTTAAGTTCTACTGATTTTATTCAACCATACAGAAGGCTGGGGTTTATTTAAAAAAAAAAAAGCTTCTGGGAAAGCAGATATTTGAAAACAAAAAATTGAGAAACGCATGTGGAAAGATAATATAAATTATAATTGTTACAGCATTCTTCTAAGTCACTTACAATTGTAGTAGAAGAGTTACTTTTCTGCTTCATTTGCTACATGTATGAGTATTACACCGTGCTGCCTCCTGGTGGCCAAGTTGGGTACAACAGAAGGATCACTACAATGAAATGAATTGCAGCATTAAAACATCATGCAAAAAACACAGATATGAAGATTCGCTATGCCAGTGAGCTGTTACAGCAACGCTAACTGACGTGTCTTCGTAGTGGTCCTGTTTGGAGGGACAAAGTTCCAATTAATGGCAATATATTGACATTAATTAAGTCGCAACTTGCTCATTTCTCTACCAAATTTCACGAGGTTTACTTTTTTGTCCAAGCAAAAAACACATGCCATCAACACATTGCATTTGATAGATCTTGGTCTGAAATAATGTGCTGAAAGAAACGGTGGCGGTCAGATGATTTGCCTGCAATGTGTCAAGTCGCACATAATGCTGATGTCGGCTTATTGTGGCAAGGAAGATAAGCGGCATCGTCAGGGTTGCTGGACTGTGAAGAGTCATGGTAACAAGCCCTGACAACTGTGGACAGGCGACATGCCTCCCAGGCGCTGCAGTTGACACCACAGATAAAAAACAGAAGCTGAGACCTGTTTACTTGCAGTGGCGGAACTCATGAGTTTGAGTTGGCCTGCGACCAGTTGGGTCTGAACGAGGCCTTAATGAACCTGAGGCCAATTTGGAATGTAAATGAATTGACTCAATTGAGTTTCTTCAGCCATGACATAATTAGTTGGGCTGGGTGAAGATCCAGAGCCACTTTCAAGAGATGGCCAGTCGTGATGAAATTTGAATTACAAGATGGATATACAGTAATATTATGAATGAAGGCTGTTGCTGGGCGTCAGCAATTTACTTTGAAGTTCTCAGAAAGATTTAAATCACCACCATCTGCTCTTCACACCACGCCATCTCTTATATATATTCTTCCTGACAATCCATTCCTAATCCCCCCACACTCCCTACTGCCCTTTTTTCCCCCCAAATTGACAGATTTCCTTTGAGGTAGGATTTGTAAAAAAAAAAGTATTATATTTTTGTCCCAGATAAATCTTATGTCTAGTGTTATTTGTCCGCTGGCTGTTCTTCAAATTCTGCCCCATCTCTCCCTGTGGCTTGTTTTTGTATAATTTTTCCATGTGGAAGATGCTGCTTCAGTCACTTAAACCACACTCGGTCCTTTTATTTTTATAATCTGGATTGCATCCCTAGAAAGTTTTCCTCACGGGTCCATTTTATTTAGATTCACTGTATTTTTGTCAGTGTGACATAGCAAGGCAAGCATCCGGCTAACTATCAAGATGATGGAACATGTCTGCATTTTTATTGTTGTTATCAGTAAAAGTTATTTTTGCCTTTCTCAAAATAACTGCATCAATGTGTTTGCAGCAGATAGCAACAGACGTTTACAAAGCTCGAAATATTTCCCATAGTTTATGTGTGATTGATGGAAGGATTGTTTGTCTAACCTGTAAGATGCTGTCCTGCGCTTTTGGTAAGTTCCTGCCACTGACATCACTTATTGGGAATGAGAGGATGGAATGCTGTGAACTTGCAGTTGGGTGTCTAGACGAATGCTAGCGGTAGCTTGGAAACATAAAAGTTGCAGAGGCTCGCCATATGAAGTGAGAGACAGTCGAAGTAGTTTGTCAGGTTGTAAACGTTATCATCTGCTAATATGATATAATGGTTAAATTGTATGTGGTCGTTTTTAAATATGTGAGCTGTTTGTGTCCATGCTAGCAAACCGAGACAATGGTTAGCAATGTGACACTGATTGTGTTATTTTTTTGCCTAGCATTATTTAAAAAAAAAAATAATGTTTTCATTTTTTTGTTTTTAAATATACCCTATAAAAGCTTGCCTAATATGGATTTTACCATGCATTGTAAATTGTAGCTATGATGTTTCCTAAAAAAAAAAAAAAAAAATCGAATCAATTTATTGAGGTCGCATTTAATATAAAACGAGAATACTTACATAAAAAATAAACAAAAATTTACCATTTGTGACTTTACAGTTAATAAAGTAAAATAATAAAGTAAATAATTCTCCACGCTAAATTAACACATTTTTTTGACTGTTACACAACTTCAGGCTTTCTCCTTTTGAATTGTATTTCAATGTACCGTATTGTCCGCACTGTAAGGCGCACTTAAAAACCTTGAATTTCCTCAAAAGCCTCAGTGCGCCTTATAATCCGGTGCGCCTTATATATGGACCAATATGGATTCGTGGATGAGGACTAATTTATTAAAGAATGCTTTACGTGTTTATTTTGTGATATTAACTTTTGAGCAACGTTGAGTTATTGATATATTGTTATTGTTTTCACTATTTCGAGTGTTTCCATATTGTGATTGGATTAACGTTTGAGCAACGTTGAGTTATTTATTCTATGCTCCTTATAATCCGGTGCGCCTTATATATGGACAAAGTTTTAAAATGGGCCATTCATTGAAGGTGCGCCTTATAATCCGGTGCGCCTTATAGTGCAGAAAACACGGTAAATTGTAGTCAAATGTCAAACTAAATGAATTTAGGGGGGTTTAACAATTAGTATCTTATAATGCTCAAACACAATGACAACAAAAATAGAAAAATCAAGGAGTATTAAAAAAAAGTGATGCATGAAGACAAGCCTTCTTATTCTATTGTTAATTCAAGACTGTGGCTGTCTCAGAAAATCGTTTTCAAATTGATTTTAGTCCAAATAAGGCATGCGCTACTGTCCTGTTGTAGTGTCGAAAAGAACCGTGTGCGCTTACTGAATTATTCATTTTGCTTGGCTAAGGGAGCATTTTGCACCCAGCTCACGCCAACTATGGGTTTACTTGAATTTCCTGCATAGATTTGGTTTTACATCGCCGGTTTGTGGAAGGAGAGGAGGATTTATTCAGTTGTGAAAACTGATTTATCTTTGTTTTCCAGTTGGCTAGCAGATAATAGTGCACATCACCGCCTCCTAGACAAGAGCGGAACTGCTTATAAGCCACTATCCTTCCTCTTTAAAAATCCTGATAGACTTTTAAATTCAAGGATCTAGTTCTCATCAAGGAAATGAGACCCTAATGAAACTTTCAGAAGACTACGGTACAAAGCTTTCTCTCTGTCTGTTGGCAGCTTTTTCAGCAGCAGCTGTGAAACTGTGAACTGCCAGGTTAGCACACTTTGACACTTGAGAAGGTGTACGCACAGTCGGGTGTTTGTTAGTTGTTAGTTTTTCCAGTGGACTCAGCCCTTCTCTAATTACTCGACTCATTTTTCTTCCCTTCCTCCTGTTTTATTCTGTTCTAATCATTTTGACAGAAGGCCTTAAAGGGACATAAACCTACAGTATTATTCATATTTTTGTTTTTGACTGCCAATAATTAAAAAGCATGTTGCATTTTCTTATTTAATGGTTTATTTTTTTTAAACACAACTTGCCTGCCTAAGCCTGTCTGAATCCAGTGTTTGAATTACAGTTGTTTGTTTTATAAACTATGTAGAACATCGGTGTCAAACCTAAGGCCCGGGGGCCAGATACGGCCCGTAACATCATTTTATGTGGCCCATGAAAACAAATGTTCTCTTTGCTAGTATTTTCTTTATTACCATTCATCTTTTTAAAATATTTGAACAATTTTCAATTGTCTCTGATTTCAAAACTAGTTATTCAGTTTGTTGTGTAGCCTATACTTTATACGACACTGACAGTCATAATGGCCCTCTGAAGGAAACCATGACTACGATACGGCCCGCAACAAAAACGAGTTTGACACCCCTGATTTGGATAATGTTGTAAGGATTACTTTCAAAAGCGTCAAGTTTTCAACATACCGTGTTTATAACCAAATCTCGATGCGTCAATTTGGAAGGTTACCGTGATGTGTTCTTGTGTGTGGCATTTATCTGAATCAGGGTTTGGCACGTGTATGTGTGAGCAGTAAAACAGGTGGCAGCTCTGTTTGTCCATCTGTCTGCTCGTGTCCCCAGCAGCTGTCTATGCCTGTTGTTTTTACTCAGGTCGAACCTCACAAACTACCTTCTGTAGTCTCTCCGTACATCTTACATCAACCATTTGTTCCTACAGTTTTGCCCTTCACTTATGCGGTGTTCCCTTCCAGCTTTTGTTCATGTCACATAAAGCATATTTGCATATTTCATAGGAGTGACTAATGAACAGCTTGAAGCATGAATACCCAACATGTTTTGGGTTTTTTTTTGGGAAGAAATGTTCCCTATTTGACAAAGTAATTGAATATGTTGTTTTGTTTTTGTTGGCGAGGGATAGCAGTAGTACAGTGATCCCTCGCTACTTCGCGTTTCGTTTATCGCGGCTTCACTTCATCGCGGATTTTTTTTCCAAATTAAAAAAACATTTAAAAATCAAAATAAAACTTATAAATTGAGGACACATGCGTCTAACCTTTAGGACAATGTAGTATTGCTCCAAATGTTCGTTTACATTCCTTTAGAAGTCCGTTTTCGCGTGTTAGCACGATCGCGAATTAGCATCTTTTCGCTAACTTGTTAGCCTGCCCAGTACTTCTTGTTGGTGACCGCGGATTTCACTTATCGCGGGTGGTTTTTGGAACAAATTATCCGCGATAAATGAGGGATTACTGTATTTCAAAACTACACTGCCCATTGGTCACAACGGTTCAGCTTTAGTCTGTGCTATAGTAAGCACAATTACAATAAAAAATTAATCCCATTACTAAAATTACAAATTGTCTTTACTTTTGTATGGATATTCCTAATCAAACAGTTTTTACTAGTCTCTGATTTCAAAACTAGTTATTCATCAGTTTGTATTGTATATAGAAGACGTTGACGGTCATAATGGAAAACTATGACGACAATGCAACCTGCGACAAAAATGAGTTTGACACCCCTGCTGTACACCTTATCACTTTTTTTTTCTGATCCCCTTGAGCTTTATTGTCTCTTTCCCCATGTTTCTTTGTGTGCTGTCCCCATTTCTTTCTTTTTCTTTTTTTCTTTTTGCATTAGTATTCCCATCAAATCACAGAGATTTAATGTGTCTGAGTCATTCGGCACTTGGTGAGATAAAGTGTAGCTTGTTCTATTCAGCTGCTGTCGCTCTTCTCCTCTAGAATACACAAGCAGGTTTTAGCTGTTTAATTGCTCTTTAAATTTTCTCTTAACGGCTGTTGAGATTGATGCAGGGAGAAGTCCTTATTTGATTCTTCATTGTCTTTTCACCACATAAAAAACTTTTAAGTAGGGATTTAATCCCCAAACCATTTCAGATGCTTACTACTGAAAACTGATTTTAAAATTGTTCTCATTGTTTGACAACAATGTTTTTTGAGTAGGAAATTCCTTGTTGGAGTAGAGCTTTTTTTTTTTTCTAATAATAATCGTTAATGATCATTGGCAATTATTATCTGAATTCATATGAGAGCATCTCGTAATGCTGCCGTCGGGCCAAATAATCAATTTTGAGGAAATCAAAACCATGAAGGGTTATCAAACCATTAACATTGCACATATTGGTTTTTGTCATTGTCAAATAATGAAAATTGCATAACAGTGATTCTCAGAAAGGTCTGACATCCTTCAGTGGTTAAAAAAAAAATAAAAAGTGATGCAAGATTCAGTAACAGTAAGACTATTACAGACAAAAATGAGAAACTTAATAACTGAGTTGAGTAACTAATTTCATTATCGTATAAATGTAATATATTACTGTACCGCATTACTCCCAACTGTTCCTAAATTACCCCCGTCGAGATTCTATTTCCATAAGCTCAGCTTCAAGCATATGGCGGAAAAGCAGAGGCAGCATATAAAAAGCAAAACCTTCTTTAGAGTAATTCAAAGGCTGTAAGATACAGCTGCTTTATTAGCTTCCCCCGCGGGGCACGATAAGTGTGCCCTTGTCCTCCTCAATCAACCTGTAAGCTTCCCAAACCTGTATTCAGAAATAACTATTCTTGGCTGACCTTAACTTTGAGCCATAAGGTTAAAAAGATAATTCCTCTGAGGAGATAAGAGAGAAAACAACCGATCATAGTACACACTATGATAGCCTGCCAGATTTATCAAGTTGACATGAGTATGCCAAATATTGAAATTACAATCACGCCACAGGCTGCCGAGCATTCCCCCTATCATTGAGTTGAGATAGTTCCAATCTTATTCTAGATCATTGGTGTCAAACCCAAGTCCCGGGGGGCCAGATACGGCCCGCCATATCATTTTATGTGGTCCAGAAAGACAAAAATTGCAATTTGTCTTTTTAGTTTTGACAGTCATAATGGGCCTCCGAAGGAAACTATGACTACAATGCGGCCCGCGACAAAAATGAGTTTGACCCCCCTGTTCTGTCTCAAACCACTTAGCAAGTTGAAGGTATTATCAATTGTTTCCTTTTGGTTCTAAAAGATGCTGTCATCTGGATGGAATGAACAGACCTTGCTCTAGTGGCTCCCGACAAATCCCCCGGATAATCCTGGCTGATGATGCATGCAGGTCACAATATCTATTTTTGGTGAAGAGGAGAGATACATTCTAAGAATTTCACAACACCCAGAAGCCCCCCTGTCCCCTCCCCCAGCTATTCCAGTTTTAGCCCGGGGATCCGGTGAGGTGATTGTGGGTGGGTGGGTACCCTCCCACTGTCAGTCGATCTAAACCCTGGTCACTTGCCCCCCCTCTAAAGTCAGCCAGTCAGTCTGCCAAGTAGTCTGTTGAGACAGTGGAGACTTCAACAATCTGAACAAATCCTTCCAACAACAGAATTTCCTTGTAGGCGGAGGTGCTGGATTCACGCATTGTTGTTGCCAAGATGACTCGTGACTCGTAAGTTTCTGGTTGCTCAGTTGGAGTTATTAATGGATGTCGGGGATCAAATGATAGTCTCGGCTCACGTTGTCCAATCAAGGATATAAATGAAGCACTTCCTTATACAGTCTTAACCCTGTAGAATTGGGGTTTGGAGTTCACAGTTTGTTAAAGGCTTGAGGAGAACAATCTTGCTGTGTCATGGCTGACAATCTGGCTGCACTTTTGTTCGTTGCTTTGGGCCGCCTTTTTCCCTCTCAGACAACTTTAAGTGCCATCAACTATTCATTCATTATTTGGAATCCCTGTCTTTAAGAGTTCTCTCACCAGATGGGAAGCCTTTATATTTATAGAACAGCTGTGACTGCTCTAGACCTCGGAGTCTAATCAGGGGAAGATTCTTCTTTTTGCTACACGATAGGACTCATCACACCATGTGGTGACGGGATGCTTTTCTCCTTCATTACCTCTGAAGTTGCTGTCATTTCCTAAAGGAGTTGAAAGGGAAAACACACGAGAAAAAAGCTCTTTGCAGATGTGTTTCCTCAGGTTATGGTGGAAGGGTATGTTCTTGGCAGCCATGAAGCTCTCTGCGAGGGTAGCATCTGTGCTTCAGTCGCAAATGATGTGTTTGATCTTTCTCAACGTCTGTGAATCATGTATTTCGAATTCGTGATGTCAGGATTGCTCAATTTATGAAATATTGTGATTACATGTCTTCAACACTCTTCGTGGGCCAGCAGAAGTGTCCATCAAACAATACAGTCATAATTAAGTCCAGACAAGTTGAAGGCAGTTTTTGCACAAATCAATTTGTTTTAGTTGATTTTGATGAGAAGAAAAATCAATAGATGACAGTTTTTCCTTCGTTTAAAAATTCTGTACTGTGCATCTGCCAACGTGGTGTCAGACTTGCCTTATGTGGCAAATTCACCCGGCAACAATGACCTAATTGTACAGGCGAGGCTGCAGAACCAGTGGAGGTCATATGACAACAAGGCAGAGCTATGCTGTTGATCATGAATAGAAAACTGAAATGTACTGCATGCACTAAGTTCCTGATTATTTATAACCTTATAAGAGTCTTTGTGGATTGTTCAGACTAGAGCTACTTTTGAATTGAACAATCATAATACAATTATAGAAAATCTAAAAGTGGAGATCTGAGACCCATAAATCCACTTGGATGGATTATACCGACTCAACCTGACTGGAATTGTTTAATCTTCAATGCTGACCATTGCCAACTACTAATCATCTGTGCTTTTAAAATAATTAGTCATGGGTGAATTACTAGCTCTTTGCATTGGAAGGTAACTTAAGGTCATTAATGTTTTATAGGTCAGAGAAGCAAGACCATTAACACTTTTATTTGGTTGTTGCTTAGTTAGGATAGGAAGACATAAAGTTTTATGTCTTTAGGCAATTACAAAAAAGTCAAGGTCAGTCTAACTCTAGTGGTTGACAAAATAATTGAATTGAAAAATAAAAGGTCTTATCATTGCATTCAAGCAAATTAATTTGTTTTTGTTTCAAGACAAATTGACGAAACGACGGTTGCTTTCTCTTCTCGATATTCCGGTGAATGTTCTTGTAAAAAAAAGTTCGAGACAGCACCTGTTGTATAAAAATAATAGGTCTGTTTGCCATTTGATATGGAATTTACTTCACATGGGTGAGGTTTGTGGTGAGGATGAATAATTCCATAGTTATCCTCAACCTTTGTTGTCCGGCCTATGAGTATTTGCTTCAGTATTTTCCTTGCAGTCCTGTCATTGTGAATCTGTGTACGTGTCAGAGTGTGTTTGTTCGTACCCTCTCCGGTGTTTACATTATTCCGTGCCCTACCCCGAATACACAGCACATGAATATGCTTCCAAATAATTGGCGATATTTCAATCGTGATCTATTCAACTGTCAACAATTAAAAGCCTGCGCCATCCTGGACTTTTGCATACATCATGGTTTTGTTTTTTTAAAGTTCACGTCACAAAGAGTCAAATCAAGTATAACTGCTCACGACCTCAAAATCATTTTTGCCCTTCTGCCATCCACAACAAAGCAGACAATTCAGCATATTGTGGAGACATTAGCTAAACTCAGTGCCAAGTTAGTCCATCCTAAATTCTCATTTTCATATTCAAAGAGTGTGTATCTGTTAAATCCAATGTTTAGAAAAGCCCACAGCTACTCTGTGCAAAAAATATGATGGTGCCAGCAGTTTCTTTTCAATTTCACTCTAGAGCAAATTCCCAAGCAAGCGTAATTGTCGGCATGGCAACCAATAAAAGCCTGTAAGATTTGCAGCATCTTCAATAAACATTTGGCTGAAAAACCTTGTCGACAACTAATGATTAAATTCGCATAATTCTTCCCGGTGATATTTTTACAGTAACACGGATATAACGATTGTAGTCAGTCAGATTCAATTATGAAATAAATGCAAAGAATTATATAGCAGGCAAAAATAAGCTTACAATGTGTCAACTTTATCATTCTCGTCTGTGTCACCCATTACATGTTTATTACATATACATTCTCAATCTTCCTAACTTACTTAACACATTTATCTCTCTGAGCGAGCGAGAGAGAGGGAGCTGAGTTAGGTGGGCGTCTAGCGGGTTAGAAATAGCGCATAGAGAGAATCATGCTGATAAGCTTCCAAGCGAAGATAGGAAAGGGGAGGAAGAGAGGGAGCCATGAACAAATGAAAGACGCTGGATTAAGTGGGATGCAAGCAATGTGAGTTAGCGGAGGAGCGAGACAGCCACCGTTGAACATTCCGGAGCGGAGCCGAACTGGGCTATAATGCTTCGGCTATGGGGTGTTTCCCGCAATAGCAGCTTTCACGGAGCCCCGTGAGCGCAGGAGCCTGTTGCCTGGATACCTGACTGGTGTTGCGGCTGCAGCGAGAAAACCAGGACTGAATGAGCTGTGTTTGTTGGTGGGCGCCGCTGCCATGGGAAAAGCACCGACGGCTCGCTCCCTTTCTCACTTACTGGCTGACTTGCTGACATGGCACGTATGAATAAGTAAGGAATCCCCTCGACACTGTGGCTTTTTCCCTAGATTCTGTCGGAGGTGCTGACTGGAACTAAGGTATGCCCAAGAGGACAATTATTTGGTAGAGAGAAGGAAAATTGTCTTGGGATACCGATAGGAAATATACAAAGAAAGGGAAGATCTGGCCAACATCGGGGCCAGGAAAAGGTTTGTCGTCTTTTAGAAACAGAAGCTGGTAAGGACTGGCGAGAAGTAGGGCTGCTGGAAGCTTTAGAGAAGAGAAGTGGAAGGTATCGGGGAACAAACCTGGAGTCATGCAGGTTCAGTCTTCAGGTCCACATTGCAAATCCTCCATTTTCGTCCTCAATGAAAGATGTGTGCTGGCATCCAAAATGGAAATCCATCGGTAGGTAGTTTTTCTCAAAGACGGTTTTCAGATGACTCGTTTTGTTTTGTTATCTTTTCATGTTGCTATCGTCGTGCTCGATTTAGTTGACGAGAGGGACTTCAAATTTGTTATTTGACTGCAAACTGGGTTGGTTGACATTTTCTGCCATTCACTTTTTTTCTCTATTGTAGCATTTGTTTTAGTTTGAAGTGCTCAGTTTGTTAGTCTCGCTCTCTCTCGTTGGTTTAGACAACATAAATAAATTGCTTTATGTCTGAAAGTCATACCTCAAAATTGTGAGCTATATAAAATGCCAAAACAATCTGCAATGACAGTTGTCATAATTATTTGACAATTTTTTTTTCACAGGAGCAATTAAAAACCATATTCCATAAAATGTTTCCTCCTTCTCGACGAAGGACGACAAATACCTGATTGCCTCATCTTGTAACCAATCTGTAACCAATCAAAGAAGCAGCAGTCAATAAAAACAAATCATGTCATTTTTACATTAAAGTAGGTTACCCAGATGGCAAGAAGTATTTTCCAAAAATAAATCTTTTCTCGACAATACGGTCATTTCCTAACGCTCCCGCCTCCGGGTAACATCAGCATATCGTGGGAGTGTTTGTTCTGTTTCGAGAGAACACGTGTAGTCACACGAATCTTCTGATTCTTTCTAGATTGGTAGTGGAAGACAATCTTAATGTGTTGACATTATCAGAACTGAAACTGTTAAATGCCTGATTTATTATTATTTTTTTTTTAATCCATATGTAATGTTGTACTCTCAGAGCTTCCCAAGGATTTCCCTTCCCTTCTGTGTAGTGCCGCCAGTGCCCCGAAGGCTTGCTTTGGATATAGCTTACCTTACATTGCCAACTTCCACATTTAGCGGCTGCAACATAAGACACTTCATAATTATTTAAGAAGATACAATTTCATAACATGACAGAAACAAATCCATCGTGTTTGGCCGATATACATGTAATTATTAGCGGCACTGGGAAAAAAAAGGCTTAGTCAGTGGAAATGGATGCTAGCTGTAAATGCTTCATCTTATCCATGCATCTGAAAAGTAGAAAATATTTGTTTTGCTTTTTAATTGGGTAAGGTGTACTCTACTTACCTTTTTTCTATGCTGTCAGTCCTGAAAGCATTTTTCTTTTTTTTTTGTTATTTTTTTAAATTTTTTTTTATTTTTTTCCCTGTTTTTTGTTCTTTTTTTCTTTTTTTGTTTTATATAAATGATGTGTGTGTTTATTTTTGTATGCATGTTTGCCAGAATGAGAAGTTTGTTTGCCAGCACGGTTGTAAGGTACATTCATTAAAACGTCACCTCAAATGTAACACCTAACATAAGCGAACGTTCTCAGCCATGTCACTGTTTACACCTGTGTGGGATAGAAAATGGTGGTTTCATGAATGATCGATTTGAGCTAGTTTTAGGGATAGAGGAGGTCAGTGATGTATGTTGGGGTCAAGACATGGAGGGAGGAATTTGTAAGTACCATGAGAAGTTTGAAGACGGAGAGTTTTGGGAAGTTGTTGTGAAAAGTGTGAAAGATTATGGCAACGCGATTGGGCTACAATGATGGTTGCTTTAATAACTATACAGGGGACATAAAACGTAATTTTCATTCAGTAGTTTTATGAAAGCCAATGTGTCCTATTTCGCTTCTTTCTTTGATTGATGAATTTCACAGCATGCTCAGAAATTCTACGGTGCTTGCGACAATTGAAATGTGAAACGTTCATACTAATTCTCTGCAATGTGTGTTTATTTGTCGTCTGTAAATCCTTTCATACGATGTGCAAAAATGATGGCAATGTTTCCCCCAGTTTATTTACAAAATAAATTGAATAAATTAATAATGAATGTAAAAATAATCCAATGACAAGAAATAAAATGTTGGAATTTGTGGTTGTTTTGGTATGCGGTATTCGGTCATGGCATTTACGTTAAATAAAAAAATGGTAAAAGATAAATAATGAAAAATAAAAAAGAATAATAAAATAAATGTATGTATATAAATAAATAAATTACATTTGAAAAATGGTTAAAAATAAATAATAAAAAAGAATAATAAAATAAATGTATGTAAATAAATAAATAGATAAATCAATGCATACCATTTCCGGTGCAACATGAAGTAGCTCACCATTTAATTTGTTTATGAACCTCGAAAGGAAGTTGACATCATTTCATTTTTATTCCTACGGTTTCAATAAGGCTATGCAGTTGTTCATTTGAAGGCGCTAATTGTTCGTTCCTGATAGTTATACATGTGGAGTGCAGTCTAATACAGTCCAGACCTGCTCTCTTGTCAATGCGCTCCCTGTGCGTGTATGAATGGTAATGTAATGAACCATCTTGTTAAATGTGCCAGTCCCCCAATTAAACAGACAGCCCGCACTCTGAACCCCGGTAACACCCTTAAAAAACCTGCGACTTAATTCTGACCTGACACATTTGTGTGTATGTGACTTGACTTTGTTTATTGGGTATTCCACTTACATAATATGTGAGAAAAAACAGCCTTAGTTGTTCTAATTTATTATTATTATTTTTTAAAGATAATCTTTGCATAATCTGATTTAGTTGTAATCTAAAACAAAACTATTTTGCTTGGCTAGGTTGCTTGTTATAGCAAACAATATGAAAATGTAATTTTGCCATTTATGACCATACTGTATATCATAATGCAGTGATGAAAGATTTCAAGCTGTATTTTGATCTGATAATATTCACAACCCTGTAATTCAAAAAAATAATTTGTCTATACTATAAATTTGTGGGTTGGCTTTGACGCTCTGGACCATACATGTCAAACTCAAGGCCCAGGGGCCAGATACGGCCCACCACATCATTTTATGTGGCCTGCAAATACAAATTGTGCGTCCTTTGTCAATACTGAAATTACAAATTGTCTTTACTTTAAGACCTCATCTTACAGGCCTTATCTGAATCATTGGCCCAACATTTTAAAAACCTTCTAACCAACGTGAAGCTTGGATATCACAATTTTTTACAAAATATTTTTTCATTTGTCTTACTGTTTTATATTTTTTCCACTTTACATTACCTTTACATTTTCTCACACCACTAAGGGCTGAGCCATACTTTTTATTACTCGACAAAATGTTGCATTAGTCAGTGAAAGGTCACAGATTTATTGCGGAGATTCTGATATTTCTCTAAGGGAGGCCATTACATCAGTGTTACTTTCCATGGGAAAGGGCAGTCATTCAATGTAATAAAACTCTGGAAAACCACATGTGGATCTTTCCTCTAGGGAGCTACCTCTTCATTGAGCTAATGGTTTCTGTAAGTAACTAATTACAATTAATTGAATCCAGGAATTGCGTGTATTCTACTCATTAAACAAGCCTGGTGCTTAACTAGATCAGTCCAGGTAATTAGCCGACTATAATGCTTTCTTCCGCAATGACGTAAATTAGATGATTAATTAACAAGACAGCAGCCATGTCTAGCTAACACAAATTATTGTTGTGGTTGGTAAAATCCCCCATGGACCCCACAGCCCTCTAAAAAACACATAACTGGTAATGTCTATAAATGCCACATGGGTGGTTCTCAGAAAGTAGGGTCCAGAGTGCAACATGATAATCAAAAATTAAACTTGCTTAAAACCAGGTAAAAATGATATATGCTTTAAAAATGTCTTGCAGTGTGCTATGAATAAATGAAGATAGTTTGTCCGCAAGAGATTGTTAATTGTTCATGGCTTACTTACTTTCTGATTTTATTTTTTATTTACAAATGCAAAACCCTTTAAAGTTGCTGGCATTAGGAGCAACTTTTCCTCTTAGAAATTACTATGCCTGTTCATCTCACTGGAAGGCCTGGGCATTGTCCCGCCACACTTGGTCATTCCCACACCATCGCTGTGCATTATGCACAGATAATCTTAGCAACTATATTTAGCATTTGTGATAATAGCTGCTTTGTCACACCTGAGGCGTTTTTCCCGCTATCACGCCACGTGTCGGTTCTTTCCTGCTCTGTCTTTTTTCTTCTCTGTCCATATGGTTGAGATCAGGGTATTTTCTCACTGAAAATGTTTCAATGGATTAAAAAAAGTAGTAACCTTGGTGTCCTTTGTGAGAAAATCAATATACAGTGGATATTAAAAGTAAGCGCAGAGTGTTAAGTGTTACCAGACTATACGTATGAGGCTTTTTGCAACAAACATGCCTTTTTGGGCTCTCCCTCAAAGTGATTTTGGAAGTCCACTCGATGCCAGCGATCTCTGAAAACCAGTTTTTTTTTTCTTGGTTGCACCATCGCTAAAGTTGCACAACATTTTATGGTTGTGTTAATTCTGAACACACCCCAAGTTATGAGGGTGTGCACACTTGTGCAATCAAATTAACTCTGTTTATTTTCACTTCCCCTCTCAGATTTTTTTGCCCTATGCTCTGTCACAAAAACAGAGAAAACATTTTGAAATTATTGTGCTCTGATTTTTCCTTGGCATATAATCAAAGCCATGTAAATTTTATATTCACTATATAACAGTTTTTGCCAAATTTTCTCATCATATTGATTAGAATTTTTCTTGGCGCTTCAGCCAAAACAATTTCTGGCGTAGTCTTAATCATTTAAAGTGCTATCAATAAAAAAAAAAAAAATTCTTCAACATGGAAACGGTCAGAGGTATATTGAGGATAAAGGAGCTCAAGGCTCATTTGAAAGATGTGCAGCTGGGTTTGGATACGGGCAATGAGTTTCAGAACTGCAAGAGCCGCAGGGAGTTAACTGGAAATGGTTCAGCCACAAAAGAGGAAGGATGCAGATGTATCCAAGACCCTCCCTATTGCTCCTCTGTTCTTACACTCCTTCTTCTTAGCAAAAATCCAACTGCATATCTACTCAGGCTGTGCAATTAATCGAAATTCAATTACGATTATGAAACCATAGAGTAGGTACCGCCCCGGCTCGTCCTGGTACATGACATAATTGGGTAGAAGTCTCTGAAGTGGATCTGCACCTCTTTGAAGTCGAAAAGTCATTCTCCGACCCTCATTAACATTAATGAAGTAGAGGAACTTATTCTCATCTTCCATTACCATTCGCATTTACTATTCTGGTCTGATAGTGTCTTCCTGTGTGTGCTCCTCTATTCCATCACTGACCTCTTCGTGCACAAATCGGAACATACCATTGTCGCAAACCTTCGCAGGAGATTTCTAGACCATAAATATGAAATAATTAGTACTTGCAGTACTTGCACATATCAAAACTTTAATAAATCCTACACAAAATGTGCAATGTGGAAAGTCTTGTACAGGGAAGTACATAACATTTCGTGGCGCTGGGGTTTAGATCATGGAATGCAAATCAGCTTTGGTCTCTTCATCTCTAATTTTCCACATATCTATATCAGCAAATTTTATATAATTATTCCCACTCAGATATAATTGGCTGAAGTGCCCTTTTGATTGCAGTATAATCAAAACCTAACTAGTGGAATCTTATTCCGTAATCAGATTTAAGTGGGTATACAATCATCTGTAGCAGCTCGTGGGAATTTATAAACAGTATATAATATGAGGTAATAGAGTGTATTTTTGTGCTCTTGTATTGATGATAGTAAAATCCGATTGCTACTCAATTTTGTTAAAAATACAAAGGAATCTTTGTCCCAGAGATTGTGTAGGTGAGGAGTCGGGGCAAACCTGAGCAAACAGAAAGTAGACAAGACTTTAGACCAGGTAAAAGCAGGTCTAAGTTGTGGCGCAGATTACATTTGTAGTCATTTCTTTATATTCTTTTTGACTTTTGAAATGACGTTTTCTGCTTTTGTGTCTCGTTTTTCTTTAGTGAACAGAGTATCTGCCAGGCACGAGCTGCAGTTATGGTGTACGACGATGCCAATAAGAAGTGGGTGCCAGCGGGAGGCTCGACTGGCTTCAGCAGAGTCCACATTTACCACCACACAGGAAACAATGCCTTCCGTGTCGTGGGCCGCAAGATCCAAGATCATCAGGTTAGTGCGTATCTGGTGATAAAGGTTACACAGACCAGATGGAAAATCAAGACATTCACAATTAAAGTATGTTTGGTGTTATAAAATTAAAAAATGCTCAAAAGGAAATGTGACGTAACTACATTTCATCATACCTATTCAAAAAAATATCCGGGACTATTTTTGGGTTGTGACACATTAAGTGTTTCTTTCCAGTTATAGTAGGAACTGGGTTCATAAAAATCAGCTTACCAAATATGGTGTTCTTTTCTTCCTGTATGACTCCACAGCTTGGGAATTCTGTGGTAAGCACAAACGCTGAGTTGCATTGTATAGTTTCCTAATTAATAAAGACTTTTGGGAACATTTTAAGTATTATGTTTCCATTTACTCAAATGTTTTCCCCCTCTGTTGAAACACTGTGGAAACAGGGGGTGCAAGAAAAAAAGTATTTGAGCTGAGATTATCCAACGAAATTCTTCAAAATACGGAAATCAGGAAAAAACACAAATCTCTCTGAACTTCCTGTCTCAACTATTTTTTGTAGTCCAGTAAGAAGGAGATGTGAGGGCTTCCCAAAATTACAAAACTCAGATTTTTTTAGCTACAATCCCACTTGCAGAGTTTTTTAAAATATTAAACTCACGACATATGAAGGTATTTTTGCCAGTGCCTCTGCTACAATCAACAACAAATTTATAATATTTCTGACCGTCCAATTATTTTTTTTAAATATTTAAAAAAAATTGAATGGTACTAATAATTTCTAGCATTTTTTTAAAAGTGAAGACAATTTGTAATTTTAGTATTGACACATGACGCATCTGGCCCCCGGGCTTTGAGTTTGATACCTATGATCGAAGTCAATGTAAACACTAGATGTTTCGAAACTTGTCAGTTCTCCTGTTGTTGTTTTTTTCCATTAGTTTTCTAAAACCTCGACGGACCTTGGGGGCCTTGTTGAATTATCCTCACCGTTGTTGGGAAATGTTTTGAAGTCCCTCACTCATTAGTCTGAACACAAGATGACACAGAGATTAAAGGATTTGACACAGAGATTAAATGATTTTACTGCACTGCACATCTTTCTGGGTATTAAAGCTTTATCTGATCAAAAGAGACAAAATCATTTGTGTGTGTGTGTGTGTGTGTGTGCATCATCCGAGCATTTGACGATGCCAAACTAATACAACTATAAATAACAGTTCTCAACTGTGAGTATATAGAAGTGGAAAACTCACAGGAGTACCTTGAGGCAAATTGGGCATATTTCACAAAAACTTATTTTGGTCAAACTACTTTATTAAACCCTCCAATTTCTACCCTACTTGCCCACAATTTCAGATCTGTTTTCTCCTTCCATCTCCAGGTGGTGATAAATTGTGCCATTCCCAAGGGGCTGAAGTACAACCAGGCCACACAGACCTTCCACCAGTGGCGAGATGCTCGACAGGTCTATGGCCTTAACTTTGGTAGCAAGGAGGACGCCAATGTATTTGCCAGTGCCATGATGCATGCTCTGGAGGTGCTGAACTCCCAGGAGACAGGTAGCTTCCAAATTATGTGTCTATCAGCTGTATGGTCCTGGTGGTAGATATCGTAATGTTCGGACTATAAACCGCACCGGACTATAAGCCACACCAACTAAAACTCGTGATTCCAGGTTCAAAATTTGCGGGGAAAAAATCGGGGCTTATAGTCCGAAATTTACGGTATTTATTATTGTTGCGATTATTCCAAAGCACACTTTTTAATGGTCCAGTGATTGTGACATCACTTTCTGAAGCCTTCTAGTGTCATTGGTTGAATATCTATCAGCACTCAGCTTCACATTAAGCCTTAGCCATTTGACCTTAATTGTTTTACAGATAGATGACCTTTCAGAGAAAATGTTACTTTATTATTCACCAGCTCAGATCAAGGTTTTATGACGGTTTAACCTTGCAATGAATTATTTCCATTTCCACAATTTTTATGGGAAGACTTGGATGAAAAAAAAAATGCAGTTACCGTACTTTCCGCTCTATAGGCCGCACCTAAAAACCTCCAATTTTCTCAAAAGCCAACAGTGCGCCTTACAGTCAGGTACGCCTTATATATGGACCAATATTGAGCCACTACAGCAGGCGTGTCCAAAGTCCGGCCCGCGGGCCAAATGTATATATCTTATATATATGGACAAAGTTTTAAAATGGGCCATTCATTAAAGGTGTGCTTTATAATCCGGTGTGCCTTATATATGGATAAAGTTTTAAAAAGGGCCATTCATTGAAGGTGCGCTTTATAATCCGGTGCGCTTTATAGTGCAGAAAATACGGTAACCAATATTGAGGAATTGACTGTGGGGACTTGGACGGTTTAATTGTGTTCTACATTTCTCCTCCACAATGACACTGAAAAAATATAACTCGCAAGTGTACTGGATATGGTGTTCAAGTGTAAAAAAATTTAAATATAGGCTATGTCTGTACTGTGTAACTAGTTCTGTAATATTCAGAGGTGGGCACGTGACCAATTTTTGCCGGACCATCCGTGACCTGGGCACCCTTCCATCCTTGTCCTGGCCAAATTCCATGTTAGTGTGCCAAAATGGGCTGTCGGACGGACTGAGAGTTTAGTCGGCACTTGACCCAGATGTGGACTTTTACAGGGACGCAAACCTACTACTAGTCAGTCCGTCCTTTTTTGAAACTTTTTCATCCCTCGTCCAGGATGGACTGTTACGACCCTGATACGGAATGCCCACCTCTGGTAATATTATATGTCATGTTTAAAAATATTTACAACATTAGATGACCTCATGGTAAGAGAATGCTGATCAGACATTGCACATTTGAAGCACTGTTATATTCATAGCTGTTCTCATTTATGCTACAAATATTCCCTGACTGTAACCTTGGTGTTGCACATTGGCCTTGGTTTATGACTCATGCACTTATTACGTACTCTCATCCTCTGGCAGCATATAGTGTATTTGTTGGCACGCTGGACTAGATAAAGAGGCAGGAGAGTGAAAGGGGGGAGACCTTGTGACACGGCTGAGTGCAGATCTTTAAATATGTCCTCGTGTTCTGCTTTGAGCTCAGATTGATCATCTGCCGATACTTTCCTTTTTCGGGGGGCCTATAATTCAACAAAGTAGATGATGTACGGTAATTGCAAGCACAGAGGCTGCTCCACATGATCTGCCGTGCCCATCAACTAGTCCTCTTTATTATGCCCATCAACCCTTTCTACAGCGAGTCTCTCATCACGGTATAATCCTGTCTTCTAATTGACCTCTGAGTGATCCCTCGTTATAGTAATATGCCTCATTATATTGCATTATGCTCTGTTGTGTGTGAGTGTGTGTGTGTGTGTGTGTGTGTTCATATGTATGTAACCTGTCGACCAATGTGACTAATATATTCGGATAGTTCTCATATACTGCAGGGTAGGTAACTTTTTTGCTGGATAGTCACGTCGGAAGCGTTGCCTCATTAATATACATTTTAACAGAGAGACGGAGAGGGAAAGAGAAACTGAATTAATGAACTAACTGACTGACAGCATCTTGATTAAAAAAATATGCATTCGAGGGTCTAACTGTAATCATCGTATAATATTTATTTAGAGGATATTTTTTAACTAAAACAGTGGTGTCAAATTCATTTATGTCGTGGGCCGCATCGTGGTCATAGCTTCCCTTGTAACAAACTTAATACATCTAATAAAATAGTCATTCAACTTTCATAAAATTTTTAATTTGTTATTTTAATCTTTAACTTTTCTGGTAGTGCAATTGATAACAGATTCTCATTTGCAATATCAACCTATCTGCAAAGGATATAGTAAAGGATATAGTTACATATTTACAAGTTCATTCACAATAGTAATGGTTCGTGGAATGTCGGTGCGAATGGTCGGCCCCTATACAGGACTGTCTCAGAAAATTAATGTATTAATGGTGCATTTATAGTCCGATGCGCCTTATATATGGACAAAGTTTTAAAATGGGCCATTTATTGAAGGTGCGACTTATAGTCCGGTGCGCCTTATAGTCCGGAAAATATGGTAGTTTTGAAATCAGAGACTAGTATAAACTGTTGAAATATTTGAAAAAGATGAATGGTAATAAAAATTACTAGCAATGTCTCTATTTATTTAAGAGTGAAGACGATTTGTAATTTTAGCATTGACACATTTGTCTTCGTGGGCCACATAAAATGATGTGGCGAGCCGTATCTGGCCCCCGGGCCTTGAGTTTGACACCTATGAACTAAAAGCATACAACAATAGGAATCTCGGTTAACTTGTCTACAAACTCCCTATCTAAAAAAATTTTTTCTAAAGCTTGAAGTTTACATTCAGAATTATATTTGCCCACTGTTGTCAAGAAAGGATCTGGTTTGGAAATTTTTTTTTTTTCCCCCCCACTAAGTTAATTTTGGCTAAATGGATTTGGGCAATTGCATGCATCAATTCTTGCGAGTCCATCTTCCCGGAAATGTGTTTAACATCTAAGGCAGAAAGAATTAATTGGATCACAGTGGGTTTTACATAATAGAGCAGTCAATGTTTTGTAGGCTGAGTGGTGCTCTGAGCATGTGCAGTTCTTTATTTAGATGTAAACCACAATATCACCCTCAACAGCAGCATTTTAAATGGTGCTATTTCAAAATGTCAATTCTGGGCATTTGAAGACAGATGTAGCACAAGTGTGTCTCCATGTCGAAATTTGGCAAGTTACCAACTAGAGGGTCATCATTTATTTTAGGTACCTTCATGGTCTCTGACAGTAGTACACTCCATTTAGCAATCAATCTTTTTCTGGAGGGGAGGGGTTGAAATCTGAGTCAGCTGTTTGTGCATAGATTCCCAGAGAAGCCTCTTCAAGCCCATAGAAACAGCCGACTACTTTTATTTTACGGGTCATGTGCTTGAAAGCGCGGAGTAAACATTTTTAGAGGTTAGATCATGATAGCATGTGAGTAAACTTGTATTAGAGGAATCCCACACCCCCTCTGGCTGCCCTCTTTATTTTTTTTTCTTGAGCATAAAGTCTCAGGCTTCAATACCGCTAAGTGGCAGACTACACACTACACCATTGCTGGACAAGAGCGTATAAGGAGTGGAAGAAGGAAAAAAATTAAAAAGGTTTTAGAAAGAAATAGAGGAAAGAAGTCAGTTATAAAGAAGAAAAGTAGATAGTGACGTTATCTGACAGGTAGCAAGGAAATGAAGTAAAGAGATGGAGTGAGACAAGTCAAGAGGTCGACCAAATTTCATTTTATTTAACGTAACGTTCGAAATAGACAATAGCTATCGTCATGCCTGCTGTCGCAAGAGTTCAGAGATTCTCTGAGGACCATCAAAAGATTAGTTGTGCTCAAATCTACCTCAGAAGTGAGTAAAAGTGGATTGGAGTGTTTGCTTTGCTTGTGAATAGACTTAATGCTACAGTGAATGATGAATGAGTGACAATGGGCATTTAAGTGAATTTTGCCAAAGTGGCTTTAATGCAGTACATTTTTAATCTTAACATTTTTTTGAAAGTGTGATAGACAAGGACAAAATGTCGCGTGTGCTTCCTGCTTTTTTTAGGATGGCATTATTTTTATATTTTAAAGCTTTACGGAGAATACAAAAGCATACACGGCTATATTTATGTCCACAAGAGGTCGATATCCTCACGTTCTACACTGTGACGTTGCATATGTGCGTCTTTAAAAGGCGGGCCTGGCTTGTTGAATGAAGCTAACGTCCATGGAAATGTTGATTCGGCTGGCTATTAGCTAGCTAAAAGTTAGCCACTCCTGTGTTCAATGACGGTCACATGCTTGTGTTTACTCGACTATATTTTGTAAATTTCGTCAATAAAGTGATAGAAATTGCACGAGCAGCTGTTTATATATTCCCACTATCTGAACCACCTTTTAAATGGATTACGATTCATTTTAATCGGCGGTGGTAGGCTATATCAAATTAGCTAATAACAAGCTTCAAGATGTCACCTGATTGGCTAATTCTGATTCTATTTCAAGTCATATTGCACATACTTAAGGTTAAGAATATATTGAGGAGAAAAAACACACTCTTAACAAACCTCAGACAACAGAATAATCGCATATAAAATAAATGATAATAATAATAAATATAATAATCACCTGATTGGCTCATTATGATTCTATTTCAAGTCATATTGCACATATCTAAGTTTAAGAACATATTGGGGAGAAAAAAACACTCTTAACAAACCTCAGACAACAGAATAATCGCATATAAAATAAATAATAATAATTAATATAATAATCACCTGATTGGCTCATTATGATTCTATTTCAAGTCATATTGCACATACCTAAGGTTAAGAATATATTGGGGAGGAAAAAAAAACACTCAACAAACCTCAGACAATAAAATCACTTATAAAATAAATAATAATAATAAATATGATAATAAAATGTAATTAAATAATAAGAACTATATTTGTATTTTACTTATAAATTTAATGCAGTAGCGGGAAACTCCCTGGATGTACTAAACTCTTGTTTTAAATCTCATGTAATATTTAGAGATCTAAAATTATCTGTCCATCTTGGGGGGTGGGGGGGGTGGGGGGTGCACCATGGACTGGTTGCCAGTCAGTTGCTCTACAACTATTCACACTCATGTTCACATCTTTTTAGACACGTCTTCAATTACTTTTTGGAATGTGAAAAGAAACCAAAGGAAGTCTTGAGGTGTGACGACCGATATTTCCTTTTTTTACCACATAAAGTCTAATCCTTGAAAATTGCGAATATTTTGACCTAGCTATTGTTTATCCCCTTGTGAACTTAACTCCTCTGCCCTAATACCGCAGTAAGCCGCCAAGTGTTTACATGAATCACGATTGGTCTTTGCACTTGTCTGGCATCTGTAACTTGAAGTTCATGTTTGCAGGCTCTGTCACCTACTGTGATGGTTCTCACGTCATGTGGATATTCTCGTAGATATTCTCTCACCAGGCAGATGGAACTAAAGTGTGTTCTATACGGTGTTGTTATAGCTTTGCAATATGATAGATGGGTGTATTGGGATCCTAACGCATTCCTCGACACCCTGACTCCCTTGAGACCAAAAATAATGTTGTGGGATATAGGACATTGTAGGAGAACAACATATGGCTATAAATGGACTTTATAATATTAATATTTAAATGTCTTTATTATACAAACTTGGTATTTGAGGTGTGTGTATACATCCAACTGGAAAGTGCTGGTGATATGATTGCAATAAATGTAATTAGCGGTTTTGTTTAAAGATGACATGATCTGATAGCCCATAAAGGTCAGTTTTTCAAAATGTGTTTTTTGCAATAAGGTTTGGATCCCCACAACTCATCAATTTGAGTTTTTTATTCAGAAGTTTTCATTGGCTCTGAAGATCATTCAAATATTTGTTTGAACTGCATTCCGTTGAAGATCAAAGACCACCCAGAAAGTTATTAAAAAATGTGTTTTTTTTCAAACTTCAATATCGGTTTGGCTCATGTATAATAGCAAGGCTATTTAAAATCAAACAGAATTACTGAACACGAGGTTTCCAATAAATCTGATGGAAAGAGTTAGAAACCAGACCAAGGAGGAGGAGGTCTAGATGTGCCAGGGAGGCCATTTTCCAATATAATCGTTATTGATAGATCTTAAAAAAACATTTTATACTAGAAAAGCTGCAGAGAAGTCCTCAGATAGGCGCATTGAGGCTGTTTTGGATTTGATGATGCTATGAGGTAAATATGATATTGTAATCCAGCTGTCTTGACTTGGCAGTCTAAATAAACCTGCATGTTTAACTTTGACAGCGTGAGGACATGTGGAATTTCCTTTGTATGGAGAACTCTTCGCAAGGGCCGAACTAGTTACATCTGTGTACGTACGTGTTGAGTTACTAGGCTTCACTTCCTGCCAATGTCAGATGTTGATATGTTCACATTGAGAATACCGTTAGGAACAAAACTGAAAAAACTCCTAACTTTAATACCGTATTTTCTGCACTATAAGGCGCACCGGATTATAAGGCGCACCTTCAATGAATGGCCCATTTTAAAACTTTGTTCATATAGAAGGCGCACCGGATTATAAGGCGCATAGAATAAATAACTCAACCTTGCTCAAACGTTAATGCAATCACAATATAGTAACACTCGAAATAGTGAAAACAATAACAATATATTAATAACTCAACGTTGCTCAAACGTTAATATCACACAACAGACAAAATAAACACGTAAAGCTTACTTTAATAAGATAGTCCTCATCCAAGAATCCATATTGGTCCATATATAAGGCGCACTGTCGGCTTTTGAGAAAACTGGAGATTTTTAGGGTGCGCCTTATAGTGCGGAAAATACGGTATTTGTGTGAGAATAAATGTTAAATAATATGTGACTGAAATTTTACGATGCCCTCCTTATTAATCAATGAAATGGTTAATGTCTGTTGGTTCAATATTCCAAGCTTAATAGTTCAAATTGATGACACAAACACATTCTATACCAGGAACATTAGTGATGTATCCTTCCTGTTATAAATCCACTGTATGAATAATAAATTGCATCCAGGAAGTCCCACCCCCTACTTTCTCTCTCACCCCATTTTCTTTTGGCCACCCTGTGTTTATCATCCACATCTTCTGCAGCTTTCTTTACTGACGTGTAAAGCCGTCCATCTTTCTCCTCTCCTTTTGCTTCCATCATCTGTTCTCTATTGGAGAAGCAGCAGAGAGTAACCACACCCAGCATTTGTGCGTCATCATTAATAGTCTACAAACAGGGAATGGAAGCATCTGACCGCACAGCATGCACACCCTTGCCAGTTTTCTGCAAAGACTTGATCATCTCTGAAGAGATTTTTTTCTTTTGGGGTAGCAGGGAACCTGAGGTCATGCAGAGTTGAGCCACACGGGAAATTGACGGCTCAGCTATGGTTTTGTATGTGAGCTCCCAGGAATGTTCTGGAGCTGCTGGGCAAGTGAGTGGAGCTAGCAGCAACGGGATGGAATTTGTACTGAGACAGAGAAATGGGTCAGACAAGACCCCACATGGACTGTGGAGCTATGTTTGCTGCCAGAAGAGGCCCACACTATTGCTGTCTTCATGTACGTACATACAACAGAGAATGGTCCTGATGATATTTATCGATGTGATTTGAGATGTTACGGCTAGTTGTGGAACCAGCAGTTGTTATTTCAATTGTATGTTTTTCCATCCTAATGATTTCCATTACCACTTTGCATTTTGAGAGATTGTAAAAACATCGGCTGTCCACCGATTCAGTTTTGCTTTGGTTCTGTGATGCGCTGGGATGTCATTAGTGCACAAATATTATTAGGACAGACAGTAACACAATTACAAACATGGAGGATGATGTTCCTGCCAGAGGGAGAAAATGCTACTTTCAGCCTCCATGGACATATGGCCAATGTTTCTGTTTATTTTATTTTTTTTAAAATCATTGATTCACACGTTTTTAATCATAAATTGGAATATGCTTTTATCTCAGAGTTGCTCATTATCAAAATATTACTTAATTATTGCTCTGGTCTCCTGAGTGAAAGCACAATAATGCAAATATCTTAAGTGACTCATAACAAAACATTCCTTCTAGCTCAGTAGTCTTCTAAATAGTGACAGTTTGCTTTAGCTTGTTGTCATTAGCACGTTTTTATTTGTTCTGTCTTATAAACCAGGGGTGTCAAAGTCATTTTTTTCGCGGGCCGCATTGTAGTCATAGCTTCTTTCGGAGGGCCATTATTATCAACCAAAATAAATGTATGAGCACCTCATATTATATACAGTAAAAGCTACAAAACAAACTGACAAAACTCGTTTTCAAATCAGACGAGTAAAAACTGGTCAAATATTTAAAAAAAAAAGATATTAAAAGTGAAGACAATTTGCAATTCTAGTAATGACACACGAATTTGATGCACAATTTGTCTTCACGGGCCACATAAAATGGTGTGGCGTGCCGTATCTGGCCCCCGGGCCTTGAGTTTGACACCTGTCCATCTATAATATCGACGGTCAGCACTAATTTCAATCCCTTCTACGTCTTCCTTTTAATCATAACACCTCCTGTTGTTGTATTTGTGTGTTTATTTAGAAAACAGTGTGTGAGAAAGCTCCATGTGGGTCCATCTGCTTCTGCTTAGGTTTTGCAAAAAGGTTAGCTCATTAGCAAGTGTAAATTAGGCAGCATTGTCACAGTGGGCCTGTCTCTTGCCAAATGCTTCTAGCTCAGTGTGAGGGTTGCCCTTGTTTTATGTTGGTTTATGTGCTTCTTAACGACGGTAATTACATCGAACAAATTATGGATTTACGGACTTTGTTTGGTATTTCCCTTCTATGCCACACCTTCATGCTCTCCTGGTAGTATTATTTTAAGATTATCAATAGCAGGGGTGTCAACCTTATTTTTGTTTGTTGTAGTTAAGTTTTCCCTCGTGGGGTCATTAATGACTTAAATAGAAATAAATGACCCCTCATATTATCAAATACACACAACAGAATCCAATGATGAAAAGTTCAACAATTTTCTAATTTATTTTGAAAGTGGGATTGTGACAAAAAATATTGTCACTGTTACTAAAAAGAAAACCATTTTCATGCTTTGTTATTTTAATAAACACTGAGTTGACATGATTTGTCTTTGCGGGCACTATAAAATAATGTGATGGGCCAGAACTGGCCCTCGGGCCTTGAGTTTGATACGCGTGATCCATAGAATCACTCTGAGCCAGATCTGGTGAATAAAGAGGTTGTGCGATGTTCTCAACCAGGAATTGTTGAGTCACCTCTTGCCACAGGACTTCTTTTTAGAATGATTATGTTTTGGGTTTGAAATACTGCATATTGTGAGGAACGGTTCTCAAATCTTGAATACCTCTATTAATCTGTGGTTTTGCCATCTGTAGGTTCAACATTGCCCAGGCAGTCACCAAATGTTCAGAATGGCCCCGCACCAGAGGAACTTGACCATCGAAGAAGGTACTGCACACACCTTAGATATTGTTTCACGTCCTTTTTGATGTTTTACCGTACCTGCTTTTTGAAATTCATACAGGACCATGGTCTCTCCAAGACAAAGGCTCGAACGTATAAAACTCATTCACTGCCAGCCCAGTTAAAATGGATTTTGACGTCTATAGCCGTCTATGGCAGTGAACGTGTTAAAAACCATCATTCCGAAAATTCAAATGAAACTGATAAAACAGCATGAACAAAATGTATTCCTCTAAAATTCTGTAGGTTTTTCCCTTTATGTTTCAGAGAGTATTTTTATATCTGTTTTGTACGGCCCAGCTACCATAAAAAAGTGAAGTGCTGAAATATGAATGCTCATCTCTTCCGTACACAAGTAATCAGACTCTCCGACCATATGCGACCTATGACACTTGGCCCAATATCGCCCTATTCATTAGTCATCGAATGATGTCATCGTCTCGATAAAAGGTTATAAGACGTCTGGTTTCCCCCAAGCAAGCTTAATCATAAGTAACACTATGACATGTCTCTAATGCATTCTCCAGGTGTGAGTCAATGGTTTGGCTATTTTTTATTTTTTTAGATCAACTGCCAGGAAGATAAAATATGTGTGTCTCGTGATCCTGGCTGCTTTCCATCGCTTCTTTTTGTCACACACACACACACGCGCACACATGAATTTTTGTTGCTGATGTCATCTGCTGTCTACTGATGGACACTTTAATAATCCGCCATAGCGGTTGGGAAAGTTAAGAAAGGTGAAAAAGGAGGAAAACATAGAATGGTGATATTCTGCCTTTGCTTCTCTAAAAGGGAAAAGAAGTTGGAAGCAACAAACATTTTCAGCCACAGACAGCAGACTATATAACCGCATATTGTTCGTATTTATTTTCTGACTCACAAAGAACATCTGTGAAAAATTATAGTCCCAACCATTTCCCCCCCTTTTTTGGCAAAATAGTCTTGCTATTAGTTCATTAAGACAAAGTAGACCACTAGATTAATTGTAGGAGATTTCAAGTCAGTGGTGGGTGGGGGTAAATTCTGCTGTCTATTTTAATGTGTATTTTGAGAATGTGTTGTATAAATCCCTCGTTTATTGCGTTCCAGACCACCCTGGCAATTGACAAAACTTGCTAAGACCAAAGAAAATGTTTGCCTTTATCCCCGGCGGCGGTTGTGTTGAAACAGCCTCGATTAAAATGAATCCTCCATTTTGACTCGAATCCTTCAAAATCGTCTTCTTCTTCCCCGTCGTCCACAAACATATTTTTTAACCACAAATCCAGATCTAATGGTTCCCCTAGTTGCAAGTCGTCAATTGTGTCGTTAATTGACTATGAAATCGAGAATTAGGAAAACAAAGAGAGAAATGCGTAACAGCACTCTCTAGTGGTTAAAACGTGTAATGCGCTCCCATTTTAAATAGATTAATAAAACAATTGAGAGAGGACCGGAATTTGTTTCCATCTTCCCTCTATTATGGATTAAAATTCAAATTTCTAACTAGTGGTGGTAGGCTATATCCAATTACCAAAATAATATTTACTTCAATGGAGACATGCAGTTGAGCAACTGTACTGTTTAATACAAAGTTAATCCTGCACAAAATGCTTGTTTGTATTAAGAATAATTTTGTTTGGAAATTCATTGGACACAATAAGGCTTCAGAAGCGACGGACGGAGAGAACTGAGCAAAAAAAAAACAACAGTATGAGGTTTGCGAGGAAGAAAAAGAAAAGAAAAATGGCAGTTCCGCAACTCCCATCACCCAGCTCCCACCACACATTGCTCTAATCCTCCTTTTCAAGACAGAAAATGCTCATGACATGCTCCAATGGTGACTGAGTGTCTAACGGACATATTTATCTCATGTATGAGCACATTAATGACAGGCTGGAAGTGGAAAGATAAACCACTTGCATAGAATTGTGGGGCGCTACCCTCAGATTAAAAAGACATGAGCTGCAAATAATGGGCTGCGGTATAAATAGCTACACAGTATGTGGGAGTGTGTCGGGGGTGAGCAAGCCTTTTGGTGAAGGAGTGTGTGTGTTGAATGAAAGAGAAGATGAAGACATGATTTAAAAGATATATTGATTTTTCATATGAAACTGTATTTCACTCAACTGCTGGGACATGTTGCTACTAATGGAGCGGTGTCTGTAACACATGTTGATTTTGGCAAATATTCTCAAAAGGCAAGTCACACTTGGACATGAACACAGACACTATTACTCGAACTACAAAGTGTTTGCTCTTGGCTTGGATTGCATTTAGGGTGTTTTGTTAGTAGGACACACACCACATGGAAAGCACGAGAGAGTACACTGACGAGATCTTTGGAGTGAACTGGGTCCATATGGTCCATCTGCAGTCGTATCCATTCGGTTGACTTTTCATGCTTCTCTGAGCCAACCAGGCGAGCCACCTAGTCCAGCTGGCTGACAGATTCTGCCAAGCTTCAGTGTCGTGGAAGATTTAGCACATTTGTTACTTGTTGAAAATTGGTAAACAAGACTTTGACATAAGGCTCGACAATGGAAAACTCCAGGAAAGTATACGACGCATCAAATTAGCATGATCTCTTTTTTAGTTAATGTTAGCAAGACAATATTAAAGTCGTTTAAGTCTAGAACTTTTAAACCTACAACTGTTTTCTGATACTGCTCTATAAATTAGATTCTAATTTATACCACTCAGGGGTCTCAAACTCATTTTTTTCGCGGGCCGCATTGTAGTCATAGCTTCTTTCGGACGGCCATTATGACTGTCAACCTAAATAAATGTACGAGCACCTCAAATTATTGACAGTAAAAGCTACAAAACAAACTGACGAATAATTCGTTTTTAAATTATTATTAAAAGTGAAGACAATTTGCAATTCTAGTAATGACAAACGAATTTGATGCACAATTTGTCTTCGCAGGCCACATAAAATGGTGTGGCGGGCCGTATTTGGCCCCCGGGCCTTGAGTTTGACACCAGTGAATTAGAACTACAATTAAATTTTAATAAATGTAAATAAAGGGCCATTTAACATTTTTAGAACATCGTACAAGTGCCATATTAAATTACAGAACAAATCTCACGTTAGCTTCTAAGTAATAACTGCAAGTGCCTGCCTTTTTTTTTTTTTTTTTTTTTTTTTTTTTTTTTTTTTAGGTGTCTTGTTTCTTGACACTGATGACAAAATAATTTGCATCTGGTTTTCCCGGTTTGCGCAGCAACTGATGCATGTTACCCAACATGGGAAAAACCCCGGGGAATATTTTTTTACAAAGCAAAACTAACTTTGAGCTCATCATTGCTTTGCAGTTCTGTTTCTCGTTCAAGCTTATTAGTTTCACATTTAAGGATTTAGCAAATGTACATTTTGCCTTTACTTACTGTGTTTACATTTTAGGTTCATAGGCATCTTCCCATGGCTTTAATTAATCGTAAATTAATCGTTGCGCCTTTAATGCACTGGGTTCCTAGAATCAATGTCATTCCAAAAAAAAAATTGCAATTTGAGTTGAATTTATAATAATTAATGACAACTTTACGGTATATATACGGTACAATGAACTTTTGCAGGTTCGTTGATCGTCTCAGGGCTTTGTAGTAAACTGCTGCAAAGAGGAAAGAAACATGTATGATAGTTGCATGTATGTATACATAGCAATTCAGCCCTCGCCACCCACGCTCCCTTGGCAACGGTTTCCTCGGCAACTCTTGTCAGGGGGGTGAATAAGACGCCAGTTAAACAGAGCAGAGGGCTTTTCACAGCGTTAAACCCTCTGATGTTTCCCACCAAGTTGGGAAGGGCGATATTTGGTGATTTTTTTAAATTTTCCACATAGACAAAAGTTTCAAGATGCAACCTCTAGGTCAGTCGGGGTGGGGCAAGAAGTTCAAAACAAATAATGATAGAAGATATTGATGATGACAGTCTTTTTTTTTGTATACTTCCAGCTTCATATTCCAGTGGCTTTGAGTCATAAGTGTTTTTTTTTCTTCTTTTTTGGTTCTTTCTGCCAGTCTTAATGAAACTGTGTTCTACTTGTAAATGTTTGGCAGTGGGAGACGCTGCTCTCACTGTTCAAGAATGCGAGTGTAATGTTAGGACTTGGAATAGCTTCCACTGTCACATGGCATCTGCCAAACAGCCAACATGTACAGGAAACCAAAGGTGTCATTGTAATGAACGACAGCCTTTTTTTTTTTTTTTTTTTTTGTACTATGAGTCATTAGCGTCTAAAACGCTGATTTCCTGTTATATTAAGTTAGCATAGTCGGAATCTTCTGTTGAGATTAGAATGTGGTTAAAGCTAACAAATGTCAGCTTTGTTGACCTTTTTATATTAAGTTTGGTAAACGCTGATGTGTTTTGAAAAAGATTGCCAAAAGAGATTTTTGTGAGTACAAAGGAGTCTGGAGCAGGGAGACATCAGAATAGCTGAGGCGGCCTTTTTAATGGGGACAATTCAAGCAATTCCACTTCATCAATGTGTTGAATAAAAATGGGGCATAAAACAAAGCCTACACTTTTTTTTCAAGTTTCTTTTTCTTCATAATACAGTAATCCCTCGTTTATCACGGATAATTGGTTCCAAAAACCACCCGCGATAAGAGAAATCTGCAAAGTACGGTCACCAACGAGAAGTACTGGGCAGGCTAACGAGTTAGCGGAAAGATGCTAATTCGCGATAGTGCTAACACGCGAAAATGGACTTCTAAAAGAATGTAAACGAACATTTGGAGCAATACTACTTTGTCCTAAAGGTTAGGCACATGTATCCTCAATTTAAAAGTTTTATTTTGACTTTTAAATGTTTTTAATTAATTTGGAAAAAAAGTCGGCGATGTAGTGAAGCCGCGATAAACGAAACGCGAAGTAGCGAGGGATCGCTGTATTTTGCAACGTTTCCTTCCCCTCTAGCTATTTTTTGGGGTAACAAAAAAAATCTGTTTTATATTAATAATAACTGCCAATGTACAAAATAGTTTTTAATTATGATCTTGACTGATATTTTTTAAGAGTAGCTAAACATGGATTGCAATAATCCCGCCTCATTTCTGACATGACTTCAAATACGGCTAAGTAAGCAGGATATTTGTTGTACTTTGTTCAAATAAAGTGATTGAAATTAGTTTTGGTTCCCACAGTATTTTGCATCATAAACTCTTAGTTGCTTAACTGTGTTTATTTTGTGTGGGCGTTTGATGGTGGGCATCACAATATGGATTAAGAGTCCATGAAAAGATGAAAACAAAAAAGATCACACAATTCCACGCTGAGAAGTAAAAACATATGTGAGAGATAAATAGACTGATAAATCATGCCTGGTAATTTATGTTATGGAATATGTAAACTGGATTAAAAATGGAATCCTCTCTAAGTGTAAACATAAACAACAGAATTTAACTATCAAGTATATTTTGTGCTGTACATGAATAAAATCAAATATAAAACTTTATTTTGAAAGAGTACAATGTGCCCATTTGAACTAACTAAGATTTTAAGACGTTAATTTGAGGTAACTAGGACAGCATGTGCAGTACTGTAGCGGATCAAACCAAACTTCACCTACTTGGTGGAAACTTGGGTTTAGTTTCCTGACAGAGAAAAACTGTGGAACACAGCTGGCAATTGATAGAACTATTATTAGATTGAAGGCCATGATGGATGGATGGACAAATGGGCGGACGGATGCATGCTTTAAAGGAAAAAGGAAACTGGTCCGTTGCGCTAAAAATGTTAGGGAGTGAGGAAATAATGTATATGACACCATTAGCAAAACAGATGGAAAAAAGGGAACAACTGTGTTAAAATAAAGCAATATTTATGCTCATGGTTTTATTTTTTTCCCCTGTGAGTCAGATTTCAGTGAAATCAGTATGAGTGAACATAATGAGATGACGATTTCCCGCTTTATAAAACACACAGCAGTTTTGAGTGTTTGTTGTCAAGAAGCAAAGTAGCAACATTTAAGAATTATTGGCTTGCATCTGGCTGAAATTATCTCTAAAAAACTTGATGTTCATCAAGCTGTGATGAAACCAGATTAACAGAAAAATTAATTTCCAAGTTTGTCACAATGTTTTGCAGCCAAAATTCCTCTCGAATATTGCACAGGCCTGATTTTCAACTCCAGTAAACTTTTGGTTTAGGTTATGGTTAGTCCAACCTCTTCTGAACTGTTAATCTGTTCGTGTACAAGTCAACTGGTGCAGCGGCAGTTTAGTTCACAAAAATCATTTTTACAGTTTCACCAAATTAGACAGAACCAGTAGAAAGTCTGTTTTTGCCTCAAGCCTGTGTCAAACATGTTGCGGTCACACGCATGCCAAACTGCTGCCTTCTACTGACACCTAGCGGACAATTCGTGAACTTCACACAATAAATATACTCAGATGCAAAGCGACTTACATGGCTTGCATCCTGCTTGTCATGTTCTTATTTAGGCTAATTTAGCATTTTAAACATTTGAAAAAATAAACTGTATTGTTCTTCTACCCAGAAAAATAATCTGTTTTTATTTTATATCTTTTTTTCCTGTTGGTCTGCAAAGGATCGTGTTGAGTCAATAGGAGACTTCAACTTACTGTGTACCAAAATTTTAGATTGCATAACATGGCTGTGATGCCTCGTAGCAAATGTTATATAATAATATTGAGTGTTATGTAATGTCATCATCAGTAGTTGGCTTGTGGGTCAGAAGGGTCAAGAGCTGGCCCGCACTTGTGAGCTTTTTTTTAATCGTTCTGTTTTCAGCAGATATTTTGAAATTTTTTTTTTGTTTTGTAAGTTGTGAAAACGTATGGAAGTTTTTACTATGCATTCTGGTTTGAGTCTATGGATTATTGAATTTGAATTCACGTGTATTGTCTCTTTGATTTTTTTTGTCTTTCCTTCATCCAGGCAGCTCCAGGAGCTGCAGCGACAGAAAGAGGTGGAAAAAGAACGCCAGGAACGCGAATGTCAAGAACGTGAACGTCAGGAACGAGAGCGCCTGGAGCGAGAGATGCAAGAGCGGGAACGTCAGGAACACGAACGTCAAGAACGAGAGCGTCAGGAACGGGAGCTTCGAGAAAGGGAGGCGCAGGCCGAGAGGGAGCGACTAGAGCGTGAACGTCAGGAGCAGCAGGAGCGCGCCGAGCGTGAGCGGATGGAGAGGGAGAAGGTGGAGAGAGAGCGGCAGGAGAAGGAGCAGCAAGAGCAGTTGGACAGAGAGCAGCAAGACTGGGAAAGAGGGAGACGCATCTCTAATGCTGGTGAGTGATGCACCTTGCTTTTAGCTAAGTCTTTACCGTAATGATATTAATATTTTCCCTAATCCTTTTCGATTTGAAGTTCTTTGCATGGCAGCTTTTATGCTTCTGCTCACTCGTAAATCTTCACTAACCCCCAAGTCCAGAACTGCAATCTAGTATATTTTGTATGATAAATCAGTTAATATCTGCTAATTTACAAGTTGCTCAAGATTGATCATATTGTAGGGTTGAGAGATGATGACACTCGCCAGCGACATGGATAAAGTGCCAATATTGGGCTTTTAATGTTTTCTTTGAATATGGTCTTACATAATACAGTCCATAGTTTGTTTTAGTTTCTCACTTGTTATGAAGTCGATGCACAATTTGTCTTCGAGGGCTACATAAAATGATGTGACGAGCCGTATCTGGCCCATGGGCCTTGGGTTTGATATCATGGCTTAGATGACCCTTTTGGTTTTTGCTGTTTCAGGTAGCAAAGTATACCTGTGGTGTGTGGATGTGGTTAATAAAAGTACTATTACAAATTATTGAACTTTTACGTACAGTAATCCCTCGTTTATCGCGGATAATTGGTTCCAAAAACCACCCGCGATAAGTGAAATCCGCGAAGTACGGTCACCAACAAGAAGTACTGGGCAGGCTAATGAGTTAGCGGAAAGATGCTAATTCACGATCGTGCTAACACGCGAAAACGGACCTCTTAAAGGAATATAAACGAACATTTGGAGCAATACTACATTGTCCTAAAGGTTAGACACATGTTTCCTCAATTTAGAAGTTTTATTTTGACTTTTAAATGTTTTTTTTTTTAATTTGGAAAAAAAATCCGCGATGTAGTGAAGCAGCGATAAACGAAACGCGAAGTAGCGAGGGATCACTGTATTACAAATTCTTTGACAAAAATGTTGACACAGTGAGTGGATTACAGTGGAGCTGCAGGAAATACTACAGCGCTGACCCAGTGCCCATAACTGCTGATGAAATTGGTCAGCGTATGATTTGCCATAAGAAGAGAATTTCAATTCACTACTGGGTCAGATAGGATGGCATCTTTTTGGAACGCTTGATTGCAATGTTCACCCTATTAGCATATGCACGCATGGCCACACATGAAGGCTGACACAGTTCAGCGGTGTTACTCACAAGCTAAAAATACATCAGGGAAAATGCTGGTAAGACCCTCGGGGGTGTTTGTGTGTTAGTAGGAATGCTTGCAAAAGCCTTTAGATAAGGGGGTGGAGTGAGGATGCAAAGTTACACTGTTTTTTACAGGTTATAGTCTAATATGGTTTGCTATTTACTACTCGGTTCCTAACTTTATCACGCTTCAGTTTTGATCATGTGTTGTGCACGAAGTAGATGAGGTATTCCATTATCGGCCATTTTCTTTCACCGATTGCTTTAGTCCAGAAAGGTCAGACATCATCATTTACAATGAATTGAATACTTGTTTAGTGCACATTTGTAAATGTGGTTAGAGTATATAAATGAAAATGTGAGGTAAACATACCACCTTTTTATTTGCTTGAAGAGATATTATTGACAAAAGTTGTCGGAAGAGTCAACATTAATTTTCCATTTGTGAAATATGAATTTAGCAACATTTTTATCCGTCTCAGGGGGCGGCCATTTTGTTTCAGAAAACTGGTGAGCTGTTATGAGTTGTAACCTAAGACCTGGCAAATGTGATACCATTTTAAGTCAACAGCAAATTGCAAAATGGCCGACCCTGAGATGGGTAACAGGTAGATCTTGCCTGTTAAATTCATATTTCAGAGCATAACAATTGACGAGTGAAAGACTTTTTGAAGTGAATGTTAATAAGGAAGATATGGGACAATATTTTTATGGCAAAGAGAAAAAGGATCATCTCACTGAATAGGAAAATTGTGTGTGTGGGGGGTGGATGATGAGGAAGTAATGTGTGTGTGGAGTAGAAGTCATCATGACCACTGAATCTAGTCAGCGAGGATAAAACGGTGAATGTAGCTAGGCATGAGATGTCAGAGCATTTAGCTGGGAGAAAGGTGGAATGGAAAAGGGTTGACAGTTTTTGTACTGGAGTAAATTAAGTTTGTTTGTGTCCCTCGCCTTGGCTTGTTTGTCTTTGACTTTGTGCTCTTAAGAAATCTATCAAAGCTTTATTTACTCCGTTTTCTACAACACTATCTCAGCATCTGTCCACTAACAAAGCTGCATCACCTCAGCTAAATGAAATTACATTAAATAACCTGGAATCAAACTGTTGTTTAGCTGTGCCCTTTTTTTTTCTTGCTTCACCTGCTCCATTCTCTTCCCCCCTCCCCCCCACACCCTCCTTCCATCTCTCTCTCCTGACCTGTCGTCCTTCTGTTGTGTGCACGATGGCTGCCTCCTTCCTGCGCCGGTGCCTTCCCTTCTGTTCTGTCTGAATTGTCCATCACCATGTATTATCCGTGCAACTAGCATTCGAAAGCACGCTGTACAGCCCCACCCCTCAGGAGTATAACAGGACATCATCCACACCGACATCTCCATCCACACTGACCTATCCAGCTGCAGGGGCCCTTTTATCCTCTTCCGCAACACCCCCCACACCACCTTTGAGGCACTCAGCCTCCCGTTTTGCCACCTCGCTTGGCTCTGCCTTCCACCCGGTCCTTCCCCACTACGCCACCGTCCCAAGGAGACAGCAGGCGTTTGCCCAAGCACCACCCCCGGCTCCCGCCCCGGTCCCCAACCCTGCCAACGCGCCCAAGTCTGTGGTGTGTTCAGCATACAACTTCACTCCCTTGCCGCCGTCACCCCCGGTCATGATAAGCAGTCCGCCGGGGAAGGCCGCTGGCCCACGACCACTCATCCCCATCGCGGCCCCATCCCCGCTCACCCAGAAGCCTCCTTCACCATCTCCCAATGGCCCGCCTATGTTTCCCGCACCTTCCCCGGTCACCATTTTACCACACAACCAGCCTATGGGCATCGCCTGCCCGACCCCTCCGCTTCCCCCAACCCCGCCACCATTCACCTCTCCAGCAGCAGCCCATTTTTCTTCGTGCGTCTCGTCTCCCCCCTCCTCATCCCATGCTCCTGGTTTGCCCTCTCCCTCCACAGCGCCCTCTGCTGCTGCAGTTGCTTCCGCTGAGCACCTCACTCTCCCTCTGAGCTTGGGCCCAACGGGGCCAGGAGATTCAGACGCAAGCCAAGAAACTCACCAACTGCATTCAGGGTCCTCAGATCAGCCCCAGGGTAAGGCTTCTAGTCCACTTTCTACCGCCTTTCTGTCTTTCACTGCCTTTGACTCACACACTAACAATAATTCATCCTGAGCTCTGACGTTTCACCATTCTTTCTGGAAAATGATCGTATGTGACTATTATCTTGTTCCGAAGTGACTTTTTCTATACCGGACCTCTATGTAGAGCCATCGCTGCTGTCTTTCTTCTTTGTCAGTCTTCCCAAGAGCTCTTTGTGTGTCTGTGTCTGCTTAAAAGTAAAGCTCCAGCTTGTCGAAAGTTCACAGAAAGTGCAACGTGTCTGGTCTTTGAGCATCATAACTGTCATCGTTGCAAAATACAAATCACTTCTGCCTTTTTTTTGTTCTTTTTTTTTTGTTCTCGACATCTGTTCGGTCAATATACTTCCCTGTACAGTTTGTCCTCCTACAACTTATAGCTTATGTAATTATATAACATTTTACAAAAAAAATTAAAAGTTTGTCTGGCTTTTGTTTATGACGAAAGATGAGATGAGATTGGACATTTTATGTGTTGATGAAATATTGATCTTACTCTACATATCGAACAGTACTGCCTGCATTACGACATAGGGCAACTAACATTTGGAATTGACACACTAACATGGCATGTAGAATAAACTTTTCAATTTTCTCTTGCATGACACCCTTAAAGGACTAAATGAAGTTTTTTTGCATACAAACAGTGCTTAAAACGTATCGTTCAATGTAAACTAAAGGTCAACAGTTTGTTCCTTAAGCTCTCCTCTTTGTTTCTCCTCCCCCATCTTACCCACGAACAGACATTGTGCAGCCTGTGGGGTTGACCACACCAACCCCTCCCCCACCTCCACCCTTGCCACCCGGCTCTACTGTGACATCTGTGGCGGCCACCCCGGCCGCTACCCCAACCACACCGTCCGGACACCCACCCCCACCGCCGCCTCCTCCTCTGCCTCCTACATTGACCCCGGCTGTGACCCCTTCTTCCCCGCCCGGACCTCCTCCTCCTCCTCTCGGGGGCTTGACACCACCCCCGGCACCTCCTCTTCCCCCTGGCCTCTTCTCTCCTGCGGAAGAACGCCCTGTCTCAGGCCTGGCTGCCGCCCTCGCAGGAGCTAAACTTCGCAAAGTGTCAAGGGTGAGCACTAGTTCACAACAATTACCGTATTTTCCGCACCTTCAATGAATGGCCCATTTTAAATCTTTGTCCATAAATAAGGCGCACCGGATTATAAGGCGCACCTTCGATGAATGGCCCATTTTAAAGCTTTGTCCATATATAATATATACATTTGGCCAACGGGCCGGACTTTGGACACACCTGCTGTACTGGCTCAATATTGGTCCATATATAAGGCGCACCTGATTATAAGGCGCACTGTCATCTTTTGAGAAAATTTGAGGTTTTTAGATGCGCCTTATAGTGCGGAAAATACGGTAGTATGTATTTATTCATGTATTGTGTAGGCCATAAGTGTCAAACTCAAGGCTGTTATTGTATGTATTTTGTTTCTAGAGTGATGATGCAGGGGCAGCTCTGGCAGCAGCCTTGTTGGGGACTGCGGGGGCCAAATCGGAGTCCAGAGGCAATGGCCCTCTACCTGGAGGAGGTGGGCTCATGGAGGAGATGAGCGCCTTATTGGCTAGAAGGTACTAGAAGAATTGTTTTTATAATTCCAAATTTGTTTTATGCTTTGGGTCAATTGTGCGTTCGTGGCATTGTATTGGAAATAACAAATGAAAGAAACCATCTTGTCTTTTATAGAAGAAGAATTGCTGAGAAGGGGTCTTCACCTGAACCTGACCAGAAATCGGTAAGTCTAATCATATCTTTTTCCAATTGTATGCTATGACTTTGTGTGGATCATCCGACTCTCTTGTCTGTCCATCAGGAGGAGAATGAAATAACAACGACCCCTAAAGTGTCAGCATGTAGCACGCCAGGTAAGAGTCCAACAGGCTCTCTCTCTCTCTCTCTCAAATAATATGTTAATCGATTCTGTTTTTTTTTCATGCAGACATGCCCAGAAAGCCATGGGAAAGAACAAACAATACTATGAATGGTAGCAAGTCACCAGTTATTGGAAGGTATTGTATCCCTCCCAGCATTCACTTGATTCTAATAGCTTTTTCTTTTAAGCGTTTTTTTTTTATTTCATTTATACTCAAGCAAATATGAGTCTTTTTCTGTTTAAGTAGATATGGTCTAAAAAAATGCTTCAGAACCAGAATAAATAAGTCCCTTTTAGTCCAATGGCATGATGGGGTTTCCCGGTGCTTGTTTGTGCTTCACTAAAGCTTATGTTGGCTTAATGCGCTCATGTCATGAGATGACACAATGAGGCCAATTATCTGATGTTAATTTTTTTTTTTTTTTTTTTGAATTTTTGTTTTTTGACACCACCCCTTGCAGTATGCAAAAGCAGATAGGACAGGATTTTTTTATTTTTACTACATAATGCTGCTCCAGACATGGTTGCGGACACACAGGTAGATACTAAGGTGTTCTTTGTTAAGCCAGTGTCTCTGCTGCTCACACAGACGAGATTCTCCGTGGAGAAATCCCATGGCAGCAGACTCCGCCAACAGGTAGACTGAGGACCTGTGAGCGTTTGACAACCTTTTTTTTTTTTTCTTAAAAGTCCTTCCCCTGTTTTGTCATGGAATTGGTATTAATGGAAAACAGTTAATCCTTTCATACAAGCATTTGGAATGAATTCAGATTTATTTGTGGTTACATGACCAAACTACAGTGCAGCTCTGCTCATCAGTTGTTTGAAAAATGACATCGTGTGCATTTTCTAATCCACTGCCAGTGTGATATAGATTTTCTTTGCATGCTGCTCTGCTTGCTTCCCTCTCAAATGAAAACAGGGAAATCCATATGTGCGTCACATACTTCTGCACACCCTTCCCTCTAAATATAGAGGAACGCCCAGTGCCATGTAGACTGCACAGTAATTATCATTGTACGGCCCAGCAGGCATTCAGAGATAAGGGCTCGTCATTATGTATTAGTGTACGCCTGTGTGCATGTACAATTTGTGTTTGTAAGTATCAACTTCAACATTGGAACCATTTTTTTTTTAATTTTGATTTGAAAAGGATTTAATATTTACAAGTGATGATGCTGTGGCAATGTTGTAAATTCTAGCCAATCAAAATGCATGGAAGCTTCCACAAGGGTGAAAAAATCAATTTTTGGAAGCAAGACATGTGCCTCCAATCGATAGAAATACACATACTATTTTGTTTTACAATAATACTTAATCATATATATTATTTCATATGTACCTGTGAATGAAATAGTGACGCTTGCAGTAAAAAAAATACGTGAGCACCTTTCAATATATAGAACCCCCATTTTTTTGTGTTGTTTTTCCCACATCCACTTTTTGTAGGACACCATCATTTTATGGATTGAAAAGGAATACGAAACTTTTTTTTTTTTTTTTTTTGCAATGGAGTTCTGGTCAAATTCGGAAGCATCACCCAGCGTACAATGGCCCCTTATTAATTATTCATTATTTATTTTTCATTTTTAATTATTTTTTGAATTTTTTTATTGGTTATTTATTATTATGGTATCACAGATGGATACTATGTGAATTATTTCGGGAGACTATTTTGATAGGAATGTTTAGACGAGACAACAATTTGTTTTTATTTTCCTGCCAAGGTCTGTTGAAATAGTGTCACATCAGATGCACTAATTTAATAGCCTAATTTAATGTGATATTTATTATACCAAGTACACACTGCTAATTTGATTTGCATACAAATACTGTGCTGATTTCTGACCTCCTTGTTTCTATCCTAGTTGAGCTCTCTGTTTAGTTTAACTCTACCATACTTCTCTTTCAGACCTAAATCCACTCCAACACCTACCGCATCCTTAAGTGCCAACGGAGTGCCAACAGAAGCTGTTGACTATGACAGATTGAAACAGGTTAGCGAACTGAAGGTTAATGACAATTCAGGAATATCCCAAAAGTGTTTGACATTGATCACACTTGGAGTTTATGGAAATGCAAATGGCTTCTGTTTTATCCCTGTAGGACATTATGGATGAGATGAGGAAAGAGCTGTCGAAGCTAAAAGAAGAACTCATTGATGGTAAATTGTGCTTTTACTGTTTTTGTCTTTTACGCTGAACTTTAATAGCGAAATAAAGTGTTGCAATTTTATTTTATATCAGGAGGGCAGGAGAATTATTTTTTTTTTTTTTTAAGGCAAAGCACTCATTTTTATATTGTTCTTCGTGTCTCCAGCAATCAGGGAGGAACTGGGCAGGTCCAGTACAGCATAGATGATCCTTATTCCCACTTCTACAAATCCAATTCTACATAAACCCAATTTGGGTCACTCTAAGACTACAGTAGACAGTACGACCGCCCAGAACAAGATATCCACCTAGTAGCGGCGATGACAATGAAGAAAGCAACCACGAATACCTGAGAGAGTACCTGAGGCAGAGCATCATCATCCTGAGTGATGTTTAACTCTCATAGATGGAACTCCTCCTTCTCCTCACACTTTCCTCAACCCTCCCGCTGAGGGCATCGCACCCTGGAGGACTCAGCAGTCAGAAAGAAAAGCGCATGTCTTTATGCAAAAAAAAAAAAAAAAAGTGTCGATTTTTATCCTTAAATGAGGAAATGTACGGAAAAAAAAAAGAACTTTTCAAAGATACTGTAAAGTTCATTTGGTGCGGAAGTGAATCAGAAATCATTCTGGTGATTTTTCTATCAAAAGGCATGTTTTATGACGAAACAGGAAAAAAAGTAGGGATGGAAAATCTCCCTCCCACCCCTTTTCCCATAATGCCATAGCAGTAGCGTGCGTGCGAGTAAATGAACAAGTGCGAATGAATGCGAATGGGGGCGATCCGCCACTGCTGGACACCGTCAAGCTCGTCTTCCTCAAATGGCTATTTTAACCTAAATATGTACAAAAGAGAAGAAATTATTTAGAAAAACATGTATCTGTTTTGAGCCTATTGATCAAAGGCCATATCAAGTAGCTTCATGATCATCATAGTCAGGTTACATCTTTTCTTTCTGTTGCTTGGTGAGGGAAGCTGCATGTCAGATAGCAGCCGTGATAGCTATCTAGCTAGCAAAAAGTGCTATTTTGCTAACATCCATCATGCTAGTCAAGCATGGACACTGTAGATGGACTTTGTGTCCCTCCTCTCTGTTTTGTTTAATATTTTTTTTTCCTTTATAAAGGGTAAAAAAAAATCTGCCAAGAAAATTCATTCACTCCCGCAAGTTAATTACAAGCAATAAGTGTAGCATCTATTGTAAAGCCCCTTGAATTATGTTTCTGTATGGCCTATCAGAGCTCGCTTTGGGAAGGAAATTACTGTGTGGTTTGTTTGCTAACTGAAAAGCATGATTTCATGGATCTCTCTGTAACATCCTGTCATATTGTATCCTTTGTGTCATAATGATCTGTTATTTTTAATTTTTTCCACAAAACTAGAGTGCATAATCTTGTGTGGGGTGTCTTCAAAGATGTCAATGTGCCATTCAGTCTTTTCACCTGTGCTTGCATTATTTTATTTGCCTTAAAGTAAAAAAAAAAAAAAAATCAGACTTCATTTTTATTTTCACTACAAGCTTATATTTGAGGAATTAATGGGAGATCCAAAGCCATGGTCCAAAATAGTTTATGAAAATGTTTATACTAATTTTAGTCAACAAGCATTCAATTTAATTCTTACAAGTCTGTGAAAAATAATTTAGAGTAGATGTTCAACAAATTACACAACACGGTTGCAAAATTTCCCAAGAAATTATTAGGCGATGCAATATACATTACGTACAGCTAAAATATAAATTTGTCACACAATGGGGAAAGATAATCTGAGTTTTTATTTGTTCAATTGGTATCTTTTAGCTGTACGTGACAAAAGACTGGGCAATGTGGTGTTAATGGATATTTATATACTTTTTTTTTTTACATCCAAAATAACAGTTTATATCCAATGTCCGAAATTTTACTTGAGAAAATATTTCCTCAAAAATGTCTGATAACATCAATGTTATCATTTTAATTTGTTTTTTAACATTTGTGTCATTATTTTAGTTTGACTCTATATTTGGTCTTGGAATAATTTGGTCTTAATTTGGATATTGAAACATGCAACAATTTGTTTGAGGGTTTGTAGTGGAACATTTAAAATCAATCAGCATCACAGAAATGATCTTTTTATCCACCCTATCCTTCCAAAACATGCAAGTGTGAATTCTATTTGAATACATCATCCTCAGTTTCATTATAAACATACAACCAAGATTCTAATGCACTTTAGTACGAAGCAAGACACACTCAAACACAACTGCAGTGTGGCTATATTTCACCAAAGGACTCAACAATCAATCAATTAAGTCACCTTGCTTATTTTTCAATCATCCTCGTCAGGAGAATTTTAATAACAGAATCATATCTTAAATGCATTGTAAAAATCCACTTTTTGGACTAGTTAAATCATACAATCTTTCTGTTGAATCCATGTGGTTTGTGCCTTGTTCCGAAGTTGCATTTAATAGATGACTAGTAATAATATTTGTCCATTAAATACATATGTTGTGTATTTCTATAGTGTATATTTTCCATTGAGGAGAGAGTTTAATGACCTTGGTACTGTTCCTCACGAGGAAACATCTGTGCAACAAGATCTGCTTAGTTGTTTCCACTAAGTTGAGGCTTTTTATTTTTATTTCTTACCGCTATGAAGTACAATCAAATGTCGGCCTATGAGGATTAAGGGGAGATCTTAATATTTTGTTGCCAGTCAAATGTGTTAAAAAAAAATTGCTTTTTTTGCCTAATTTGGAATAGGGATTAGGAATGCCTCTGTCCATACGGTTTTGTCAGTTTGATCATGCAAACACTTGTTTGGTTATAATGTGAGGGAAAGAAATTGTAGAGTTTGAAAGAACTTTTGAAAGCTTGAAGCCACAGCATGTTTCAAAAGTTGTGTTTCCAGACTTTTTCTTTTAACATCCACATTGTGTACTATACTGTGTTCATGTTAATTAGTCTTTTCTTACATGCTAACATTTTGTTTTGTTTGAGCAAGTTAAATAAAATTGCAATACAAGACATGAAAGTCATTTTTTGTCCATTTGTCATTATTATACATAATTATTACCATTTATTTTAATCTGTGGTTCTGTGTGTAGTTTGTTTCCCCCCTTTTTTTTTTGTTTTCCTGCTATTTTGCAACCAAATGATTGGCCAACACTAGCTCTTCTACATTTGTAGTCTTACAAAACTTGAAGAATTTCATTTTGAATTGCTTCCCCGGTGCAAGTACATCTGAGCCACAGCGTCCTACATTCAACCTCAGCGAAGAACAGGAAGAGGAAGAGCATATAACACCCAAAATTGCACAAAGTGTGAAATTTCTACAGGCTTTTTTAATGTCCTTGACACTACTCAGACATATTTGTTTTAATTTTATCATAAAATCAAGATGATGTTGACAGTGTTATTATAACTGGTGGAGGATTCTAGCAACACAATAAAAATGATTGACAAAATGACTCATTTAAAAACACTCGGACACAACTTGTTAATCATTTGTGAATGGTAAAATTGTGGGATTAAAAGGTTAAAGTTCATTTTATTGCCATCTGTAATGCATGCCTTCGGCAGTATTGAAAGTCAGTGCAAGTATGAAAGGAAGCTTCCTGCAGTTTATTGGTTGTTGAAGGCATGACACACCCAAAGTCTGGCTCTGCGTTTGCAGCTCGGTTGAGGTTTTGTTTGACTTGCAGCGATGTTAGGCTAAACTTTAAAACAGGAAAACACCATAATCTGTTATTGGATTGGATAACTAAAAAAAAAAAAAAAAAAAACTAAAATCATTCATGCATGCAAAACAAAATGTACATACTATGGCAGTGTACATTTTACTGTGTTGTCAATTATAGACATAATATGAAACAGAAAATAAGACAAGTTTATCTTTACAGTTTACACACGCCATAAAAATAACGGTACAGTCTCTCTTCAGTGCAGTGTTTTTTTTTTACGTGTGCACGCGCGTCCCAACGCAAATTCGTGACAACCAATGAGATAACGCAAAGCTGTTTGAAATGAAGGGGAGCTAGCCAATCAGACGCCTTCGCGCCTTCCTGGTCACCAGTGGCTGTTGTCAAGAGGGAGGGAGATGCAAGCCTACGTCAGACGTTAGAGGACTTGCAATTTCTAAATATTAAGATTGATTTGTTAAGTCGTAACTTTGTTGGGGGGGAGTTTTTAACTAGTTTTTGCCTTGTTTGGATTTATCGCTGCAAGTGGTAAGTGCAACTATCCTTCACTTACGTTTGTGATGCTTAAAATGAAATCGCTTCCTCTTCAGATTGGCTTTAGCTACAGCTAGCTATGAGCTGAGGTTATCTGAGGTTTTGTTACTCCGACTAGATTCTCGACTTAGTTTCACTGGGGGGGTTTATGAAGCTGTGCATGAAACCTAGTTTAACTTAATATTGCCCTCCGAGACATACATCATTATCATCATCTATTTGATTCATCGCGCCGTTCTGTTCTGTTCGTCATCATCATCATCATCATCATCATTGCGTTGTTCCAACTTTATAACGTCACACTAAACACTATCAATTCACGATAAAACGCTTTAATTTGGAAAGCTACCGCGTGTTGTGACCGACTTGGTATTTGTTTTGTTTCTGCTCCACGCGTTGTAAGGTCTTTTGCGGGCAACGTTTTCTTTTTTTTTTTTTTCCACGGCAAGAATGGGTGGGTTCTCGCACTGTGTGCGTGTGTGCGTCAACTATCATGATTATTGCTCAAATCTAAATTCCCATGTGACATATGCCATAAATAATAACAGCATATTTTTTGTCAACAAACTTCAACAATAGATAAGCAAACTATTATCCTTGATTTCAGAGTTCACAAATATACATCCATCTGTTGTACATTTAAAATGTGATAAGATGATTAAATATTTTAATGGTTTCACAGTCATGCACAGGTGTCAAACTCAAGGCCCGTGGGCCAGATACAGCCCACCACATCATTTTATCTGGCCCGCAAAAGTATATCTCCAATCTGATCCACATGCTGCATTTCAAAGGGGCTACCAGTTCGAGTTTTGTGTTTTCAGCAGAGGGGATGTGACTGTTTAAAGCTTCATCCCACACTACCCAACCCCACCCACTCAACACACACACACACACCCTGGCCTCTGAGCCATCTGATGGGAAACTGCATTCCAAATTAACCAGTGGCATCCCATATGGACCAGGACACGAGCCAGTAGTACGGTCCCAGGAACTAACTTAGGGTGTGTCCTGTCATTCTCTGAATTCAAAGTTTGTTTTCCCCTGCCTGAGTCTAATAATCCTGCTCAGCCAACCCGCCAGTGAGTATTTGTATTAAATCAGCTTTATTTTTGTTGGTCAAAGTTTTAAAAAGTACTGCTGTTATTTATTTGCGTTAATTATTTGGTTTAATTTTATTCAAGACCTCAGTGTGTATTACCTTTACACAGTTTACTAATAAATATTAAATGTCAAGCACATTATTTGACCATGAAACCATTCCCATTGTAATAGAAGTAATATTACTTTATATTGTCATTTTCTGTTCCAAGTTAAAGTATTTTTTCTTCACACTGCTATAAAGGACAGTGACAGTCAAAGTGTTGTTTACTAGAAATGGCTGGATGGTCCTTCCACCAATGACGCATGGCTCTGGTTAAATGTAGCAGGGACAGACATGTCAGCAGTTCTGCATTAGAGTTGGTTTTCAATACACTGAGCCTCCCTGGTCACTAATGATGCTGACATATATATACCAAAGTGGTTGAAAGTTGTTTGAAATACTGCTTATATCCTCATTTTTAACATTGCCCTCCCTTTTCCATCCTTTGTCTTTTTTTTTTTTAATTTCTTCTTGCTGTAGAAGACAATGCCGAGTCTGAAGTACCAAAAAGGGGACATGGTGATGGGCCGCTGGCCTGGTAGCAGCCTGTACTATGAAGTTAAGGTATTAGGTTTTGACCTTGAAAGTCATCTGTACACAGTCATCTACAAGGATGGGACTGAGCTTGAGCTGAAGGAGCAGGACATCAGGGTAAGACCAGAACTTTAGTAGATTTAAAACATTTACACACCCCTGTCCCAATACTATCATGATAACAAAAATAATTACAAAAGTTTTCCACCATTTATTTGACCCTATATCATGTGCAAGTAAAAAAAATAAATAAATCTGCATTTCTTTTCAATGTTGAAATAATTACTATTGTTTCCAGAATCCTTATCGTCTCCAGCAACGGCCCCGCTCTCGTTCCCGATCACCTGGCCGCCGTCGCAGCCGCTCCCGGTCTCCGGCGAGGACGACACGGCGCTCTTCCTCCCGTACGGCGGCAGCGGACGCTACTGTGGCAGTAACGGAGAGCACGCCACCGTCAAGCCGGGATTCAAAGTTGAAGGAAATGGTTGAAATTCGACTCAGTCCTCTGGTAAGAGGCCAAGCCGCTTTATTCCTTTCTAGAAAAAAAATTCCTTAAAATTATCCTAAAGGTGTATTCAGTCTTTAGCCAGTTACACAGATTTTTCTGTGATTCTGATTTCTGACCACACCACTGTCACGCTTCCATTTGTCTTTTTTTTTTTTGTCCCTCCAATCCTCTCTCTCCATTGTTTAACAGCAGCAACCCACAATGGCGGCTGAGAGCAATAGCAACAATAAGCATGAACACAAAGAGAAAAGTAACACTGCAAACAAAGTCAATGAGGTGAGTTTAATGTAATCACAAAAGGAGTGTTTTTGACAGTTTAATGATCCTCGTGTTGTATTCCCTTAAATTTAGTTGCTGTTCTCCACGTTGGCCTATCCCTGTTGTAGATAGACTTACACCCAAAATGACTGAATTATTAAACTACTGCAATTAAATTGCTATTTAGATGGAAATAAATTACACTGAAATTTCTTTATTGTACTTTATGGTCAAAAATGTCTTACCAATGAGGGTAATAATAATACATTTTATTTATAAGGGGCCTTTCAAGTCACATAGACAATTATCATCACAAGCCCTGATGTTCTAGGGAGTGCTCCTTTTCTGCATGTGAATGGGCTTTGAGTTAAGGCAGAGCTAATGGAATGTCATGATGCATGCACGTTCGGGGGGGCCATGTCGAGTTAGGCTCCCCTCACAAGATCCATTCAGCCGGTCACAAGGCATACCGCTATGTGCTCTTGATTTACTTTCTGTTGTCATAATGTGGAAAAAAAGTTGAGTGCACAGGTGAGGATGGCACATTAAGTTTTGTAAATTAATTTAAAATGCTGTACTGCAATAGCAGCTCTGTTTTGTACAGTACAAGTGCTTAGTATTACTGATCAAATTAATCCTGGCTTTTTATCATCCTAAGGCTGAAGCAAAGACGGAGCCAGAAACTGAGAAGAACCTGAATCGTTACAACCTGCGTCGCAGGAAGAATGATCGCGAGACTAAACCACAACAGCTGCTGGAAAATACCAAAGTGGCTACAGCTCCTGCAGCAACGGTCTCTAGACTTTCCACCCAACTTGACTTTGGGGGCAAGATTGGTAGGTTCTTGGATGCACTGAGGAATCTTTACTTTTTTTTTTATATATACTAATCTCCAGGTAAATTTGAAGTCAGTGTTTTGTGTCGCAAAACACAGAGAATAAAGAGGGCCCTCTCTTGACCTTTCATCTGCTATCTGCTAGTTTTGAAAAGTTACACAGCCCCTTTCATCTCGTTTAGTTATAGTTAATTGTTTTCAAGTAATTATTATTTTTTTTAATCTATTTTAATTTAAGATACATTTTCATCATGCAGTACAATTTATTACCGCTAGAGAGCGCCAACTCTCATGTGGTTATATTAAACTGTATAATGTTACTGTGGTTTCTAACTTTTTTTACACACACCATTGAAGACACTAAATGCAGATTTTTGATCTACATAGTATATTGAAATCCTAATCCAAACATTGTTGATTTAAAATGTTCTACTTATTTCAGCAAAACATGTCAAGCCACGTGTTTAACATCATGACTTTGTATTGAGAGTGTAGACATTAAACAATACACATCTTTGTTGTATGCTCAATTCAATATAAATTGAAAATAATTTGTAAGTCATTGTATGGTATTCACAATTGGTGATGTTTTTAAAAAAAAATTGTCATTGCTTTTCTCATTTTGCAGGGGCATACTTCTGGTTGCTCTTCTTGCCGTCCTGGGTTCTTTTTGTGATTCTCCAAGTCAACTTGGAGGATCCCAGCTTGGTCAACTTCCCACCCCCTGTACCACCTCTTGAGACTTTTTGGGATGCTCAGGCTCTGGGCTTTGTTGTCCTGTGGATCTTATTTCAGGTCCTCCTTTATATCCTGCCTGTGGGAAAGGTTAGTAAACAGCTATTACAAATACAAATTAGAAAAACAAAATAGGTGCATTAAACCAAATTATTTCCCGCTCAAAACACATTCTCATAAAAGTCATACTGAGCTCACAGAAAAAGAATAAGTTGCTTTTACATCACTAAAGTCATAAACTTTTCTAGTAAACACTATTTTGGGTAGATTAATTCTGTAGCCAAATGACGTGAAGCTGTGTTGCCTTATGTGCGTTAAATGATTGACCTTTTTTTTTTTTCTTTCTCTGCAGCTAAGCGAAGGGATGCCACTGAGATCTGGTGAGAGGCTCAAGTACAGAACCAACGGTAAGCTTCTGGGTGGTCTTGATGTAATATTGGACACTTACTCATGTGTCCTTTTCTGTTCCCCCATCAGGTTTCTTTGCCATTGCGATGAGTGCTGCAGTTGTTGCAGCAGCCGTCCATCAGGGAATCGACCTCACCTACATCCACAGCCACTTCTTGCAAATTGCTGTAGCGACATTCCTCATCTCCGTCCTGCTGAGCGTCTACTTGTATATCCGCTCCCGTTACGCTCCGCCAGACCAACATGCACTTGGGGGAAGCTCCGGTAAGGCCAAGATGAAGAAAAGCAGACACGTCCTGTCTATCTGCCTTATTAATTCATTTTCTTCATCCATTACCAGGCAATGTGATTTATGACTTCTTCAAGGGACATGAGCTCAATCCCCGCATTAAAAATTTTGATTTGAAATTCTTCTGTGAGATGCGTCCAGGACTGATCGGCTGGGTGAGTGGACATGGAATTTTTTATTACATTTGGAGCATTGCAACAATTAAATTGCCATTTTTTGCAGATTTAATTTAGCGGATGTCCTACTGACCGAGCATTTGCTTTTTAGTGCTTGATCAACTTTGCATTCGCGCTGACAGAGATGCAACAACAAGGTTTGGCCACTCCATCCTATGCTATGATTTTGGTGAATGCCTTCCAGCTGATCTATGTAGTGGATGGTCTCTGGAATGAGGTACACAAAAGAAAGATTTTCAATTTTTGATTCTTTCTAGAAACTGAAATGGCTGATCATAACATAAGTTGAATGTAATGTGTCAAACACACATTTCAGGAGGCCATCTTGACCACCATGGATTTGATGCATGACGGATTTGGCTTCATGCTGGCCTTTGGAGATCTGGTGTGGGTGCCTTTCACTTATACCCTGCAGGCCTATTATCTGGTCAGTCACCCAAATGAACTGAGCCTCCCAGCCGTCGCTGCCATCGTCTTGCTCAAACGTGAGAAGAAAGCTCAACTCGTCAGTTTCATAAGTTTAGTATTGCAGGAATCAGCCTAATAATTAAACTTTCTCCATTGCATTTCTCTCTTTCAGTTATTGGCTTCTACATCTTCAGAAAATCCAACTCTGAGAAAAATGCTTTCAGGAGAAACCCAACAGACCCCCAACTGTCATGTGAGTGTTGAAGGTTTTTGTCGGAATGTTAAGTGGGCTATGCTAGTCTTGGGAAATTAGCATAATTTTTATGATTACTTTAAATAATAATAAAGGTGCAACGTTGTCAGACATACCTTTTCTCTGGAAAACTATTTCTGTGACTGTCATGTGTCACTATATTATACTGCCCCCTGGTGGCCAGGTCCCACACACCAAAAGGAGCCATACAGTTACATTGAATGAATTATGACTCACAAACTGTTAAATTGTTTACACACGATTCCATTTTTATCCCTTTGTGCTATTTAAAAAAAAAAAAAAACAGACCTGAGGACCATTCCCACAGCGACAGGAAAAAGTCTTCTGGTGTCTGGTTGGTGGGGGGTCGTCCGTCACCCCAACTACTTAGGGGACCTCATAATGGCTCTGGCCTGGTCAATACCTTGCGGTAAGATATTTTTCACAGATATATGTATTAGTTTTTTTTCTGGTCAAACATACACCCAAAATAACGTGCAATTTTGTAGGCTTTCGTCACCTGTTGCCGTGGTACTACATGATCTACTTCATCATCCTGCTGGTGCACCGAGACTCTCGGGACATGAGCGATTGCAGGAGGAAGTACGGCTCGGCCTGGGACGAATACTGCCGAACGGTCCGCTATCGGATCATCCCACGTGTCTACTGAGGGGAGTGGTGATGGACACTTTTTGAGCCGGTATTACTGCCACAGAATTTCTCACACACCAATCATTTCTATCATGATTTGCATTGTCATTCAAAAAAATGAATTTAAAGAAGCGGTATCATGCTATTCTAAGCATTCCACAGATAATTATAGGCGTGTATGTATATTATTATATATTACCTTTTGCATAACGGTGATCAAATTTTTTAATTAATAGGAATTATTTTGATGGCTATTCATCTAACCTGGAAGGAAAAAAAAAAAAAAACCGCCTTCGCAGTTCTCACTTTGGTAGGCTGACTTGAGGTGTGTTCAATGACTGCTCTCAAAGTAGGACATCTAAAAATGACATTTAAAAAAATCATTTATTGCACCAAACAACAATAAGTAGGACGTGAGCATTCTGCAGATGGTACGTGTAAACATTTAATAATTTATTTGATGCATCAAAATTGGAACAGCCGCTTGGCTACTCAAGTTGAAGGGACAGCTGCCCTGAGGAAGTCGCCCTGTTTGGTCTGCAAGGGTGGTACGGGAGTAGCTCCTCACTTTGTGATGTCACAATGTGATGACCCAGTCGTTTTCTTGGATCGACTGGGGCTGGTGCTTAGAGAGTGAGCAGAAATGCCCCAAGATCACTTTAGGTGTTTTGGGTGAGGAATTAGTATATTAACATGTATAAATGGTCAAAAAAAAGATTTAGCATGATATGGCTCCTTTAAACATCTTGATTGGGGATCTTTTGCGCGTCAGTATATTTTAACAAAATTTTTACCAAAAAAAATCAATATGGGCTTATGTCATCATGAAGTATTTGCAAGCAGAATTGGGAGGAAAATGTAATATTATGCAATGCAAAAAACAATGTCTGCAAAGAAAGTCTTGGTAGGATGTATATATTTTTGTATATACACATTTGTTTTTATACTTTTGGTAACACAAAACCACTTGTTTTGTTTTTAGCTCCAATTAGGATTTGACTTTTAATGATTGTATTGTCCTTCCTTGTGATGGACGGGATCTAAATAAGGTGTACAACTTCTATTTTCCTCAGGACCCACAAGTATTTTTCCATGAATTTGTATTACAGAGGTTTACCTGTACAGTCTCAAGTTTTGTATAGATGCCTAGTATTTGACTTAAGAGTTTTTTTTTAATTCCTTGCATAATGGATTTGATAGGATTTTGAAACTCAAGGTGACTTGCCCAATGTGTTGGATAGGCCAAGCTTTAATGCCATGTCATTAATGACACATTTATACTGTGATAACATACAGACATGAATTATATCATCATTATCTGCAAGCTCAGTATTTGCGTGATCAAAAAAAGAAGTAGCAATGTTTGAATTGAAAGAATTGTAAATATTTTTGCTTTATTCATGGGAGAACAAAACATGATAGGAATTTTTCTTTATAGATATTTAATGTTGCTTTTTTTGTATTGTAATTTGGGCCATTGTAGTATTATTTACAAACAAATCTGCCATATTTCATCTTAATAACACAAAAGTACCTCCGCAAAATGACTGATTTAAGTGTATCTGTATACACGTTGCAGCCCAAATAAAGATTTTATTTTCATTTCCTCTTAGTTTTTTTTTTTAAACATCCATTGACGCACTTAAGCTTGCATTTGGTCTTCAAATGGTGACTTCTGACTTAAGTTCAGCAAAATAATTCCCTTGCTGAATTTCCCAATTACCAAAGCAGTTACCAAATTGGACTTTAATATTTTTTTTATTGTCATACATGAAATAAGTTGCATTGACATGACAGGAAAAAAAAAAAAAAAATTCACAATTGAATTCAGAGACACTCGGACAGATGTTGACAGACATAAATGGACATTTCTGGGCGATCACTGGGAGACAATTCCGTCATTTTTATTTTATTTCCGTGCAGAAAATGGCCGCCGGTTCTTCTGAACGTGAAGCTGAAAATACATTAAGTTTGGAGGTCAAATTGATCCTTTGGATATTAAACAGGTCTCTTCAGTTTGCAGAATGTGTGGGGGTTTGGAACACACTGACTTAAAGCTCTGATCTAAACAAATATTGCAACCGTTTGGGTTTCATATTGGGATATAAACAATAATAATCCACATTATTATATACAGAATGCATAAATAACCGACATTATATATCCAAACCTATAATAAGCACATGATGTATGATGCACTTTACCTTTGCTCCCTCCAGGATGTGTGGCTCTTTCTGCAGTGCGTTGTTCAGTCCCTCCTCGGTGCTGAATCCCACCCAACAGAATCCTCTGTGGAACCCTGTGTCTTTATCCTGTTACAAAATAGGTCGTGTAGGAAATTTAAAAAAAAAAATAGACCTGAGATGTCCTACAGGTGACTCGTCTATGGGGCTACTTACAAATAGAAGTAGACACCTTTTAACTTGTCCAAACTGGCCAAAGTACTCCTTCATCTCCTCTGAAACACAAGTCAATACATGTTAGCTAGAAGTAGAGGTGACAAAAGGTGATAAACGCATTAAACGTTCAGTGAACGGACACACACTTACAACTACCACATAACATAAATCATATATTTAAATTTAAAATAAAACAACTCACTGCTAGCAACCGTCCATGGAACTTTGGATACAAAAAGCTCTAACACTTTTTTAGCCGGCGCCGCCATGTTTTCACCTGAATCGACAGTTTGACCTAGGAAGTAATGTGCAACTTCCGGTTAGACATTGGTTAGGTTTTTTTTTTTTATTGTTAAAAATTAAAAAATTCAAGCATCAAATCAGTCTATTTAGTGTTTTAGTCTTTGGAGTGTGATCGGCATCTTTTGTTTAAGAAATGCTCTGTAGCAGATACGTGTGAGTCCTGATCATTGCACCTCCCGACCACCAGACGGCAGTCCCTGCACCGTCGTCTGACGTAGGACAGTGGGACTAGACATGGCCAAGATGGCGGCGTCCGTGGTGGAAACCGGAGAGGATGCTTTTAGAAAAATATTTAAGTTGTATAAGCGCAGAACCCCTCCGCCGGATTTCAACGATGTTATTGATTTTTCCAAATGTGTGACAAATGACAAGGTGAAGCAAATGCCAATACAGCCTGAAAACTGCATTTCTCACGCGAGGCATGTGTCTACTAACACTACCTTGAAGACTTATTAATTAATCAAAATAAAATAAGGAACTGTCTGAATTTATCTTATCAAACATTATTTTTACACTAATTTGTAGTCCTGCAATAGTAAACGTCATTGCAGACATTTTCTTCGTCACCAATATGTCTACTGTAAATTGAAATGTGAGATTCATAATTATCATATACCTTGCATACATGAAGAGTTTATTTTTAGAAAAAGCGGAATATTAGACTGAATTCTGAGTGTATATGTGGCAGATATTTCCAGTGAAACTAGATTCAGCTGCTGTGCGTGATAGTGATGCTGCCAAGGTTGGATTACATCCTGTCCAAGACTGGAAAGCTTTCAACCTGCAGGGCTACCCAGGTAATGACTACAACGTAAAGATCATGACAATGTTTGCTTATTGTTTTGTATTGTTCTTCAGGGTTCATCTTCATCACTAACCCGTTTCGTCGCGGCTCCCAGCCCTTCTGGGTTCGACAATGTTTGAAGACTTACCCTCAGAAGCCAAATGTCTGCAACCTGGACATGCACATGTCTCCCACTGACACTCAGGATATCTGGACCAAGAGTGTACCCAACCTCAGGTGAGGCAAGTTTACCTGTCTATCTCTGCATCTATTTAAAAGTAATGCTGCACGCGTGTTTAAAGTAGTTTACTTTATTGTTGTCATTTTATAAAAATTAAAATCTTGCATTTCCAAGTAATAAATATACAGCTTTTGGACCACAATGACACATTTTCGAGTAGCATGATTATGACAGCATATTTAAATATCCTCCAGTTGTCCTTCTGTTGGAAAAAGAGAGCCTAGAACTCTTCTGGAGAGGCTCCGTTGGGTCACCTTGGGTTATCATTACAACTGGAATAGCAAGGTAACCCAAGTTGTGAACGTGGATGATTTATTTGTTCATTAAATAATTATCAATTTATTCTACACATTCAACTTTGATGTAGAATAACAATGTAACAATAATTATACTGAAGCTGCTTTCTGTGTGAACTTATTGGTTCTCCATAGACTTACTCTGCAAATCACTACACTCCATTCCCAAGTGAGCTCCACCTTCTGTCTTCCCAAATAGCAACTGCTTGCGGCTTCACAGGCTTCAATGCTGAAGCTGGAATCCTCAATTACTACAGGTCGGATTCCTCTTTAGGAATCCACGTGGATGAATCCGAATTAGATCATAGCCGCCCACTGTTGTCTTTCAGGTATGGGAGTGGAGTTAAATGAAAACAAGATAGTGTTTTATTTGTAGTAAAGTAAAATGATTCACGTTTCTTTATCAGTTTTGGCCAGTCAGCGATTTTCCTCCTGGGTGGCACTCACAGACAAGACACCCCCACCGCCATGTACATGCACAGCGGCGATGTGATGATCATGTCAGGGCAGAGCCGCCTCCTTTACCACGCCGTACCTCGCATTGTTCCGGCCAACCTGGAAGTGGCAGCTCTCGAACCCGGGCATTGCAGCTGGGAGGGCGGTGCCGTTGTGGAGCAAGTGTCCGAGGAGGACTGGACTGTCTGCTCTAGGTACATCCATAGCTCCAGGATTAATATGACAGTCAGACAGGTTCTTGGGCAGGGGCAGAGCTTCCCTGAGATACCTCCTCTTCCAGGACACATAGAAGAGCACCAAGAAGATAATACGAAGAGGAAACGTTATAGTGACTCACCCTATACTGAAGAGACATGATAAATACATTGTTACGCTTGCTTCTGGGGAAAAAAAATGATTATTTTTGTAATATATTGCACTTTGTGGCAGGGATTGTGCAATTGAATCAGAATTACACAAAGTGAAGTCAATGCAATTCAGATAATGTATTTTACTAGTGTGCTCCAAACAAAATGTCTAAAATGTTTGTGCAGCCATTTTAAAGACCTAATTAAAGCAAGAACGGCAACGCAACCAATTCTTCGGGTTACTTTTGACACTTTGGCTCATAAGTAATCGATCGACAATCTATTACTTTGCCCTGAGCTATCACAGACGGCCCAGACCTGAGTAGTCGCTTCGGATGGCTGATGATGAGGGACTTCCTGGTCAGCAGTGACTTTCATCCCAAAAATATAGCGTCATATAATTCTTGTCTTTGATTTTCATATCATTACGTCACTGGGATTTTAATATTATTTAATGATTTAAAAGCGACAAGGTTCCACAAAGATTTGTCATCGTCAAAGCAAGCTTACGTTGTGTAGCTAGTGACCTAGCGTCAACGTTTGCTGTGTTTTCGCCATGTCCGCCTCTGCTGGATGTTCTCCGGTGGGCCACAACTCGGCCCTCAGCTCCAGTATGTCAATGTTTCGCTGGCTAGAAGTGCTTGAGAAGGAGTTTGACAAAGCTTTTGTGGACGTGGACCTACTGCTTGGGGAAATAGACCCAGACCAAGTGGACATTACGTACGAGGGTCGGCAGAAGATGACCAGCCTTAGCTCGTGCTTTGCTCAGTTGTGCCACAAATCCCAGACTGTTTTCCAACTTAACCATAAACTGGAGGTTAGTACTTGACCGTTCATCTATTCACTTTTACCAGTATCCTTTTTTTTAAAATCTATTTTTAGGACGTCACAGTTGCACTGAGGTTGAAAGTTTGTTTTCAACATTCAGAGCAGATTATCTCGGTATCATAAATCGCCATTTACTTATCTTAGATTTATCGTCCATGATTCTGACAACATGATGCTGATGAATTCGAGTTGAAAATCTAGAATTTAATTTTTACACACTGGTATTTTGACCACAGCGACAGAAAATAATGTGAAAACGCATCAGAGATATCAATGTATTCAAACTCATATAGTGGCAATACAAAATGGCTGTCCCTCACCTTCTCCATCTTTCCAGGCCCAACTTTTAGATCTTCGCTCTGAGCTAAGCGATGCCAAGGCTGAGCGGGCGGTTGTGGAGAGAGAAGTCCACGACCAATTACTGCAGCTTCATGCTCTCCAACTACAGCTCCATGCAAAGGAGGGCCAAGTTCCAGACTCTGAATCCATCAAAGACAGACTCGTAAGTCAATGGAGAAAACTAGGTGTCCTCATTTTTAAGTTGATAATTATAAAAAGCACTTTAACAGCCATCACAAGATTTCCTTGCACATCTTTTGGCACTCTACTCGATTGGGCTTCTCACATCCTTTTAACTTTTCTGTTTCTTCTGCATTATGAAATCTGATGCTTTCTTCACTGCTGATAAGATCCTAAATTTTATGATTTTATTGAATAACATTAACTACCTCTGGTGCTGGTATCATTCATTTCTCTAATCTGTGACTTCTTTCTCTTCTTCTGCTGCCTCTTTTCTGCTAAAGCCTGCCCCAACAATGGAGCACATGGTAAGTTCGCCTGCATGTCTTTGTCGTTTTAGTTGTTGTAGTAGCAGAAACAGATCGCCGTTTTGCAAATATTGTCAGTATTGAAGATTGAATTTTTAATATTTTTTGCTTGTGGTGTTTACATGGGATGTTTCCATTGCAGCAACATGAATTGGAGGCCAGCAAGAGGGAGAAATTTGCAGAGGCAAAGCTTGAGGCTGACATGAGACTTTATAAGAAAGAAAATGAGGCGCTCCGTCGACACATGGCAGTACTTCAAGCTGAAGTGTACGGTGCTCGACTGGCTGCCAAATATTTGGACAAGGAACTTGCTGGCAGGTATTGAATTAACTTGAATACTTTCAAAGTACTGCTTCTAGAACAATATTTATTGCTTATTGTTTTAGTAGCCTTACCTTACCTTGGTCCCCATGTCTTGGAGGTTTACATCGAGAAAATGATTGTGTTCCTCCTAGGGTGCAGCAAATCCAGTTACTGGGCCGTGACATGAAAGGGCCGGCACACGACAAGCTGTGGAACCAACTAGAGGCTGAGATCCATCTTCACCGCCACAAAACCGTCATCCGAGCATGCAAGGGGCGCAACGATCCCAAGAAACCGCTTCCCTCACCTGTTGGGCACGTGGGTGTCAAAATAAAAACCTGATGTGAAAACGTTCATGTTCCTGGAGCTTATTTCTTTGCTATTGATGTAGGCTCCAGACTTGTTGAAGAAAACCCAGGGAGTGGGTCCTATCAGGAAAGTGTCACTTGTCAAAGAAGACCATGAGGGTTTGGGCATCTCCATCACGGTGAGCGCTCAAAGCACTTGATTTGTATTAATTTAAAATAAAATTAATAATAAAGTAACATTAGTACTTGGATGGCCTCGGAGAACGTGAATTTTTCCACTGGGTTTTTGCGTGTTCTCAGGGAGGAAAAGAGCATGGTGTTCCTATTCTCATCTCAGAGATCCACCCAACCCAGCCAGCCGACAGATGTGGAGGCTTGCATGTTGGAGACGCCATTTTGGCTGTCAACAGCATCAATCTGCGTGATGCTAAACACAAGGAGGCAGTCACCATTCTCTCCCAACAAGTACTTTATACACACAATTAACATGCTCGCACATCGGGAGGTTTTCATTGTCTTCTTCGTTTGTACCAGTCAGGACAAATTGAGTTTGAAGTAGTGTACGTGGCTCCAGAGGTGGACAGCGATGATGAGAATGTGGAGTATGAAGACGACAACGGACATCGCTACAGACTCTATCTGGATGAGCTCGAGGAAAACAGTACAGCGCCACCTAGAGGCAACTCGACAGCACCATCATTACAGGGTATACATTCACATTCACCGATTAGCCCGAACATTATGACACAATCTGATGAAATCCAATGCAAAAGTCCTCTCTCCGCTCATCAGTACGGCACTAATTGTTCTACGCAAAGGATAATGAACATGTTAAATCACAACTCATTAGCATTAAGCTAGCACGGCTTTTCTTTGCAAAGTTGTTTAGCAATTAAAAATTCACCAGTCATGATTTTTTTCTTTAGTTATTAAAAAGCTTCAATTCCTTTTTTTTTTGAAGAAGAATTTATTGCTATTTGCCAAATGACTGCTGCTACTGTACAACATTTTAAACAATTTTTGAAATTCTGTGTTTTATACCTTCCAGCAGGTCTAGCAAGTATGTTGCTGAACAACGGGACAGAAAATGGAGACACCGGAATCTCCAGTGAAGCACCATCAGAGGAAACTCCCTCCAAGCCTCCCAACAATCATGGCTCCTCTTAAAACCACTCAGCCGCACCAATCAAAGTTTTATTGTGCAAGTTCTTTTTCGATTACCGAATCAAGTGTGTGACAAGCAGTTCGTTTGTTTCCCCGTTGTTTTCTGTACAGTTTCAAGTTTTTACTTTGGAGTGGGCTCGTGGCAATGATTTGAAGGAAGGAAGGAATTGTTGTTACTTACAGTTACTTACACCAACTGGGTTCCAGACTATAAATTTTGGACCCAATTTTCCGGCACGTAAACTCAGCAAATAGTGTTTTGCGTTGGCTTAGTACACGTGCAAGAGCAATGTAGAGTGAAGGTGATGGTTACTGTGTATTGATGGACAGATTTATTTTGTAAGGTTTCCATTATAGTTATCCACACCACCTTCTTTCCACAAAGTCCTAAAAAATATTTTGAGTCCCTCCAGAAACACACCTTCAAATACTTTCTTTTGCCAAACCTAACAGTGCCACCGTGCCTGTTAAAATCCTATTTATATGGCAGTGACTATGGTTCAAATCTATTATGGTCTTTAATATTACACTACTGTTTTTTTAATTCTAGCTGCCTCCTCAACTTGGGTGGTGTAATCAATTTTTAATGCAAGTCTTCATATACTAATGTGGGTATACGGTGGAATTAAAAGTCTACACATCCTTCTGCAAAAAGCAGGTTTTTGTGACATAATAATTTCAAAACTTTGATGCTATATCCCAGACAAATTAAGATGATGAGAGGGGGTTCGTTGTCATCTAAACCAAACACCAATTCCTGCAGCTCCTTGAATGTCTTTTCATCAGTTTTGAAGGGATTGTCAGTTCTTGGTAATGTTTAGTCTCCACTTGCTGTCATAACTGTTACATGATATATTCAATTTGATGTTATTTGCTTTTAATATCTTTGGAAGTTGTGATAAAGCGCTGTGTGAAACATGGCTTGTAACATCTAACATGACAGGAAAAGCCAACTAGAACACTTGAAACATATTTGGGGGGCAACCAAACTCTTTAAATAATGGCAGATGTTTGCTGACTTATTTGGAAGTTCAATCAATCAATCAATATATGTATATATATATATATATATATATATATATATATATATATATATATATATATATATACACATACACACACATACATACACACACGTACATATACATAGAGAAAACTCCGTTTTAACAGGGATGTGTAAACTTTTTATTTCTACTGTATGTACAAAATAATCACTTTCTTTTGTGTAAGTGACTTGTACTCACTGTCACAGCCCAGAAAGACTTGGTGCGCTTTTGCCACTTGAAGTGGAAAACTTAGTAAACCAAAACTCACTGACCTAAACATGTTTGTGTCATTTGTTTTGCTTTTGTTAATCTGGCTCCTCTTGTTTGTACTGAAGCTTTCCACTCGTATGCATTATTATTGATAAATGTATTCCGAGCAGTTATTTCAGCCTTTAAATAAAGTTTGCTTCGTATCTTAATGTATTTCTAATCTATAGTCACTTGGACACTCCATTAGGTACACCGCCATTTTCAAGTGTACCTAATAACAGGCCACTTTATTAGGGAAATATCATGGTCAAAGGTCACAGGTTTCAAGCTCTAGTCCTCGGGGCCGCATTCCAACATGTTTTCCAAGATTACCTCGTTAAGTGCACCTGCGTGAAAAGTTTTAGCTCCTGCAGAACGTGAAAATGCTAAATCTTTTCACGCAGGTGTGTTTAACGAGGGTAACTTGGAAAACATATTGGAACGCGGCACCCGAGGACTGGAGTTCGACACCCCTGGTTTAACTGCAAGTGAAAAGTGCCACACCTGCCCTCACCACCACTTTCTGATTAGCTGTATGATCTGTGATGCCACTTGGACACTCCATTAGGTACACTGCCATTTTCAAGTGTACCTAATAACAGGCCACTTTATTAGGGAAATATCGTGGTCAAAGTTCACAGGTGTCAAGCTCTAGAACTCTGGGCCACGTTCCAATATGTTTTCCAAGTTACCCTCGTTAAACACACCTGCGTGAAAAGTTTTAGCATTTTCACGTTCTGCAGGAGCTAAAACTTTTCACGCAGGTGCACTTAAGTGAGTGAGTGAGTGAGTGAGTGTGAGAGTGAGTGAGTGAGTGTGAGTGAGTGAGTGAGTGAGTGAGTGAGTGAGTGAGTGAGTGAGTGAATGTAAGTGAGTGAGTGTGAGAGAGTGAATAAGTGTGAGAGTGAGTGAGTGAGTGTGAGTGAGTGAGTGTGAGAGTGAGTGAGTGAGTGAGTGAGTGAGTGAGTGAGTGAGTGAGTGAGTGAGTGAGTGAGTGAGTGAGTGAGTGAGTGAGTGAGTGAGTGAGTGAGTGAGTGAATGTAAGTGAGTGAGTGCGTGTGAGTGTGAGAGAGTGAATAAGTGTGAGAGTGAGTGAGTGTGAGAGTGAGTGAGTGTGAGAGTGAGTGAGTGAGTGAGTGAGTGAGTGAGTGAGTGAGTGAGTGAGTGAGTGAGTGAGTGTGAGAGTGAGTGAGTGAGTGAGTGAGTGAGTGAGTGAGTGAGTGAGTGAGTGAGTGACTGAGTGACTGAGTGACTGAGTGAGTGAGTGAGTGAGTGTGAGTGAGTGTGTGAGAGTGAGTGAGTGTGAGTGAGTGAGTGAGTGAGTGAGTGAGTGAGTGAGTGAGTGTGTGAGAGTGAGTGTGTGAGTGATTGAGTGAGTGAGTGAGTGAGTGTCAGTGAGTGAGTGTGTGTGTCAGTGAGTGTGAGTGAGTGTGTGAGTGAGTGAGTGAGTGAGTGAGTGAGTGAGTGAGTGAGTGAGTGAGTGAGTGAGTGAGTGAGTGAGTGAGTGAGTGAGT